>NC_062214.1:28825794-29149249 GCF_902686445.1 Sciurus carolinensis
CTCACCTTGGGAGCTGTAAGGAATGCCAATTCTGCTACAGTCTCGGACCATGTCTACAAAGCTGGAAATTTTAAATTCTTCTGCAGCTTCCTCATCTTCATACTAAAGAGGGAAATTAAAAGGCAAACAGACTCTGATGAAACATCATGAAAAGTTCCATATTTTCTCTACACTTTATCAGGGTTATCCCAAGACATTTATACAAGACTATACCCAAGAGGGTGTTAACTATTGAAATTGCTGGTCAGAAAAATTTGTCACTCCCTTATTCTCAATCATACACAAAAATCAACTCAAAATAGATCGGGACATCTAAGGCAAGGCATAAAATTTATCCTCCCTCAATTCCACATGCTCAACATACAAAGAAGAGTTTTTGACCAATATCAGGTCACAACTTCCATAAAATCCTAAAACTCAAATCCCAATTTGATTTCCAATCAAATTCTTGAAAAGGACCCAAAAGGAAACAGAAGCAGATACCAGGAAACCCAAAGGCAGAAATGTCACAAAGCTGAAAAGAATTCTGAGGGTAGCACTAGTCCCAGGAGAGAGTGGGCTCAGGTTGGTGTAGAAGCAGCAGAGTAAGAACACAGGTTCCAAGCCTCCTACTAGGACCCAATTCCAACAGACCTTTTTGTCACCTTTAAGCAAACAATTTACCTGAAAGGTAGTTTCAAAATGAAATATGAAAATTTCTACTTAAAAGCATTTTGAGGGGCCTCCTATTCCAGACCAACACTTTCCTTAAATAAGTGCCAACTTTATCTTTTTTCCTCACCTCATTTTCCGTCATGCAGTGGAAATGCAGATTTCTCCAATGCGCCACATAGGGTAATAGATAGCGATAGTTAACAGGATTACAGTACAGATGGACACTGTCTGATTTAATCAATATAATTAAATCTGTAAGAAAACAAAAATCAAAACACAAGATTGTTAAAGGCTCTTCCTTTAGATAGTTCATGCCCAGAAAATTAGTTAAACCATTAAGGGCTGGGGATGTCCAAGTTAAGTGATAGAAAGCTTACCTAGCAGGAGACCCTGAGTTCAAGACCCTGCACCACCAAAAAAACCCAAATAATCATTAAAAGTATTTCAGAAACAATGTAACAAAACTCTCAAATTATTTATTCAAGCAAAGTGCTTCAAAGTGACTAGCACATTCAAGTGTTGACAATAAGAATTTCCTAGTCCCCCCTCCCCCCCCTTATGGCAATGCAGGCACAAAAGAATAGTCTTTATCAACCAAAACATGGTGTTTTGCAAAGGTCAACACAGTCAAATCTGTGGTACCAAACTTAGCTATGTAAATACAAAATGGAAACCCCATGGTTTAAAGTCTCTCAGATACAGGAAAACAGTACCAACTATGGCCAGTGACTGTGCTCCTACAGACATCAGTGTCTAAAGCTCTTGACTACTGGTTTATCTGGTTCAAGGCAACTGTGGTCCTAGATACTGCATGTCAGTTTTGGGAAAGCTTACTGTATAGTGGTGAACTCTGTACACAGGAAAGGCTGGGAGGAAGGAAGCTGAGGCAAGGGGAAAGAGTTTCTGTAAATAGATCAGCACAGCTCACGGATTTAAGGAATGACCATCAACAATAGTAAATCAAGTAAATAAAGCAATACCAAGGGTACAAATAAAACCAGGTAAATGGAAGAGCCATGGACTAGGGAATGGATATTATTAAAGTAGTAGGAACACTGAGAATGAAAGAAGCCATACCTCCAGAAGAGAATCAGAGGTTTAATTCCATGGTTCCTCTGAGACCAGAACCAGCAAGCTTCTAACAAGATGAAGTCAGAAGTCACTAGAAGTGAAAAGGTGCACGGGGGAGGGAAGCATCTGATGCAGGAGAACTGTGGCAATGCCAACACAGCAGTGCAGTGAGACAGACAACACTTTATGAAAACTATTGTAAGTACAATGAATACAAGCCACAGTTAACCACATAGTGGGGTAGTCTCCTGAAACAGAGTTCCATTATGCTAGCCTTCACACCTGCACTTCACATCTGGTAGGCCCAGGGTATTCTAGGAACACACTAGGAACACTGTGGACCCTCAGGTTAAGTGCTAGAGTCAAAGGGTAGCAAAAGGTAGGAAAGAGATGTACCCTCTCATCTTTCAGTACTGGGTTTCCTCACCACCCTCTCAAGAGCCCTGTCCTAAATCACTTGTAGATTATCTGCTCAGGAGTGTGAGCTTGATGTCACTCAGAGAGACTGTGACACTCTACACTGAAGTGTAACATGCCTCAAAGAACTAGGATACAATAAAGGGCATTAACAGAAGCCGGGCACAGTGGCCTGTAATTCCAGCAACTCAGTAGACTGAGGCAGAAGGATTATAAATTCAAGTCCAGTCCAGGTAATTTAGCAGGATCCTGTCTCAAAATAAAAAATAAAAAGCACTGGGAACAGAGCACAGTGGCAGAGCATCCTGGGTTCAATCCCCAGTAACACAAGGAACAAAAGTTGAAAACATAGCAGCTGTTATACTCTTAGGAGCTCAACAGACTCATGCCATCATTATAAACGAGTTTAACAGTACACAGGCAGGTAAGAGAATAAAGTATATATGAGTTGAATATATAAAATATTTTTAAAGTTTCTTTTTAAAATAAGTCACTCTTGTTGGTCCTTTTTCCTTTCATATATTGAATGAGTTAACTGTATAAGCATAAACGTGATCACAGTTTTCTAAAAATGAATTTGCTCATTTGGAGGAAAATACTCATTTGCTAGGCACCCATTGTGCCAGGTGACAGGATAAAGACAAAAAGGTTAAAGACAAAAATAAGCAAAATAAAGCACCTTTGAGAATTTAAAGTATTTTCTTAATTTCAGTACTGTAATGTCTTTAGCAATCTTGGCTGCAGTGAAATGTGTAGTTGATTCATGTTGCCAAGATTAATTCTTTATAAACAAGCAGATTCTATGCAGTATAAGGGGAAAAAATTTTTAAATCAAACTCTGAAACCAAATTTGAATTGCAAAAACATTAATGGAATGGGTAATTTCAGTCAACTGTACTTCCTAAGAAAAAGGAGAGATTTAATCTGTACAAGGATAGACATAACTAAGGCCATTACCACAGAAGATCAGGGTTTCTCAACTTCAGCACTACTGACAATTTATATTAGATAATTCTTTCTCATTAGGGGCTTCTCTGGGCATTGTGGGATGTTTACCAGCATCCGTGGTCTCTATTCTCTGATGCCCGTAGCACCCCCTACCCAGTTGTGACACTCAAAAATGTCTTCAAACATTGTCAAATGTTCCCTGGGGGACAACAGTGCTCCCAGCTTAGAACCACTAATTTCACATCAGATGTTTGCTTTCATGGCTCCCCCAGCTGCCTCACAACAGTTGTCTGTCTCCTGTCCAGTTTCATTTGCCTCCTCCTGTCTTCTGACCCATCTGGCAGGCAAGTCATGATGCTAAGTATGTGATATCAGAGATAGCTCCTGGGCAACAGCCCACTGCAACATCAACACAGGCAGAGTGTCTCAGAGCTAAGGAAAGGGGAATGTAAGCAGAAAGCCTGCATTGTAGCCACAGACATCGTCATGAATTAAAGTCACACAGAAAACAATTCCAAAAGACAGCAGGACAAAGAGCCTTTGTTCCTCAGCTGAAGATCCACATGAAGTCTTCCTTGTAGGGGCAGCCTGCAGGCTTATCCTTGCTCCACAACTAAAAGTGCTTTCACTGGAGAACAGCACATATCTGAACCTCGAGCTTTAGAGGCAAATTATGGAGCCTTAGTGGAAAATTATGAGGAAAACTAGTATCTTGCCAAAAAAAGATAAAGTCAAATACTGATGTTTACTTTCTTCCCAAAAGTTGATTTACCCAGTAAATATATTCTGAAAATAACCTGTTACTATTTTCTTATCCAGTGAGTGACCAACAGAAGCATATTACTTAACATATCAACAAACAATAAATGCTACTTTTCACTTTCAAAAAAGCAAAAATTCACCAGATGTGGTGACACATGCCTGTAATCCCAGCTACTTGTGAGGCTGAGGTGGGAGGATTTTGAGTCTGAGACCAGCCTGGGTATTTAGCAAGTCCCTGGCTGACTCAAAAAGAAAAAGATGAGATGAGAAAAATATAAAAGGCAAAAATTTTACTGGGGTTTATATTTTAAATTTTATCATACTGTTCCATAAAAAAAAAAATCAAATAATGATGCCAAGAAATAATGTCCACTCTTCTCTCACATACAATTTTACCAACATAGACTTACCATCAAGAACTTCTTCAGAAAATCCCGTTTTCTCAAAATCACTGGTATTCTGATTATATAAACCAAACAGAAGATAATTTGCCAGTTCTCTGCAGCCTTCATTGTACCTGCTATCAATTCCTGCAAGGCAAAGAAAGTTCTGATCAGCTGTTCTGTATTATGGGAAGCAAATGAGTCCCAATAATTTTCCCCAGCTCAGCAAAACTCTGATAATCAAAGATGACATCTCAAACCAATTTTGTGCTAGAAACTAAGCAACTCTCTGTGAAAGAAACAGGTTTCAGCATCAAGTATCCTTACTTGTATCCCAAGATCTATATGCTTAAGAAAATCAAACAGCACAGATTTTTTTTTTTTGGGGGGGTGGTTACCAAGTATCGAACTCAAGGGCACTCAACCACTGATCCACATCCCTAGCCCTATTTTGTGTTTTTTTATTTAGAGACAGGTTCTCACTGAATTGCTTAGTGCTCAAATTTGCTGAGGCTGGCTTTGAACTCATGATCCTTCTGCCTCAGTCTCCCAATTTCCTGGGATTACAGGTACGCACCACCACACCTGGCCCAGTACAGATTACTGAGACGGTTAATTTCTGAAAATCAGTTCTTGAGGATAGAAGGAACCAGATAATAAAGTTTGAGTTCTTCTATGGCTTGTTTAAGATCCTGGAAACACTTTCAGTTAGTCTAAGAATAGGGATCTTAAAAAACATTCACTTTTTTTTTTTGATACAGGGCAAGTGGATTGAACCCAGGGGCATGTTATCACTGAGCTATGTACATTCCCAGTTCTTTCTATTTTTTATTTTGAGACAGGGTATCACTAAGTTACTTAGGGACTCACTAAGGTCTTGAATTTGCTATATCCTCCTGCCTCAGACTCCCAAGGTCCTAGGAATTTCAGACGTGTGCCACCACTCCCGCCTAATATTCACTTCTTATAAAGATCTTTAGCAAAATATGTAAGATCAAATAAAGGTAATTAAAGTGGCTTGAAAAGAACATGAAGATGATAAGTGAATGGAACCATAAACACTTAGCATCTCACAAATATCAGGAGCAAGAAGACCGGGCATTTCACTGGATGCTGGAGTGCAAAGGTGCAAGTGCCTGCTAATGGTCCTCATAAAGTTTAGAATCTAGTGAAGCTGGGTCAGAGATAAATAAAAAGGCAATTAAGCAATGCTGTCTTTACTACTGCCTCTCAATGCCTCAGGTATATATACTTCCTGGTTCTGGGTATCTGTGAAGTCCCAGAACTATGACTCTGAGCAAGAAGGAAGTGTCAAGGTGGGAGGTAGCTGTCTATGCGCAGCTAAGAGGAAAGGGTTGGCAGAAAGAGCTCTAAGAATGGTAAGGGTTCGTTATCTCACTGGTGTTTCCTTATCCAACCTCATTAAAACAGAAACAGATTTCAGGGGAATAATACCTAGGAGGACATTACCTCACAGTTTGTCTTCCAATGATACTACTGTTAATAAGAATCCAAACTGCCCCCACCCTGAGTCCCACCTTGTTAAAAGTACTGACCTAGGATGCACAGGATTCCATCAGGCCGAGATTTGCTGCTCTGGGTCAGGATGCTCTGTATCTGGCGGAGTCGGTTACAGCTGCAAAAAGAACAGGAAACAGTTCTCTGAGTTCCAGCACGACCTGATGATAAAAGTTGCACTCTGTGTGAGATGCTCACAACAAGGCATGAAGAAGAGGAATGACTTTGCTAGAGATGGAAACTGGTCCTTATCTGGTTCTAGTATCAAAACTACATAATTAGCTCCTCTCTCTTGTATTTTCTGGAAGAGATTGTACAGGATTGGTCTGAAGACTAAATCTAATCACTGATTACAAACTGGATAGCCCCTGGATCTATGGCTCAATGGAAGATGGAGTCTAAGGCCCTCTCATGGTCAATCCCAGTTAGGAATGAGACTCTGCCCCTTACTCCAAGAACTTCCAATGACTTCTTTCATTTATTTTTTTTTTTCTTTTTTAAACTTGATTCTTCTTTTATGATACTGGAATTGAACCCAGGGCCTAGTTGTAGATAGACAGAGTACCTTTGTTTGTTTATTTTTATGTGGTGCTAAGATCATGCTCAGTGCTGCACACATGCTAGGCAAGCGTTTTGCCACTGAGCTACAACCCCAGCCCTCTATGACTTGTTTTTTTATCAAGGAAGATTTTTTTCACAATCTTCCACAAGATATCAGAATTAGACCAAGGCAGTGAAAGAAACAAAGACCCAACCTATAAACCAATGTCCATGACAAACATAGATAGAAATCCCTTAACAGCCTGGCATGGTGGCACAAACCTATAATTCCAGCAGCTCAGGAGGCTGAGGCAGGAGGAATGCAAGTTTTAGGCCAGCCTCAGCAATTTAGAGAGGTCCTAAGCAACTTAGTGAGACCCTGTCTTAAAATAAAAAACAAAAAGTGCTGGGATATAGCTCAGTGGTAAAGGGCCCCTGGGTTAAATTCCCATACAATTAAGAAAGAAAAAAGAAAGACCAAATAAACCCTTAAAAATATTTGCAAATAGAATTAAGCAACATATAGAAAGAATTACACACCACAACCAAGTGGAATTGATCCCAGAAATAGCAAAGGATGGTTCATTACCCATAAAGCAATAAATGCAATGCATAACATTAACAAACTAAAGAAGGAAAAAAAGTGCATTCATTTAACTGATGCAGAAAAACTGTTGGACAAAATTCTTCATTCACAATAAAAATACTCAGAATAACTAAGAATAGACTGCTTTCCTCAGCTTGAAAAAAACATCTAAAAAAACCCTTCTGAGCCAAGTTCAGAATGTATATAAAGATGAAGGGCAATCAGGAACAGGGCAAGGATATCTGCTTTCATCACTGCTATTAACATAATACTAGACATTCTAGCCAACAGAATATAGCGAGAAAAAGAGATTAATGACAAAAAAAATGGAAAGAAATAAATAAAATTTCCTATTTGTAGATGTGGCCTATTTGCAAAGAGAAAGTAGAATAATGGTGGCTAGGATGGCCAAAGAGAAAGTAGAATGGTGGTGGCTAGGAACTAGGGGGAAGAGGGAGCAAAGAATTATTATTTAAAAAGTACAGAACTTCTGTTTTGCAACAGAAGAGAGTTCCGAGGATGGATGGTGGTGATTTTAGCCTAGTAAGTTACATGAATGTAGTTTAATGCTATTAAACTGTACAGTTAAGAATGAGTAAGATGGAAAATTTTGTTATGTACACCTTAATATAATTTTTAAGACTTTTTTTTGTTCTTTTTAGATATACATGGCAGTAGAGTATATATATATATATATATATTTTTTTTTTTTTTTTTTCGGGTACTGGGGATTGAACTCAGGGCCTTGTGCTTGTGAGGCAAGCACTCTACCAGCTGAGCTATCTCCCCAGCCCGACAATAGAGCATATTTTGACATATTTTACATACATGGAGTATAACTTATTTTAATTAAGATCCCATTCTTGTGGTTGCACGTGATGTTTAAGTTTCACTGGTTGTGTATTCATATATAAACATAGTAAAGTTATGTCAGATTCATTCTGTATTTCCTATTCCCATTCCCCTCCCTTCCCTTCATTCATCTTTGTCTAATCCAATGAACTTTTATCCCTCGATTTCCCCCTCCTTATTGTGTGTTAGCACCACATGTCAGAGAGAACATTCAGCCTTTGATTTTCTGGGATTGGCTTGTTTCACTTAGCATGATAGTCTCCAGTTCCATCCATTTACCGACAAATGCCATAATTTTATTCTTCTCTATGGCTGAGTAATAGTCCATTGTGAATATATAACACATTTTCTTTATCTGTTGAATGAAGGGCATCTAGGTTGCTTCCATAGCTCAGCTATCATGAATTGAGTTGCAATAAACAATGATGTGGCTGTGTCACTGTAGTACGCTGATTTTAAGTTCTTTACTATATATATCCAGGAGCCAGATAACTGGCTTAAATGGTGGTTCCAGTCCAAATTTTCTGAGGAATCTCCATACTGCTCTCTAGAGTGGTTGCACCAATTTGCAGTCCCACCAGCAAATTATGAGTGTATCTTTTCCCCCACATCCTTGTCAACATTTATTGTTCCTTGTATTCTTGCTAATTGCCATTCTGACCAGAGTGAGATAGAATCTGTGTAGTTTTAATTTGCATTTCTCTAATTATTAAAGATGTTGAACAGTTTTTCATATCTTGTTGACCAATCATATTTCTCCTATGAATTATCTGTTCAGTTCCTTTGCCCATTTATTGATTAGGTTACTTGTATTTTTTGATGTAAGTTTTTTGAGTTATTTATATATCCAGTTGACACAACTTATTAGAATTAAAAAAATGTTGGGTTGGAGATGGGGCTCAGTATTAGAGAGTTTGCCTGGCATGTGTGAAGCCCTGGGTTCAATCTATGGCCACACACACACACACACACACACACACACACATTTTTTTTTAAATGTATTATATGAAACAAACAAACAAAAAAAAACAGGAATAACTTCATTTGATTAAAAAAAGGAAAACAGGGAAACATCTGTGTGACATCTGGGAAAATCTGAATATGGACTAAACAATTTGACGCTATTAGGGATTCACTGTTAATTTTCTTAGGTGAAATAATGTGCTTATGCAATTTCTTTTCTTAGAGATGTATGAAGAAGTATGTAGTAGTAAAGTGTCATGATGACTGTAATTTATTTCAGAAAGGTTTAACATGAAAGAAGAAAGATTGAGGAAAAGAAGAAAAAAAATAAATCACAAATGGCAACAAGTTAAAAATGGTTGAATCTACAGTGGGCTAAAGATAAATTCATTGTATTATTCTTTCACCAGTTCTCTGGTGAAACCAGAATTAAGGACAGACAGTTGGTGTAGAAATAGGGGATCAGGTCAAATCAAGGAAATGAAGGCCAAGAAAGCCATCTGCCTCTGGAAGTTGGAGACTACCCCTGGGAGAATGGAATGTTAAGGATCTCGGGAGTTCATTGATTACCAAATTTACCTGCCCTTATCAAGTACTGCAAGTATGGAGCTGCTAATTAATGCCCCCTGGACCTTTGCCTGGCTGAATCACTTTGGCCCTCCCCCTGCCCCATCCAGCAAAACCAGGCCTAGTCATTAGGCAGGAAGGAGAGATAAGGGGGGAAAGAACTGGAGAACAAAAGAGACCTTAACCTATAAAAGATGTACGGTGCGCTCACTTCTTGGGATTTCAGAACATCAGCCATGGCCCCCTTCTCCCTCCCAGGAGAAGTCTGTATTATTACTTTTAAATAAAACCTGCTTAATATGCTTGCCTTGGCATGCTTCTCTAGTGTTCAAACTTCAACATTAGAGGGAGCAGAACTCTTCATCAGTAAACGGCGGTATCATAGGTTTGAACATTTTCACATCATAAAAATTGGGGAGCTGGGAGGAAAGGGTTGTATGAAGTAACAAGGTTTAAGAAGTAGCTTGAGTAGAAACAGCATGAACATTCAAGAACATTCAGAAAAAATTTTTTCCCTGGGAAATGATTACTTGCCCCTCTCCAGTTTTTCATGTTTAACTTAAGTCTGATCTTCCAATCATTCTCTGCACTAGAAAGATTTCATCAAATTGGCTCTTTGGCCTATTTCCCAATCCATACACCAGAGAGCTGACTGACTGCCAAGGTTACCAAGAGCTCTTTGGTTTTCAAACTAACAAGCAGCCAGTGACAAAAAGCATGAATAGGTCATGTGACCAAGAAACAAACAGCTCCCCGACTCCTGCTGTAGAAAGCCAAGACAATACTGAAAACAGAGTTTCTTTTCCACAAGTATCTTGGCCAAATAAAGTGGGAGCACATAAACGTAGAAAGACCTTCCTCTTCTCAGAGTAAATTATCCTAATTAGTGTTTCTTTTTTTTTTTTTTTTTTTTTAGTGTTTCTTATTTTCTTGTCAAATGGGTGAAACTAAATTCTTTTATTTTCTCTGTACATTTTCTTGCTTCTCAAATTTAATTTTTAACCAGAACATGTCCTGTTGTCACTGAACCATGAAACATGACATTTACTGAATTATTTACCTTTTAACTAAAAAATTTTTTTTAAACAAAACCACAATCCATCAGGCATGGTGGTACACTTGTATAATCCCAGCAACTGGGGAGACAGAGAAAGAAGAAATGCAAGTTCAAGGCCAGGATGGGCAAAACCTTTAGCATCTTAGCAAGTCCCTATCTCAAAATAAAAAAATAAAAATGACTGGGGGGTGGGTTAGCTCAGTGGTGATGCACCTTTATATTCAATCCCTAGAACTAAAAAGAAAAAGGAAGAAAACCACAATCCATTAACATTTCCAGCACCCAAAATTACCAACTGTAAACATCTTGAATATTTACTGTTATCTACAATAGTGCTTTTGGATTTACATGTGTAATAAATTTATTGTCTTTTTTAAGGAAAAAATGGAATATTACATGCAAAACTAAAGTCTTCAAGGATCCTCATCCCCAGAGTCACCACTATGAGGATCTGAGTATCCAACCAGTATTTTTTTCTTTTAACAGAAACTATGAAACATACACCAAACTTTGGCAATAACACTGCCCCAGAGCTCACAGGTCTACCTGAACGCACATCCTAGGCAGGTCTATGGTTGCCTAAGACTTTACAACATTTCATCTTTAGAAGACATGTAAACTCAGCCAAGCTAATAATATAGCTTATATCAAATATGTTGGTTTCATACTATAATTTATTTCTGATTTTCCTTGGGTTTAGGCTCCAACTTTGGACATGATGGCAGACAGTATGAAGAAAGAACAACTAAAATGATACAGTTTTCCCAAGATTAACAGCAACAGAACCTGAGTAATCACAGACCCTGATTTTGAACTTATTCTTTCTGCTATATCTCACTGTTTTATATTTGTATTTCATTAATCTGGTTCCCTGGAAACGATGAAAATAAATTGAAAAAAAATTTACCTATTTTTCCTCTGGAATTTACTCTTTTTTATTTTGAAAATTAAGCAATTAAAATACTAATATACTGTTCTGCATGCTTCATGTTTTGAGTATTTTAGTAAATTAATCCTTATACAAAACTGACTAACATCGTAGGAAACTGATATGAATAATTTGATAAGAATCTCACAGTAATATATAGTCTGGGTGGGCTGGGGGGAGTTATTTGTTTATGTAAATAAAATAATAAGGTATGTAACTGTTCTGCAACATGTTTTTCTCATTTATATACAACAGAAATCTTTCCAACTTAGCATACAGAACTAAACTTTTTTAAAATTTGTTCAATTTAGTTATACATAACGTATCATACATAAATGGAATATAACTTCTCATTCTTTTGGTTGTACATGATGTAGAATTACACCAGATGTGTAATTATATATGCACACAGGGTAATAATGTTGATTCATTCAACCATCCTTCCTACCCCCATACCCTTCCCTCCCTTCATTCCCCTATTTCTAATCTATAGTACCTCTATTCTTCTTTGGCCCCACTCTGTATTGTGAATTAGCATCTGCATATGGGAGAAAACATTCGGCTTTTGATACTTTGGGATTGGCTTAGTTCTCTTAGCATGACATTCTCCAGTTCCATCCATTTACTGACAAATGCCATAATTTCACTTTTCTCTATGGCTGAGTAATAGTCCATTGTGTATATACACCACATTTTCTTTATTCATTCATTTGTTGAAGGGTACCTAGGTTGCTTCCATAGCTCAGCCATCATGAATTGAGCTGCAATAAACATTGATATGGCTGTGTCACTGTAGTATGCTGATTTTAAGTTCTTTAGGGTATAAACCAAGGAGTGGGATAACTGGGTCAAATGGTGGTTCCATTCCAAATATTCTGAGGAATCTTCATACTGCTCTCTAGAGTGGCGACACCAATTTGCAGTCCCACCAGCAAAGTATGAGTGTATCTTTTTCCCCACATTCTTGCCAACATTCATCTTACATTCTTTTTTTTTTTTTCCCCCCCGGTATTTTTTTAGTTGTAGATGGACACAATACCTTTATTTATTTTTATGTGGTGCTGAGGACTGAACTCAGAGCCTCATATGTGCTAGGCAAGCGCTCTACCACTGAGCTAGAGTCCCAGGCCTGTTCCTTGTACTCTTGACAAATCGCCATTCTGATTGGAGTAAGATGAAATTTCAGCGTAGCTTTAATTTGCATTTCTATAATTTCTAGAGATGTTGAAAATTTTTTCATATATTTTTTGACCATTCATAGTTCTTCTTTTGTGAAGTGTCTTTTCAGTTCCTTTGCCAATTTATTGATTGGGCTATTTGTTTCTTTGGTGTTAAATTTTTTGAGTTCTTTATATATTCTGGAGATTAATGCTCTATCTGAGGTGCTTGTGGTAAAGATTTTCTCCCATTTTGTAGGCTCTCTCGTCAAAAATTTGTTTCCTTTGCTGTGAAGAAGCTTTTTAAATTTGATTCCATTCCATTTATTGATTTTTTAAATTTTACTTCTTGAACTTTAGGAGTCTTGTTAAGGAACTCAGGTCCTAAGCTGATATGGTGGAGATCTGGGACTACTTTTTCTTCTATTAGGCACAAGGTCTGTTCTAGTGCCAAAGTCTTTGATCCACTTTGAGTTTTGTGCAAGGTGAGAGATAGGGGTTTAATTTCATTTTGTTACATATGAATTTCTAGTTTTCCTAGCACCATATGTTGAAGAGGCTATCTTATCCCCAATGGATGCTTTTGGCACTTTTCTCTAGTATGAGATGACTGTATTTATGTGGGTTTGTCTCTGTGTCTTCTATTCTGTACCACTGGTGTATGTGTCTAAGTTTTGGTGCCAATACCATGCCGTTTTTGTTACTATTGCTCTGTAGTGTAGTTTAAGTTCTGGTAGTGTGATGTCTCCTGCTTCACTCTTCTTGCTAAGAATTGTTTTGACTATTCTGGGTCTCTTATTTTTCCCAAATGAATTTCATGGTTGCTTTGTCTGTTTCTATGAAGAATGCCATTGGGATTTTGATAGGATTTGCATTGAATCTGTATAACACTTTTGGTACTATGGCCAGTTTGACGATATTAATTCTGCCTATCCAAGAGCATGAGAGATCTTTCCATCTTCTAAGGTCTTCTTCAATTCTTTCTTTAGTGTTCTGTAGTTTTCATTGTAGATGTCTTTCACCTCTTTTTTTAGATTGATATCCAAGTTGTTTTTTTTTTTTTTTTTTTTTTGAGGCTACTGTGAATGGGATAGTTTTCCTAATTTCTTTTTCAATGTATTCATCACTGATATACAGGAATGTGCTTGATCTGTGGGTGTTAATTTTATATCCTACTTTGATAAATTCACTTATTAGTTGCAGAAGTTTTCTGGTAGAATTTTTTGGGTCTTCTAAATATATATGTTGTTGGCAAATAGGAATAGTTTGAGTTCTTCTTTTCCTATTCATATCCCTTTAATTTCTTTTGTCTAATTGCTCTGGAGAGAGTTTCAATGACAATGTTGAACTGAAGTGGTGAAAGAGGGCATCCCTGTTTTGTTCCAGTTCTAAGAGGGAATGCTTTCAAGTTTTTCTCCATTTAGAATGATGTTGGCCTTGGGTTTAGGACAGATAACTTTCACAAGGTATGTTTCTACTATTCCTGATTTTTCTAGTATTTTGAAAATGAAGAGGTGCTGTATTTTGCTTTTTCTGCATCTACTGAAATGATCATATGATCATGTCTTTAAGTCTACTGATGTATTATATTTATTGATTTCTATGTTGAACCAACCTTGCATCCCTGGGATGAACCCCCCACTTGATCATGATGCACTATCTTTTTAATATGTTTTTGTATGTGATTTGTCAGAATTTTAATGAGAATTTTTGCATCTATGTTCATCAGGTATACTGGTCTGAAGTTTTCTTTCCTTGATGTGTCTTTGTGTCTAGTTTTGGCATCAGGGTGATACAAGTTTTATAGAATGAGTTTGGAAGGGTTCCTTCCTTTTCTATTTCTTGGGATAATTTGAGGAGTATTGGTGTTAATTCTTCTTTGAAGATCCTGTAGAAGTCAGCTGAGAATATGTCTGGTCCTGGGCTTTTCTTAATTGGTAGGCTTCTATTTCAATGCTTGAAGTTGATCTGTTTAAATTGTGTATGTCCTCCTGAATCAGTTTGGGTAGGTCATATGTCTCTAGAAATTTGCCAATGTCTTCAAGATTTTCTTTTATTGGAGTAGAAATTTTTAAAATAGTTTCTTATTATCTTCATATTTCAGTAGTGTTCATTGTGATATTTCCTTTTTCATCATGTATTTTAATAATTTGAGTTTTTTCTCTCTCTGCATTAGCGTGGCTAAGAATTTATCAATTTTATATTTTCAACAAACGAACACTTTGTTTTGTCAATTTTTTGAACTGTTTCAGTTTCACTGATTTCAGCTCTGATTTAATTATTTCCTGTCTTCTACTGCTTTTGGAGTTGATTTGCTCTTTTTTTGCTAAGGCTTTGAGATGTAATGTTATGTCATTTCTTTGTTGACTTTTTTATCCTGTTAGTGAGTTCAATGCAATGAACTTACCTCTAAGAACGGCCTTCATAGTATCCCAGAGATTCTGATATGTTGTATCACTATTCTCACTTACCTGTATTTTATTTCACCCCTGATATCTTCTGTTATTCATCTGTCATTCAATAGTGTATTATTTAGTCTCCAGGTGTTAAAGTAGCTTCTATTTTTTATTTTAACCTTGATTTCTAATTCCTTTCCATATGATCTGATAGAATACAAGGTATTAACTCTATTTTTTCATATTTTCTAAGAGTTGCTTTGTGGCATAAAACATGATCTATTTCAGAGAAGGATCATGTGCTGCTGAGAAGAAAGTTTTTTACTCATTGATAAATGATATGTTCTATAAATGTCTGTCAAGTCTAAATTATTGATTGTATTATTTAGTTCTATAGTTTCTTTGTTTAGTTTTTGTTTGGAGGATCTATCCAGTGGTGAGAGAGGTGTATTAAAGTCACCCAATATTACTGTGTTGTGGTCTATTTGATTCTTGAAATTGAGAAGGGTTTGTTTAATGTATGCAGATGCTCCATTGTTTGGGGCATATTTATAATTGTTATGTCTTGTTGATGTATAATTCTTTTATGCAGTATGAAATGTCTTTCTTTTTTAAAATTATTTTATTCGTTTATTTATTATTAATTTTTTAATGTGGTACTGAGGTTTGAACCAGTGCCTCACATGCACTAAGCAAGCACTCTACCATCGAGCCACAACCCCAGTCTCTGAAATGTCCTTCTTTGTCCCTTCTGATTAACTTTGGCTCGAAGTCCACTTTATCTGATATGAGGATGGAAACCCCTGCTTGTTTATGCAGTCCATGTGAGTGATTGATGTTTTTTTCCATCCTGTAACCTTCAGTCTATGGATGTCTTTGTCTATGAGGTGAGTCTCTTGGAGGCAGCATATTGTTGAGTCTTGTTTTTTAATCCAATCTACCAGTCTATGTCTTTTGATTAATGAGTTTAGGCCATTAACGTTCAAGGTTATTTTTGAGGAATGATGTGTATTCCCAGTCATTTTGGCTTACTTATGATTATTAATTTGAATTAGTTTCTTTGATTGACTATTCTTTTAGTGTAGTTCCTCCCTTTGCTGGTTTTCACTTTTTTTTTGTTTTCATCTTCACAGAATATTTTGCTGAGAATGTTCTGTAGTACAGGCTTTCTAGTTGTGAATTCTTTTTAACTTTTGTCTATTATAGAAGGTTTTTTTTTATTTCATCTTCAAATATGGTTGGCATTCATTTTCTTTCAGAGCTTGCTAAACCTTACTCTAAGGAATGCGGTATACTAGCTGGGCTTGGTGACACTTGCCTGTAATACCAGCAACTGAGGAGATTGAAACAGGAAAATTTCAAGTTCAAAGGCAGCCTGGTCAACTTAGCAAGACCCTGCCTCAAAATAAAAACTAAAAATTTAAAAAGCACTAGGAGTGTAGTGTAGCTCAGTGCTAAAATGCCTCTAGGTTCAATTCTTGTACTGTCAGAAAAACAAACCAAAAAAAACCCCAACAACAAAAAAACCCTGCTATATACTTTATCTTTTGTTTTATTTAACTGGATATTGATTCAATATTCCAGGTTTTTATTTTATTTTCCTACTGCAAACAATGCTTTATTGAGCAACCTTATATATTCATCTTTAGCACAAGGACAAGTTTCTGTAGAGATCTAAAAGTAGCACTGCAAAGTTAAGAGGTTACCTGCATTTTAAATTTTGATAGATTTTGCCACATTATTCTTCTAAATCATTCATCTACAAGATACCACAGTACTTGTTTTCCCACAATTTTCTAAACCATGTGTCACTCTCCAATTAATGCTAATACAGTGCATTAATTGCACTGTTATAATTTCCCTAATCACTACAGAAATGTTTACTGATTATCAACATTTCTTTTTCTATGAGTACATATTCATGTTCTTTGCCCACTTTCTATTAAGTCATTATATACTTCATCATATTAAAAAAAGTTGTACTTTGACCATATGTTGCAAATACTTTCCTCAATTCTATACACCTTCATGTCAAAGTTATAAAATTAAATCTACCTTTACTTTTAAACTTAAGGAGCTTCTGTTTTCCTTTTGTGCTTTCTCCACTCAGCATCATAAATTATTAAAGTGCAGCATTTCATTTGTGGGTTTTAATTTTTTTTTTTAGCTCTGAAATATTTTACTTTTGTGGAGCAAAAATCTAACTATACTTTGTTCCCCAAAATATAAGTGAATGTTTCAAGACCATATGTTGATCCTTTTAGTCCTCTGATGTAGAATACCACCTGTAGCATATGCATACCCAGCTACATATGCCCTATGTAGCTGGATCTAATACTTGGGTCTCTACTTGATCCAGAAATATTACCCTTTAAAAAATAATCAGAGCTTTTAAAATATGCTAGTACTTCAACTTTCTAGTATATAGATTATTTTTATAATTGATAGGACAAATCCTATTATTGCTTCAAAGATTTCATAGTTGTGAGTTCTAGGAGGAGAAAAATCAGGGAAGGCCTCAACAAGAGTACCTTTGTATAAAGTCCAGCGCAAAAGACCCTACAGAGGAGTGTTACTTAACATTTTCCTTTCAAGATGAAATATAAAAACAGCTTGTCAAATTCCATAAAAGCCTGTTGAGAATTCATATTAAAATCATATTGAGTATGGATAGTACTGAGCTCTCCACTCAGAAACATTTCTCCCTCCTATTCTGTTTCATACTTTCAATTTTATATTTTCATTTATAAAATATGGTCTTCCATATTCTTATTAGATTGATTCCTATAGATCTTATAATTTTTTGTTCCCATTTTCAATGTAATCTTGAATCCATTACATCTTTCAGAGTTTACATTTGCTAAACTAGTTTTAATAGATTTGTCATCATAATTTTTCCAAGTAGTAAATTAGCAGTTTTATCTCTTCCTTTCAAATATTTACAGATTTTATCCCAAATCATAACTCACTAAGTTTTACTGAGCACCTACTGTGTGCCTGGTACTGTTCAGAGCATTAGAGATTTAGCAATGAAAGAAAGGGCAAAAATCCCTCGGACAAAAACCTCAGAACTTCCATTTCAATGCAGAAGGAAAGAGAGAAAATAAGTAAAATACATTTGTCATACAGTGATAAGTAGGAGATTTTGAGGTTTAGGAGGAGAGTAGATTACAGTTTTAAATAGAAATGTCAGGAAAGAACTCACCAAGAGTACCTTTACTTAAAAACTAGAAGCAAAATCACAGTTATGCATCAAGTGTAAAGGCCCTTCAGGGCAGTGTCCCTGAAATCCATGTGGATGGAACAGAGTGAAGAAGAGAACAGTAGGAGATTACTTTGGAGGAGGACAGATTAAAGTCTTTTAGATGATGATTTGAACTTCTACTAAAAGTACTTTGAAAAGAGGAATGACTAATATGAAAGTCATTTTAATAAGATCACTCTATTTGCTGTTCTGACAGCAAACTGGAGAGGTAATAATTGAACCTGGAAGACCAATTAAGAGTCCACTGCAGAGCTGGGGATGTGGCTCAGTGGAAGCATGGATTCCATGCCCATCACCACTTTAAAAAAAAAAAAAAATCCATTGCAATGTTCCACATATCAGATGATTATTTTTTTGGCTTACCTCATATTGACTAGAACCTTATCATGTTAGCTGGTTTAAATCAGAAATGAGTGTTAAATTTTAAGCAGCTGTTTTTTTCTGTGGGGGGGGATCTTTTACTACTACTTATCTGATAATTTCATTAATAGATACCTTAGTAATGAACAGTTCTTGCATCTTGCATTTCTGGGACAAAACCTACATGCACTTGAAGTAAGTATTGTGTTTTATTATACTTCTAGACTCAATATACTACTGTTTTGTTTAGGATTTTTACACTTGTAGTTCTCCTTTCCTAATCAAGCACCAGGATTATGAAAGGCTTAAAGAATGAATGGGAAGTTTTCTCAGACATACACTTCACTCAGTATGTTTTCCATCTCTATCCCGGCCCTGCTGGGTAACATACTCTGCTTGTTCCTGGCCACAGCATCTCATCATGAATAACCCAGGGCAAGACAGGTCGAATGGAGTCCTTTCAATGGACGTTTTAGTGCTAGAAGAGAAATGGCCTCCAGGGTCATGATGCAGGAAGAATGTGGTTTGGGGTTACAATAGTCATCTATCCTGCCTTGGGTAAGGCATGTTGATAGGAAAAAAATGCAGAAAGTTAGTGAGAACAGGAAACAAAAGGCAGTCTGGACTATAAAGCAAACCATCCTGATAGCAGTGTCTTGGTTCTAATGCATAAGCCCTAGTTCCTTGCAGCTCAGCTCCTCCTGTCAGTCTAAGTCTCCACAGTCCTTCCAGCCAAGTAAACCAACAAATTACCTTTTTTACTTAAATCCTTTGAATCAAGTTTTTGTCCTTTGTAAAACAAAACATTCTTCATTTTTCATTTTGTTTTTATACTGGGGATTGAACCCAGGACTACTATACCACTGAGCTACTTCCCCAGTACTTTTATTTTTCATTTTGGGACAGGGTCTTGCTAAATTGCAGAGGCTGGCCTCAAACTTGCAATCCTCCTGTCTCAGCCTCCTGAATCACTGGGACTAGAAGCATGCATCACTATGCCCAGCAAAATATTCTTCTAAATACAAAATCAATCTCAAGACATGTTTAGGACTGAAGCACACTGATATCTATTACTTACTTTCAAAAGTATTAAAAAAACGGGAAGGATGAAAAGAAGGATGAATATATGATAGGTAAACAGAACAAATATATTAAGTATAGAACCTAGATATGGATATACATAAATGTTCACTGAACAATTCTTTCAACTTTTCTGGTCTTTTGAAATTTTTCATAATAAAATGTTGGGGGAATAAATCAACAGCAGTTGTAAAAAAAAACCAAGTCAATATTAATCTGGACTTCAGGTAGTGATTAAAATGAGCTCACTGGAGGCTGAGCCAGGAAGATCAGAAGTTCCAGGCTAGCCTGAACAACTCAGCAAGACCCTGTCTCAAAAGAAAAAAAAAAAAAAAAGAAAGGGTTGGGAATATGGCTAAATGGATGAGTACTTAAGTACAAAGCCCTATATCCCCAGTACCACAAAAAAAGAAAAAAGAGAAAGAAAGAAAAGGAATCTGACCCTTCACTAAAGTAGCACTTACTTCCCTTTGCAAAATGAGAGACTTGGAAGAAAGGCAGAGAGAAGATGTGTGGTAAGGCAATAAATGTCATCTCTCACTGATGTTTTTGCTAAAGAAATACCTGCAATGGAAAAAGCAAAGTCAATGTGGCTGCCAATACATAACCACTAACCATAAAGTGACTCATAATGAAGGGATATAAACACACATATGATATGATTGAAGTTGGCATCATTTAAGTAGTTAATGACTTTTGTTCCCAGCACTTGTGGTGCAGCTCACCAGAGCCATTTCTAATACGAGGCAATACAACTCACTCCACAAAGCTACCTCCCTGTGGTAGAAAGGGAGGTATCTAAGCTATTTCCAATCTCCTTTTTTTAAAAAACTAGTAGTACCCTGATTTTATTTGGGAAATAAGCACAGCTTCTTTGCTTCTAGAGCTGACCAATGAAGACTTATGAAGAAGAAGTCATCAAGTGAAAGTTTCTGGGGAAGTTCTTTAAAGGGTACTGACTGAATAGCAGTCACCAAGAATACAAACAATAAGAAATTCTGAAGAGAATGTGAAGAAAAAGGAACACTTTTACAGTGTTGGTAGGACAGTAATTAGTACCACTTTGAAAATTAGCCTGGAGGTTCTTCAAAAGACTAGGCATGGAGCCACCATATGACCCACCTAGACCACTCCTCAGTATTTAACCTAAAGAATTAAAGTCATCATATTCAGTGATACGTAGATTTCTGTATTTATAGCAGCACAATTCACAAAGGCCAAACTATGGAACCAGCCTAGGTGCCAGCGATCAATGGATAAAGAAAATGTGGTACATATACACAATAGAGTTTTATTCCACCATAAAGAAGAACAAAATTATGTTATTTGCAGGGAAATGGATGGAACTTGACAACATTACATTAGGTGAAATAAGCCAAACTCAGAAAGTCAAGGGTGGTATATGTGATCTTATCTGTGGAAGCTAGAGAGAAAAAAGGAGAAGAAAAGTGTGTGGGGGTTAGCTCATGAAAATCAATGGGAGATCAGTAGAGTAGAGGAAAGGGACCAGTGGGAGAGAGGGGGAGGAAAAGGGGAAATACTAGGAAATGACAAATGGTCAAATTATATTGTTATATTGTGTGCACGCAGGAATGTGTAACAACAAATCCCAACATTATGTACAACTATAAGGCCCCAATAAATGTATTCTACTGTCATGTATAATTATAATAAATTGTGGAAAATACAGAAAAGATAAAATTTTTAAAAACTGGGGGAACTGATTTGGGAAGTTGAGGCATGGGGACTACAAGTTTAAGATTTGCCTGGACAACTTAGTGAGACCCTGTCTCAAAATACAAGGGCTGGGACTATATCTCAGTGGCAGTGTATTTATCTTGCATGTACAAGGCCCTGGATTCAACACCCAGTATGGAAAAAAAAAAGTGGAGGGCACTGAGTTGACTAGAAAGATACTCCTTTCCTTACCTTCATGCCTGACAGACATAAAGGCACTGGAGAGATCCTGCAACCATTTTGTGACCATGGGGCTATGATAAAGATAAAAGTCACTTGCTAAAGATAACAAAATACAAACATGGAAAAGGCCTGATACAAACATGGAAAAGGCCTGGTTCCTTGATGATTTTATACCAGAACTAGCCTACCTTTTTCTAGATATAACTCTTTCACATGAGACAATAAACTCCAAAGTTAAGTCATTTTTGCCAGGCCTCTTTTACCAGTTGCCAGATGTAGTTCCTAATTGATAGACCACCTTATGTTAAAGTTAAAACTCATGCCTAATCACAATTCATGTCTATACATATTTCCTAAATTGGTATTCATAAAATACTCTAAAAACTAGAGCTAAGCACAGTGGCAGCACATGCCTGTAATCTCAAAAATTTGAAAGGCTGACACAAGAAGAACACAAGTTTGAAGCAAGCCTCCACTATGTACGAGAGGTTCTATCTCAAAATAAAAATTAAAAAAAAATTGAGGAAGGGAGATTGGGGATTTAGTTCAGTAGAGCACTGAGGGAGGTAGGAAGATACTCTACAAACTTCAAGAACTTCAGAAAATGTTAACCACCATATAGGAAAACATTATCTAGAAGTCTATTGACTACATTCCAGTTTTATGACACCTTATTTTCCATTTTCTTCCTTTTCTCCTGCTTTCTATGAGTATTTCCTCACACAATCTGCCCTTTGTAAAGTCAGTTTCACAAATCTTCATTCAGAAAGCATTCACAATTACTTTCCCTCACTTCTTTGACTATTAAAAGCATACCAAATAAAAATGCAGTGTGGAATCCTAGAGTAGATCCTGGAATAGAAAAAGAACATGTAGGAAAACTGGGGAAATTCAAATAAAGTCTGGAGTCCAAGTTAAACTAAAGTTTACTAAGTAAACTAAAGTATTATACCAGTATCAATTTCTTAGTTTTGAGATATACACTATGGTTATATGTAAAACATTATCCTTAGAGAAAGCTGCATTAGCCAGGCACGGTGGTGCACACCTGTAATCCCAGTGGCTCAGGAGGCTGAGCAGGAGGATCACAGGTTCAAAGCCAGCCTCAGCAACTTAGTAAGGTCTTCAGCAACTCAGGGAGACTCTGTCTTTACACGAAACACAAAAAAGGACTGGGGATGTGGCTCAGTGGTTAAGTGCATGCCCCCAAGTTTAATCCTTGGTAACAAAAAAAAAAAGGGAAAAACTGCATAAAAGGGGGACATAGGAATACTCTACACCATATCTGCAACTCATCTATAAATCTAAAATTACTTAAAACCAAAAAGCATGCCAAATGAACTACTTTTCTTCAAACTAGGACTCAAAAATCACAGATATCAGTTTAAGTACCCAAGTTGTAAACCCTACTTTTCCTTTTCTCTTTATTTTTTTTAAATCTTGGAAGGGAAACAGTAATTTAAGCAGTGTAACACACAAGGCAAGACATCTCTCATCATTCACTCCCCCTTCTCCAAATGCTAAGACATGAAAGAAGAGCCCCAGAGGTAGGAAACATTGTCAAGATATTGTATCCTACTAATGCCATAATGATCACCAGATAGGAGTCACAATGTGCTATCATCCTAGACACAAGTGAAAAAGTAAATAGCAAGGCCTCTATCTCTGGGGCAGAAATAAAGCCATAAAAGTATAACTAAGCATACCCTTTTGCTTCTATAGTAAGCACATCAAGCTCCCTGGTCAGCATCCAAGCAAGTATTTTACAGGCTGAAACTTCACATTTTCAGACATCCAAGGGCACCATCCTGCTTTCATTTTGCATTTTGTTTTCTTAAGGCAGATATCATCTGTACTATATTTATTACTTCTGTAAATCTGCAAACCCAAAAAGTATATTGACAACTGGCCAATGAACATCACCTAAAGAGATAACTGACCTCTGTGAGGTTTTAATTAAAGTTTTCAGTAAAACATCACTTTTATGAATCATTTTCTCAACACCTAGGTCACAAGTATGACTCTTCATTCTCTAAACACCCATGAAATTTAACATAACCCGCTGCTTCACCCCAATTATTCTCTGTTCACTCAATAAATAATTAGCACAAGCAGTGTTTCATACTAGCTGTCAAAAGCAGTTGATATTTAGCGAGCAGAGATTATGTGCCAGACACTGATCTAAGTACTAGTGGAGGCAAAGTGGGAAATGGCAATTAAAAATGATCTCATCCCTTTTGGTAATTTCCAGGGGTAACAAAGAATGTCCTTCCTGTGAGTCCCTTGATAAGGAAGGAATCCCATCTGTACCCAGTAGAAAGAAACTCAGTATAGGGACCCCTGATTACAGACCATTTTGCCAGAGTATATCATCCAGCACTTTCTTCATAAAATGTGCATGGGATGTCAAATTTTAAGACCTTGCATGTGTGAATGTCTTGATCCTTTACTCACACCTGAGAGTTTGGCTGGATTCAGAATTCTGGGTGGGAATCCATTTTCCTTCAGAAGGTACTGTTTGCTCCATTATTTTCTAGCCTCCAATCCTGCTAGAACCCTATATATGCAATTTATAGATGTTCTCAGGCTTTAAGAGTGCTCGAAGATTTCCTAGTGCTGTGCCTTCATATGGATATTTTTTTTTCTTTTCCAGTGCTAGTAATGGAATCCAGGGTCTCACACGTCAGACAAGTGCTCTACACTGAGCTACACCCTCAACTGGCATGAATATTGTGCTGGATTCTTGGCAAGTCTTTTTAATATAAAAACTGAGTTCCTTTGATTCTGAGAAATTTTATTTTGGGATGAATTCTTTGTGCTCTCAATGATGACCACCCACTATCTGTCCTTGTTGCACACATTTACAGGTCCCTGGTCATTTAGTCCTCCTCACTCCCTAAAGATTTCAGCCTCTCAATCATTCTCTTGTGCTATGCTATTGCTAATTCTACCCTAATTCATGATAATCTCAATACGCACTGTTGTCTTCACCTCTCAGTTTCTTGACCCTCTCTTTGCAATGGTGTTGTTCTAGTCTTCTGCCACTCCCTCTCATACCACCCACATCCAAGCAGTTCAACACAGTTGTAGGGAAACCATGCAATTGTGTTAACTGGGTCTCATCTTAATTCTTTTTGAGGGGTACAGGGGGTTGAGCTTAGGGGTAGTTTACCACTGAGCTACATACATCCCCAGTCCTTTTGTTTTTTATTTTGAGAAAGGGCCTCACCAAGTTGCTGAGGCTGGCCTCAAACTTCCAACCCTCCTGCCTCAGTCTCAAGTTGCCGGGGTTACAGGTACATGCCATCACACCTAGCCTTAAGTTTATCACAGCAAAGAACAGGATATAGCTCAGTGGTAGAACACCTCTGGGTTCAATTTCAAATACTACAAAAAAATTATGACCACAAACCCCAAATGAGCACTTGGTGCTGCCAGTCAATCCTAAAGTACTTCCTTACTCTACTCATTCTTGCCCACTTCCCTAGATGAACTTTACACTTCTTTTTCCTTGAACTTCTAACACTTTTCCACTCTTCACTTTTAGCTGAAGACCTTTCTTATTTATCTGAGAATATAGATATAATTGGAAAAGAACTTGATTTATTCCCACCACCAAACTACCAACACAACAGTACTTGAGTCCATAAAATCTGCTACCAATGAACTGTCCACATTGCCCTTATCTAGTTTCAGGTCAACATATTCATTTGTGTACTAGTTACCATTTCCTCTTATCTATTCAAGGATTTCAAACCTCCAAGTGTCCCTTCTTTATATTTAATCAATTTCTCTTCCTTATTGCACTATTCCCAGTAATTTACATATAAGCAATGATGTCTGTCCACCTAAAAACAAGAGATTTTTTTTTAATTGGTATCAGGGATTGAACCCAGGGGTGCTTTACCACTGAGTTACAATCCCAGTCCTTTTCATTTTTTGAGATATGGTCTTGCTAAGTTGCTTACGGCATAATCAAATTGTTGAGGCTGACCACAAACTTGCAATTCTCTTACCTCAGCCTCCTGAGTTGCTAGGATTGTAGGTGTGTGCCACTACACCTGGCTAAAAAGTGCATAATACCTCATGACCTTCCAATTATAGTTCTATTCTTTGGCTTTCCCTTACAACAATACTTTTTTCCCATATTTTATTGGCACATTATAATCGTATATAATGGTAGGATTTGTTATTACATATTCATACACACACACAAGAATGTCACTATGACTATGTATACCCACTGTCTTCGATTCTCATTTTCTCTTGAACCCACAGTACCAAAACTGTTCTTGTCAAGGTCACCAATGACCTCCACATTATCAAGCCTAATAATTTATTCTTAGTTATCATCAGATTATTAACAGTATCATTCAACTTTTGATTCTACTACTTGATTCTGTTCTTGATTCTCAGTGGTAGAAAACCATTCTTCCTCAGAATTTGTAAAACAATGTTAAACTGTCCTTTCTGGAACTTTTTTCACTCTTACTTTACACAGGCATTATCCCAGGGCTTAGTTATTACTCCTCTATATGTACTCACTCCCTGGATCTCTATTTAGTCTCCTGGCTATATTTACTTATTTTTGTTTTGTTTTTAGTTGTAGGTGGATACAGTACCTTTATTTTATTGTTATGATGTGCTGAGGATTGAACCCAGGGCTTCACTCATGCTAAGCAAGCGCTCTACCACTGAGTCACAACCCCAGCCCTAGTCTCCAGGTTTTAAATAAAAACATGCAAGCCATCAGCATATGGACAGTATTTCCATAGTTCCAATATCACTCTTGAACTGCAGACTAATACAGTCCACTGCCTATTTAGTATCTTCAATTAGATATCTATTAGGCAATTCAAAATGAACATGGCCAAAACTAAACTCTATTTTCTCCACAAACCTGCTCTTCTACCAGTGTTTCCACTATCAGTAAATACCAGCTACCTTCTTCCAACATCTAAAATTAAACCCAGCTACGCCTTCTTGCATTATTGTTCCTTCAGTCCTATTTCTTCCTCAGTATTTATTTCTCATCACTCTTTATGATTTTTTGCTGTATTTGTCTATTTCTACTTATAAAAGAGTTCTTTGTAGACAGGGGACTGCCTTATTTATCTGCATCCATGGTGCCTAACATGGTATACGTTGGATTATTTGCTTAAAGAGGCAGTGAAATTTAAATTGTTAAACAAGTCCTGAGCAGGAATCTTTAAAAAAAAAAAAAAAAGATTTGGCAGCAGGAAAGTATATTTCAGCCAGATTTCCACCAATTTCTTACTACTAGTCCAGATAGGCTAGGTTATACTTTAGTAATAATTCCAAAATTCCAGTGGCATTTCACCTCTTTCTTACTCGTTTTACTCTGATCCCAGACTGATAGAGTAACCACAATTTTGAGCAACAGTCATCATGACAGAAGGAAAAAGAGGGACAAATTACACACTAGATGCTTTTATCATGAATGACTACCATTTTTCCTACATACATTTCAATGACCTAAAGCAATTTACAAGGCCATATCCAACTTCAAAGGGCAGACAAGTACAATTCTACTACATGCTCAGGAGACAGAAACAAAAAAATATCTGATAGACTGCACTGATGACTATCATATCCTTAAAAGGAAACCTCTAATTCTGAGCAACAATATTTTAGCTCCTGATCTCCATTCTCTATCTGTGAAAATGAACTCCCTTGCTAGAAGAGAACCATGCACTTGTAAATGTTATCTATGGACCTTTAGGAATGTAACTTCTCCAGTTAGGCCTGCCTCTCATCACCCAGGAGTCAGAGAGCAGCAAAGAAGCCAAATATGGGTGACAGGAAAGTGCTGAGTCCAAACCTGCTAGGAACATTCAGTGTCAAAAGTGAGGGAAAGGTTAGGTGTTGTGACACATGCCTATAATCCCAGAGACTCAGGAGGCTACAGCAGGAAGATAGCAAATTCATGGACAGCTTCAGCAACTTAGTGAGACCCTGTCTCAAAATTAAAAATAAAAAGGGTTGGGGATGTGGTTCAGTGGTTAAGCACCCCTGGATTCAATCCCCAGTACCAAAAAGGGTGGGGAGGGCTTGAATATGTAAGAAAAGCAAGTTCAACTACAAGTGGGGAAAGGAGGGAAACCTTCACCAAATTTCTTTTACCAAAGGTATAGAATAGTTAAGCCTTGGTGTTCCTTTCACTACCCACCTGAAGTCTAACAAGTTTCACTCAAACCACTTGATAGAGGACTCAGAGTTTGGGTATGACTAATAAAAGACAACCAGCATACTTCTTTTTAACATAAAACACTATCTCTAAAAAACCCAAAATGCATGCTGCTCTGCTATTAGAAACAAGAAGGTAGCAATTACTTTAGAGATGGATTTTTACCAATAAAAATGATTCCCCATCCCCCAGAAATCTCAAAAAACTCAAGTAACAAATCCTGAGTTCAAGACGACCTGGGATAAACCCCTAAGTCTACAAAGAGCTGGATTTAGCGGATGGCTGCTCCAAGTTCTAAATTTCTATACAAAGTTCAAATACTTTCAAACAGTGAAACCATCTGGCAGAAATATTGGGATGGATTGGAGATGGTTACCATAATCAAGTAAACACTCGAAACTGTAAAGCCCAGAAGGAATTTCATTAAAGAGCAAAGAAATTCGCATAACATTGAATTAGAAGTAAATTAGGACTCCTAAATGCATCATCTCATTACCAACTAGCCCCTTCTTCCATCCTTTAATCATTCAACAAACATGTATTAGTTGCTGGGATGTGGGAAGGAATGCCAGGAAGTAAAAGAGGGACAGAATTCTAAGAATGAGTACTTCCTTTCCATTAATTTGGTCTAGTTTTTTCTTTTTTTGGCGGGTGGTCTCTCTCTCTCTCCGAAGACCCTCGCTCCTACACACAATAGCTCCCCTGAAACTCCCACCCCCCAAAAAAAGAAAAAAATTGGCAAGCAAAAAAACCACCAAGCTTTAAGTACCATAACAAGAATATAGGAAAAACCATTCTAACATAAGTTAATACGTTTTCAAGGGGAAAATGCCATATTCGCTTTGCTAAGTGGCTGGAATAAAGAAAAAACGCAAAAAAAAAAAAAAACAAAAAACAAACAAACAAAAAAACTCATCTAATTTCATGACAGTTTATTAGTACCAAAGCTCATTGCTAGTTCTCCCTCTCTCTCTCAAAGGTCTCTGCTGCAACCCCTCCATCATTCCAACCTCCACACTTCGCTGGCAGCCCAATGTCAGCCCGGTCATGAACAATGGCCAGACTATCAAGGTCAGCCCCAATGACACACGGAGTAGAAACTGGAAAAGAATCCTTTGACATAGAAAGGGGGCAGAAGAATCCTCTCCAATACCAGCCCCCACGCCATACCAAGACACCCGGAGGCTCTGTCTCTAGGCTCCGGGGTCTGGCGTCAGAGACTTCGGGGGGTTCGGGACCTTCTTTTCTCTACCCATCTAGTTAATTTCCACTCCTGTGACCCTAATGACCTCCATCTCCCTCCAACCTGAGCTCCCCGTCGTGGAGTGAGGGGGTGTCCCGCTTCAGGCTGGGGCAGGAGAGGTGGGGAAATGCGCAATAAGGGAGATGCTCTCGGTAGGTACATAAGGGGCGGGGGTGCTCTTTAGGGGAGTCGCTGTCACAAGCAAAGGCTCTAGAAAGCTACAACAGCGGAGGTTTATAGGTAAACGGTTTCTGGGCGGAACCCATTTGGGGTTCTATTACAGGGGAGCTATTGTGTGTAGGAGCGAGGGTCTTCAGAGAGAGAGAGAGAGAAAGAGCTATTTCTATTCCGTGACCTAGGCGAGTGAGTTATCCACGGAGATGCCACTTTGGGTTCTCCAAAGGGCACTCTTTCCTGGGGGAAACGTTCTACCGGGATGAGGATGTCACAATAGGGGGGGTCTCCACAGGGAACCGTTGGAGGGTTGTCCGCAGCGAAGCCATTAAGGAGACTCCACAGAGGGCGCCTTCCTGGCGAAACGTTCCTCCAGGAGCCGTTTTAAAGAATCGTCCGCCAGGAAGCCATGTCGGGCCACGCCCTGCGGCGGGAGGCGTCGCCGGACCCCGACATCCCGCATCCCCCGCCCGGCCGCCCCTCTGCGGCCTCGGGCCCGCGTACCTGACGGAGGGCGACGCGCGGCCAGAGCTGCCGGGGAACCGTGAGCGGGGCAGCCCCAGCTGGTGCACGGGGTATACGTCCATGGCGGCGGGCTGCGGAGGAGAACCGTGCCGCTGTGAGGGTCGCTAAGGCCCGCCGGGCGGCTCCAGGCCCGCTGCGGCCGGGCGGGGCGCAGGGGTGTGCCAGGTGGGAGGGGGTGCGGCGCGCGGGGGCACGTCGAGGGGCGGGGCGGACGCAACCGGGGCGCGGCCGGGGGCGTCAGGACTGCCCCGGAATGGGGGTCCAGTGGACTGCCGCAGGGCCACGCCCAATTTAGGCTGCGAGGCGGCCGGGCTGGATGTCGTGGGCAGGAGGCCCCCGCATGAGAGATACCCGGCAGCCGCTCTGCCCTGTTATCAGACCCCGTATAATCCAGAGGGACTCTACCCGGCGCCCCCCAGCCACGCATACGGACGCGCCTGGGGGCGGAGCCTCGCTCCGGCCCCGCCCACCGGCTCAGCCTTCCAGTGAAACCTTCCGCTGCAGTCGCAGGAGTTGGGGCACCTCTTGGCGCTGATCTTTCGTCGCCGGGTCCCCTAGGCGGGTGTTGCCGCTGCGGTCTCTCACCTGCTGCTCATCAATTGCGCACTCGCGCTGCACACATCTGCACGCAGATTCCTAGCAGGCCTCGGATCTGCAGTGCGCACCCAGCCCTGCCCAGGATATGAGCGTTAAGGGCTCAGGCTCCTGGAGGACCTCGGCCCGTTACTCTCCAGATTCTGGTTTGACCCTTTCCCGACTGCATTGCCAACGACCAGAAACTTAATCCCACTAAACCCCAGTCCTTTTCTATGTAAAATTGGGGAAGTATTTTATTGAGAGGGTTGCCAGGTTTCTGTATGTACAGGATCTACTAAATGATTTCGTTCTGCGTCATGGATGTTTTAAATTCCCTGCGTTCATCTTTTTACTATTAAAGGAATTCGCTAGAGCTATTTTTCCGCCATAATTGGCGTTTCAATCACATAAATGACAGCACTGGCTGAAAATTCTCCTTCGGTGTATAACGCTCTTGACAATCCCTGTGGCGTCTCCTGCGTAGTTCGCTAAAAGGAAGACCAAATGGTACAAATTTAAAGTACATGTTTTTCATATTCAAGAAAGGGAAAGACTTTTTTAATTCAAGTCCCAATGGTGAACAAGTAACCACCATTAGAGATAACGTCACATCGCTACACAGGCTCTGAAAATCAGCCAATCAGCGACAGCCTCACTCCAGGGGTTTAGCTTCTGAAAATCAGCCAGTCCTCAACAGCTTCTGAAAGTAAATCAGTGACAGTCCCATGCTTCTGAAAATCAACCAGTCATTGACAACTCTCGGTTTCTAGACACTAGCCAATGAGCAATTGACTCACACCAGTGACTGGGCTTCTAAAAGCCCGTCCTCAGCAGCCTTGCTTAAGTAACCACACTAAAACGGCTGAGTCTGTCGTTTGCTAACCGTGCCAATTTCTTGGAAGACCACCAGTCCCTAGAGGTCAGACTTCCCAAAACTTTTGTGTACAGCCCTGGCATTGTTCAGAGAGTGTCCCTTGCAAGCAGATGAGAAATTCGTCTTTGGCTTTGGTTTTGTTTTTGCATCACATTGAGTTCAATTCGTTGTTTTCTCACAAGTTGGAAGTTTGCAAATCTTTCAAGATTCAACTCCAATTTATAGTTAAGTATGAGTTTGGATTTGTTTCAGATGCAGTGATAAAAGCTAATGAGACTTGTCAAATAAAACCTTTCCAATTCTTGCTGTGGTGGCTGTTATCAATTTTTGAAAGTGCCACAATCATTTTTAGAACTCGCTCCGCCTCCCTGTTACTACGCATTGATGGAACCCAGGGGCACTCTACCGCTGAGTTACATTCTCAGCCCTTTTCATTTTCATTTTGAGACGTTCTTGCTAAATTGCGAGGGATGATTTCCAATCTTAGATCTCCTGTCTCAATCTCCTGAGTTGCTGAAATTACGGGTCTGAGCTACCATGCTGGGCCATTTTTAGAACATTTTTATCTTCCCAACAGGAAACCCTGTACTTATTAGCATTCATTTCCCATTTCTTCCCAACCACCCCAGCCCTAGACAACCACCAATCTTTGTCTGAATTTACCTATTATGAGCACCTAATAAAATCAGAATCATACACTATGTGGTCTTTTGTGACTGGCTTCTTCCAATTAACATAATTTTGATAAGGTTTGTCCGTGTTGTAGTATGGATCAGAATTTTCTTCCTTTTCCTTTTAATGTTTGAAAAACATTCCATCTTATGAATACCCCACACTGTACTTATCCATTTATCAGTTAATGGATATTTGGGTTATTTCCACTTTTTTTTTTTTTTTTTTTTTTTGCTATTTTTTAGCTAATGCTATTATGAATTTTGTTATAAATTTTTGCATAGATATACATTTTCAGTGCTCTTGGTTATATGCCTAGGAGTAGATTGTTAGATCACATGAAAACACTGTTTAATATTTTGAGGAATTCCAAACTGTTTTCCAAAGGAAGAGCACCATTTCTGTTCCTACTAGGAAAGTCTGAGGGTTCAAATTTCTCCACAATTTCCCAACACTTATTATTATCTCTTTGGTTGAAGTAATCTCAGCGTATAAGAAGTGGTGTCTCACTGTGGCTTGGGTATCCATTTCCAGGATAACTAAAGATGCCAAGCATTTTTTTTTAATTTTTAAATTTTTATTTATTTATTTATTTACTTACTTATTTATTGGTACCAGAGATTGAACTTGGGGGCATGCCACCAATGAGCCACATCCCCAACCCTTTTTTGTATTTTATTTAGAGATAGGGTCTCACTGAGTTGCTTAGTGCCTTGCTTTTGCTAAGGCTGGTTTTGAAATTTTGATCCTCCTGCCTCTGCCTCCAGAGCTGCTGGAATTACAGGTGTGCACCCCACACCCAGCTATTTTTATCTTCTTTGGAGAAATGTCTGTTCAAATCTTTTGTCCATTTTTACTGGGTTATCTGTTATTTTATTATTAAGTTCTAATAACTCCTTATATAGTCTAGATACAAGTCACTAATCAGGTATATGATTTGTGAAATTTTTCTCCCATTCCATGGATTGTTTTTTCATTTTTTTCTCCCCACCCATCCCCCAGTACTGGGGATTGAACTCAGGGGTGAGTTACTGAGTTACAGCACTAGCCCAGTTTTTGTTGGTTGGTTGGTTTTGGTACTGGGGATTGAACCCAGGGATGTTTTACCACTGAGCCAACCTCTCACCTACCCATCACCCACTGCCCACTGTCCACCTGCCAGTTGTCCACTATTAGCCTGCAGACCACCTGCAGACCACAAGCAGATCTCCTGCTGCCTGCTGTTGCCTGGAAGTCCATTGTCACAGTACCCACAGGTTTGGTTACATGCAGCTGCCACCATCTTGGGACAACAGCCAGAGCCTGCAGGTTTGTTGCTGCAGCCACTGGCATCTTGGGGTGTGGTCACCTCTGAACTCAGTCCAGGACCTGGATATATTGGAGTACCTGCAGGTCTGATTGCACCTGAGGTCTTTCTGCTTGGTGTGGTAGTTGGCTGCCATCTGGCTGCCTCTTTGCAAGTTCTCTCCTTTGTGTGAGTGCATCCCTGATGATCCCAAGTTGAAAGGGCATTGAGATTTTGGGACTGCAGCAAGACAGGGCCTGGGAAACCTGAAACCCAGGTCCATCAGATTGCAGCTGAGTTTGTGTGAGACAGTCTGGATCTGGCAGGCCCGTGGAAAGCCAGAGACTAGGGGCAGTTCCCTGGGGGGAGCACAGGTTGAAGAAACTGGAGAAAACTGGGCTCTCTCTAGCTCAGTGAGTCCTAAAGTGTGCAGGGACGGAAGGGGCCAGCTACGATGGGTGGGAAAACTGTAAGAGGCTGTGAGAGTATCTTGCTATCGGCTCACCCACCCAACCAGTCTGACACCCACTGGACTGAGCTAACATCAAACTTCAGACAACCCCACTTATCGGAGGAGAAGGGAAGCTGAGAACATTTTTGAATGCCAACAGAAGTAATCATTCAATTTTCCATTCAGACTTCCCTCCTTTTTTTTCTTTTTTCACCTCCTCTCTCATACCCCTACCATCTCTGAATCCAAGTATTTTTCATGCATCAATTTATTGAGAAATGGAATGTCTGAATAGTACATGACAGTTTTGTGTGTCCTTATATTTTTACTTTTTTTTTAATCTGTGCATATTTTTTTCTCACCTGTCTCCCTGGATTCTCTTTCTCACTTTTCTCATACTAACAGCCAACATCCATTAATTCCTCCCTCACACTTACTACAAATTTTTACCTCTGTCTTCTCTTCCTCTCCCTCATAAACATCACATCTTATATTACTTCTGTTCTCTCCTCGTCCATCATTTGAAACGTTAAGCCCTTTTACCAAACTTACTGTTTATATTGTAGACAATAATTGAACACTTCATTTCTATTGTGACAAAACTGTAAATGCCATAATAGGGGCAATTTGGTTTAAGGTGGCATATTGTTTGCATTGGGTGCTGTTAATATTGATCTCCTCCTTAAAGGTGAGGTACTGGAAGACTTCAGGGACACTATAAGACTACAGGGTAGAATCTGTACTGCCTCAGGTCCATACCACTAGATGAGAAGACATACAACATGAAAAACCAAGGGAACAAAGTGCCTCAAACAAATGAAGATGTTCCAACAATAGAATCCATAGACAACACAGTAGAAGAAACATCAGAGAAGGAGTTTAGAAAAAACATAGTTAAATTGATCTTTGAAATAAAGGATTGTATTGGAGAGAAAATACAGGAAATGAAAGATCATTTCAATAAAGAGGCAGAGATTATAAAAAGGAATCAAACAATTCTCAGAATGAAGGAAATAATAAACCAAATTAAAATTTCAATGGAAAGTATCACCAACCGACTAGACCACTTGGAAGACAGAACCTCAGACAATTAAGTGAAAATATTTACTCTTGAAAATAAAGTTGACCATACAGAGAAGATGGTAAGAAAACATGAACAAAACTTCCAAGAAATATGAGATAACATGAAAAGTTCAAATTTAAGATTTATCAGAATAAACAAAGGCATGGAGATACAAACCAAAGGAATGCACAATCTTTTCAGTGAAATAATATCAGATAACTTACCAAATCTAAAGAATGATATGGAAAATCAAATACAACAGGCTTACAGGACCCCAAATGTACAAAATTACAGCAGACCAACACCAAATCACATTATAATGACAATCACTAACATCCAGAATAAAGATAGAATTTTAAAGACTATGAGAGAAAAAAATCAAAGTACATATAGGGGGAAACCAATTTGGATCTCAGATGCTTTTTCAACCCAGACCCTCAATGCCAGGAGGTCCTGGAATAAAATCAAGCTCCAAAAGGAAATGGATGCCAACTGAGAATTTTATATCCAGCAAAATTAAGCTTCAGATTTGAAGATGAAATAAAAGCCTTCCATGATAAACAAAAATTAAAAGAATTTACAACTAGAAAGCCTGCACTATAGAACATTCTCAGCAAAATATCCCATGAGGAGGAAATGAAAAAAAGCAGTGAAAACCAACAAAAGAGAGAAACTACGTGAAAGGAAAGGTCAATCAAAGGAGAAACTAAGTCAAGTTAATAACCAAAATAAACCAAAATGACCAGGAATACAAATCATATCTCAATAATAACTCTGAATGTCAATGGCCTAAACTCATCAATCAGAAGACATAGACTGGCAGATTGGATTTTAAAAAAAAAAAGACCCAACAATATGCTGTCTGCAAGAGACTCACCTCCTAAGAAAAGACATCTACAGACTGAAGGTGAAAGATTGGGAAAAAAAAATATCACTCACATGGACAAGCTGGCATGTCCATCCTCATATCAGACAAAGTGGACTTCAAACCAAAGTTAATCAGAAGGGATAAAGACAGACATTTCATTTCATACTGCTGAAGGGGACAAAAACTAAACAAAGGAACTATAGAAATAAATCATATAATCAACAATTTAGACTTAATGGATATATAGAGAGTATTTCATTCATCATCAAGTGAATATACTTTCTTAGCAGCACATGAATCCTTCTCTAAAATAGACCATATGTTATGCCACAAAGCAACTCTTAGAAAGTACAAAAAGGGCTGGGGAGATAGCTCAGTTGGTAGAGTGCTTGCCTCGCAAGCACAAGACCCTGGGTTCAATCCCCAGCACCGCAAAAAAAAAAAAAGAAAGTACAAAAAAATAGGAATACTACCCTGCATTCTATCAGATCATAATGGAATGAAACTAGAAATCAACAATAAAATAAAAAATAGAAACTACTCCAATACCTGGAGACTAAATAGCATGCTACTGAATGCTGAATGGATAAAAGAAGAAATCAGGGCTGGGGAGAGTGCTTGCCTTGCAAGCACAAGACCCTGGGTTTGATCCCCAGCACCGCAAAAAAAAAGAAGAAATCAGAGATGAAATTGAAAAATATAAGGAATATCAGGGTAAGTGAGAATAGCGATACAACACATCACAATCTCTGGGACACTATGAAGGCAGTGCTAAGAGGAAAGTTAACTGCATTGAGCTCATTCATTAAAAGAATAAATGACCTAACATTACATCTCAAAGCCTTAGAAAAAGAAGAATGAATTGACACCAAAAGCAGCAGAAGACAGGAAATAATTAAAATCAGAGCTGAATCAATGAAACTGAAACAAAGAAAAATTGAAAATATTGACAAAACAAAAAGCTGGTTCTTTGAAAAAATTTTTAAAAAATTGATAAACCCTTAGCCACACTAACAAAGAGAAAGAGAGAGAAAACTCAAATTACACTAAAATTAATAACAAAAAAGAAATATCATGATGGATACTACTGAAATACAGAAGATAATTAGAAACTATTTTGAAAATTTATACTCAAATAAAATAGAAAAACTTGAAGACAGCAACAAATTTCTAGACATATTATCTACCCAAACTGATGCAGGACATATACAATTTAAACAGGTCAATTTCAAGCAATGAAATAGAAGACTCCATCAAAAGCCTACCAACCAAGAAAAGCCCAGAACCAGACATATTCTCAGACAAGTTCTACAAGACCTTCAAAGAAGAATTAACACCAATACTTTTCAAATTATTCCATGAAATAGAAAAGGAGGGAACCCTTCCAAACTCATTCCATGAGGCTAGTATCACCCTTATACCAAAACCAGACAAAGAAAACTTCTGACCAATATCCATAATGAACATAGATGCAAGAATTCTCAATAAAATTCTGGCAAATTGCATACAAAAACATATTTAAAAAAAATAGTACACCACGATCAAGTGAGGTTCATCCCTGGAATGCAAGGTTGGTTCAACATATGGAAATCAATAAACTTAATACATCACATTAATAGACTTAAAGAATATGATAATCTCAATAGATGTAGAAAAAGCATTTGACAAAATACAGCACACCTTCATGTTCAAAGCACTAGAAAAACTAGGGATAGTAGGAACATACCTCAACTTTGTAAAAGCTATCTCTGCTAAGCCCATGGCCAACATCATTCTAAATGAAGAAAAATTGAAAGTATTCCCTCTAAGAACTGGAATAAGATGGGGATGCCCTCTTTCACCACTTCTATTCAACATCATCCTTGAAACTCTAGCCAGAACAATCAGGCAAAAGAAATTAAAGAAATATGAATAGGAAAAGAACTCAAATTATCACTATTTTCCAATGACATGATTCTAAATTTTAACGACCCAAAATGTTCTGCCAGAAACTTCTAGAACTCATAAATGAATTCACCAAAGTATCAGGATATAAAATTAACACCCAAAAATCAAGTGCATTTCTATACATAAGTGACAAATTCACTGCAATTAGGAAATTAGGAAAACTACCCCATTCACAACAACCTCAAAAAAGAATACTTGGGAATCAATCTAACAAAAGAGGTGACAGACCTCTACAATAAAAACTACAAAACACTAAAGAAAGAATTGAAGAAGACCTTAGAAGACGGAAAGATTTCCCATGCTCTTGGATAGGAAGAATTAATATTGTCAAACTGGTCATAGTACCAAAATTCAATGCAAATCCTATCATAGTACAGATTCAATGCAAATCCTATTAAAATCCCAATGGCATTCTTCATAGAAACAGACAAAGCAACCATGAAATTCATTTGGAAAAATAAGAGACCCAGAATAACCAAAGCAATTCTTAGCAAGAAGAGTGAAGCAGGAGACATCACACTACTAGAACTTAAACTATACTACAGAGCAATAGTAACAAAAACGGCATGGTATTGGCATCAAAACAGACACGTACACCAATGGTACAGAATAGAAGACACAGAGACAAACCCACATAAATACAGTCATCTCATACTAGAGAAAGGTGCCAAAAGCATCCATTGGGGATAAGATAGCCTCTTCAACATATGTTGCTAGGAAAACTAGAAATCCATATGTAACAAAATGAAATTAAACCCCTATCTCTCACCTTGCACAAAACTCAACTCAAAGCAGATCAAAGACTTAGGCACTAGAACAGAGACCCTGTGCCTAATAGAAGAAAAAGTAGTCCCAGATCTTCAACATATCAGCTTAGGATCCGACTTCCTTAACAAAACTCCTAAAGTGCAAGAAGTAAAATTAAGAATCAATAAATGGGATGAATTCGAAGTAAATAGCTTCTTCTCGGCAAAGGAAACAATAACATGAAGAGAGAGCCTACAGAATGGCAAAAAATCTTTACCACATACACCTCAGATAGAGCATTAATCTCCAGGATATATATAAAGCACTCAGAAAACTTAACACTAAAAAAACATATAACCCAAAATAAATGGACTAAGGAACTGAACAAACACTTCACAGAAGAAATACACTCAATCAGCAAACAAATGAAAAAATGTTCAACATCTCTTGCATTTAGAGAAATGTAAATCAAAACTATTCTAAGATTTCATCTCACTCCAATCAGAATGGCAATTATCAAGAATACAAGTGATAATAAGTGTTGGTGAGGGGGACAAAGGTACACTCATACATTGTTGGTGGGACTGAAGATTGGTACGACCACTTTCAAAAGAAATATGGAATGGAACCACCATTTGAGCCAGCTACCCCACTCCTCAGTTTATACCTAATGGATTTAAAATCAGCATACTGTAGAGACACAGCCACATCAATGTTTATAGCAGCTCAATTCACAATAGTTAAACTATGGAACCAACCTAGGTGCCCTACAAAAGATGAATGGATAAAGAAAATATGGTACATATATACAATGGAATATTACTCATCCTTAAAGAAGAATTAAATTATGGCATTTGCAGGTAAATTGATGGACCTATAGAATATCATGCTAAGTAAAATAAGCCACTCCCAAAAAACCGAAGGCTGAATGTTTTCTCTGATAAGCGAATTCCAATCCATAGTGCCGGGGAGTGAGGATAGGGGTGGGGCGGTGGGGATGGGAAGGACGGTAGAATGAGACAGACATTATTACACTATATAAATGTATGGAAAAATTTAAACTTTTTTATCACTGTCAAAAAAATAATAATGAAAAAATTTTCAATACCACATATTACTTTATTGGGATTACTCTGAAATGTTCACATTTTTCCTGCTCCCAAATGAAATTGATGTGTACTTTTAAAAAATCACATTTTTACACTGATTACATGTTGAGGTCAAATTTTATTTATTTATTTATTTATTTTTATTGTAAACAAATGGGATACATGTTGTTTCTCTGTTTGTACATGGAGTCAAGGCATACCATTTGTGTAATCATAAATCATAGGGTAATGTTGTTTGATTCATTCTGTTATTTTTTTTTCTGAGGTCATATTTTAGATGCATTAAACTCAATAATATGTTTGAGTTAATTTCACCTGCCAAAAAAAAAAAGGAAAGTCAATTTCATGATGAGTTTTCTTTTTCTTTTGTTTATTGTTTTTTGTTTTTTCTCATACTGGGAACTGAACCCAGGGCACTCTACCACTGAGTTACATCCCCAGCACCCCTGCATTTCTTTTAATCTTGAGACAGAGTCTCACCAAGTTACTGAGATTGGTCTCAAACTTCTGATGCTCTTGCCTCAGCCTCCCAAGTCACTGGAATTACAGGTGTGTACTACCACCCTTGACTCACGATGAATATTCTAAATACTGCACTTTTGAATAAGGGAAATATTCATTTTCAGTTCTTTGTGAAACATGCAAGCGATCATTCAATATTGAAAATGGTGGAAAGTCAGATAAAAAGCAGCCTATGCTAACAGCTAAGCATAAAAGATATGGGATTCCTTCAACTTGTACCAAAGGAAATCATAAAAAGAACTTTTGTTGTTGTTGTTGTTACCAGGGATTGAACCCAGAACCACTTAACCACTAAGCCACATCCACACCCTTTTAATATTTTATTTAGAGACAGGGTCTCACTAAGTTGCTTAAGGCCTCACTAAATTGCTGAGGCTGGCTTTCAACTCATGATCCTCCTACCTCAGCCCCCAAGTCACTGGGATTACAGGTGTGGACCACTGCACCAGGCCTAAAATAACAAATTTTTAATTGAGATTCCAATAAAGGTAAAATAATAACAGTAGAAGTTGTAATGGCGTCCTACACTATTGTCTTCAGTCTTTTGGCTCAAATGATTCTTTGAATACCCTGTTACCCGAAGTTTGTTTGTTTGTTGGTACTCCTGTCTTGAACCCAGGGGCATTTAACCACCAAGCTACAACCCCAGTCCTTTATATTTATTTATTTATTTATTTATTTATTTATTTATTTTTCACTTACAGGATCAGGTTTTAATGAATTTGTACACAAGGCACAGGTTTCCAGGTATGCAGAAATTACAATTGCTTCCTCTACCCCTTCTAGTACTGGGGATTGAATCGTAGGCTGCTTTACCACTGAACTACATCACCTTTGTACTTTTTAAAATTTTTTCATACAAGTTCTTGCTAAATTGCCAAAGCTGGCCTCAAACTTGCCAGCCTCAGCCTCCCGAGTAGCTGGGGTCACAGGTAGGCACCTCCGTGCCTAGCTACAAGTGAGTTTTGCTTCTTTCATCTCTTACTCCTTTTGGATAGGGATGACAGAATGTCTGAACTTTTTCCTGTTTAATCAAGAACTTCCTTAATATGGCTTTCTTCCCACCCCCTGCCCCCAAAAAACTACTCATCAGAATTGCTAAGACTTCTTGAATTTTTTTTTTCTTTAAATTTCATTTCTACTACCTACCACTAGCTGGTTGTTGCTCCCTAGATCCTGGTTATCTGTGATTAAATGATGCTTTTAATTTCTGCATCTATGCAGACCCTCTTGGTTGGTTTCTCCAAAACAGTATTTTCTTCCTCTAGTGTGTCATTACAGTCCCTCTTGGCTTTTGTTTCTTCTTTATGGAATAAATGTGGGTGTTCAATGCGTCCTCTGCGTACAAAATGCTGAATCCGAGATTCCAAACCTTGGCATTTAGGACGATCCATGAGGGGTCTATACATGCGCATTTTCACTCCTTCTACAAAGGCACTGGTCTGCTTTATGACAGAGGGCTTTATGTCTCTCCACTCTATTGTTCCATCCATCTTTGGTCCTGTCTCACAGGGTAACACAACAGAGTCCAGTCCGTGTAGCATACTATATAACATGTGAGTTTTGACAGCATGATTAGCCCATAGTTGTTGTAGGTGAGTAATATTGTACTCCTGAACCTCCTGATCATAGATCCATGTAATATTTTCAAACTTACAATCGTACAACACTAGAGGAAATTCTACAGCCATACTATATTGAGGTTTCTGGGGATTTCTATGTTCAGTAGTTCATCAATAATCTCTGGCTTCTCCAATCCTTGGCCAATCAGAAAGAGGATAGCCATCATACAACGGACTTGATGATAAAGGAATGCCTGGCCAATCACTTCAAATTGACATAACTGGAAAGGTTCTTGCCACCTCTCCTCTCCCAGGCTTTGGCTCACTAGCTGTACTTGAGCAGACAGAATAGTCCTTTGAAAATTAATCACTCCATTGGATACATCCATTTTACACAAATTCCTGAAATCATGGGAGCCAACATACTTCTGAGCTGCAAAATTCATTGTTATAATATCTAAATCAGCACGAGGGAAAAAATAGTGGTGTGTCCACTCAAGACAGCTAAACCTAGCACTGAAACTAGGTTCCACAGGGGCACAGGCCAGTATACGGATGTCTGGAGGAAGCACCTGATTGAGAATGTGGGTGTAACTGATCTCTTTAGCAGCATCATTGGCTTCATCTTTTAAATTAAGAACCTCTGAATCCCTGCCCCTTGGAAACTGAGAACGTAGGTCAAGAGAAATCACCTGTCCAAAGGCACTAACTCCTTTGTCTGTTCACCCACACCGGTGATAGTTGGATGTCTGTCTGCTTTCTACTAGTTGAGTCTTGGTTAAAGCATCAAATAGTTTCTCTTCAATGGTATTGTTTGTGTTTTCCTGACTAGCAAAGCCCTGGTATCCCCAGCCCAAATAAGCTATTCTTAGGGCTACATGTCTTTTGCCATGAGCATTGAAATCAAATGCACACTAAGCTTTTCCAGATCCTGAAGAATCTTCTCTAACAGTTGAATCTTTAATGTTGTCCTGTTCTTTCTTAAGCCTTTGCACCTCCTGCTTCAATTCTTGTACTCTTTGTAGGAGTTTCTCAATCTGGTTTCTATCTGTGTCATTTTCAGCCATGATGTGATGACCCCAGGAGTAAACAAACAGTACTGGTCTACCCTCCCTTCTGGTAGTTGGCAGCATGCCCTATATTTTTTTATTTTGAGACAGGGTCTCACTAGGTTGCTTAAGGTCTCACTAATTTACTAAGTCTGGCTTTGAACTTGGGATCCTCATGCCTCAGCTTCTTGAGCCACTGGGATTACAGGCATGCACCACCACACCCAGCAACCAGAGTATTTTCTATTTCCAAAGTTACAAGCAAATTTTCAGATGCCACGACAAAATACATTGCAATAATTAAAACTGAATAACTCCATTTACCGCTGCAGTAATTATAAAGCTCTAAACGCCTCACCTTTTTTATAGAATAGCTATAGAAGCAAGTAATCACAATGCAGAAAAATTTCCCTTTATACAATATCTTTCTAGTGAAAAAGACTTGCTTGTAAGGCTGTTTTGAGTAAAATTCCTTCCAGACCATTCAGAAATAAGAGATTCTCTTATGGAACTGGGAATTAATGAGAAAAATTTACTGTTTTTGATTGAGATAATACAAATAAAATTTCAGTAGGCATTCACACAATGTTTATTCAAAGTTGGAGTAAAGCTTGAATAATCCTGTGGAAACTGAGTGTCTTGCTCACGTTGTGAATACTGTTGCTCTGAAACAATCTGTTGTCCTTTCTGTTGATTACGAAACAATTGTCATGAAATTATTCTCTTACGTCAGCATTTATATTGTTTGAATTGAACAATTAAAAGATTTTTGTGGCTGGGTATGGTGGTACACACTTGTAATCCCAGCAGCTCGGGAGGCTGAGACAGGAGGATTGCAAGTTCAAAGCCAGCCTCAGCAAAAGCGAGGTGCTAATAAGCAACTCAGTGAGAACTCTGTATTTAAATAAAATACAAAATAGGACTAGGGATGTGGTTCAGTGGTCCAGGGACCCTGAGTTCAATCCCTGGTACTCACCCCCGCCCCCCAAAAAAGATTTTTGTGATTTGTTTGGCATTTGACATTCTTTGATTCTGTTGCATTCAAAAACCTATTAGAGGATTGGGGATATGGCTCAGTTGGTAGAGTGCCTGCCTCGCATGCACAAGGCCCTGGTTTCAATCCCCAGCACTGCAAATAAAAAAAAACTATAAGAAAAAAAAAAAAAAAAAACCTATTCGAATCGAGCATGGTGGCATATGCCTATAATCTCAGTGGACAGTAGGATCACAAATTTAAGCAATTTAGGGAGACCCTGTCTCAAAATAAAAAATAAAGGGTTGCAGTGTGTAGCTCAGTGGTTGAGGACCCCTAAGTGTGATGCCTAGTACCACCAAACAAACACAAAATTTCTTAGCTTTCTTTAACATATGGAGTGGAGAGAATCCTCAGTTTATTTGAAACACTGAAATTAGGTTTCTAAGAAAAGACCTCCAAAAGTCTTATTGGCTTTTAAAATAACGAATTGAAATAAACCTGTTTATTTCCTATTTGTTGACCACAATATATTATTAGTAATAGGATTACATAAACTGAAAGAAAAAGAACAGTGTATTGAAGTACTTCATTGCTTAAGGAACTGTTGAATGTATTAAAGAAATAATCAATGAAAAAATGTATCCCTTAAGTGTCAAGACTGTTTTTTAAAGAGACAATATTATTTATGAATGAGAAGACATTCTAACTTGATGTGGATAATTAATACAACACTTGTCATGACTACTTTTAAAGTTGAATTTCATCCCATAAAGAATTTCATTTATTTATGAGGTGCTAGGGATCAAACCCAGGGCCAAGTACATGCTAGGTAAGTGCTCTACTACTGAGCTACACTCCCAGCCCCAAGAATTTTATTTTTTTATACAGATATTACTAAATACCCTTCTAATACTAGCATGGGAACAAGTTAAATTAAGTTCAGTGTTGAATAGGACAAGAATAAAAATTGATGATAATGTTCTTTTTTGTCAGCAGACAGCATTTTTTTTTTAGGGGGTCTGGCCTTCTTTTTAGGTCTCATCACACTGTAAGCCACTGCATCACTTAAATGGTAAAGACATCAGATTCTGGTCAGCAGAATCCTTCCTCTCTCCACCAGCTCTGGAGGGAGAGGGAGGACAATGACATCTGCACTTGACATCTCCCCATGGCACTGGCATGTGGATCCCCATAACAGTTAGATCATGGGGAGACTCAAGGCTTTGACCTCCATTCAGCATGTGTGGGGAGGAGTTTCAGAAACGGAAGTCAAAATTGGAAGGCAGGGGCCTGGGAATGTAGGTCAGTGGTATTGTGCCTGTGTTGTAGTCAGCTTTTTCGCTGCTGTGACTGAAGACCTGACCATAACAACTGTAGAGAAGGAAAGGTTTATTTGAGGGCTCACGGTTCTCAGAGGTCTCAGTCCATAGACAGCGGGCTCCATTCTGGTTCCATTCCTCAGGGCTCAAGGTGAGACTGAACATTATGGCAGAAGAGTGTGGCAGAGGGAGGCAGCTCACATGATGATCAGGAGGCAGAGAGGGAGGTCTCCATTTGCCAAATACAAACATATACCCCAAAGTCACAAACCCAGTGCCCCTCCTCCTGCAACCACACCCCACCTGCCTTCAATTACCACTCAAGTAATTCCATCAGGTGATTAATTTACTGATTGGGTTAAGGCTCTCATAACCCAATCATTTCTCCTATAAACCTTGCATTGTTTCACACATGAGCTTTTGGGGGACAGCTCACATCCAAACCATAACAGCCTGTTTAGCATGTGCCAAGCCTTAGGTTCCACCTCCGGCACTATAGAAGAAGGAGGAGGAGAAAAAGAGAAGGAGGAGCAGGGAGGGGAGAGGGGTAAAAGTGGAAGGCAGGATGTCCAGGCAACTTCTCCGAGCCAGCTAGACAGCACTTTTTTAAAGTTTTTTTGTTTTTTTTTCCCCCACCAGCCAGTGCCTGGGATTGGACTCAGGGACTTGCCCATGCTACTCAAGTGCTCTTAACATTGAGCTGGGTCCTCATTGACAGTTATTGATCAATAGATGCAACATGTAGGGGCACACATCTATGATCTCAGCTACTTGGGAAATTGAGGCAGGATGACCTCAAGTTCTAGACCAGCCTCAGCAATTTAGCAAGAACCTGTATCAAAATTTAAAAAATAAATAAAAAGGGCTGGGGATGTAGCTTAGAGTAGAGTGCCACCACAATTTTGAAAGAGAAACAACATAATCTCAAAGAAAGGAAAAGCAAGTCATGCCATGAGAGATATTTGCTTCAACAAACCAAATTTGATAGGACATGTGCAGTATACTGGCTCATTATACAAATGTTGAGCAGATTTTCTAACAAAACGTTCAATGCACAAAAGAATGAAATAAGTTAGATGTAACCATTATTGAATGGATGTTACAATGAAAATGAACATAGGTATATCTATAAGGAATTTTTTACTTTTATTTTTTATTTGTTCTTTTTAATTATACATGACAGTTGAATGTATTTTGACATATCATACATACCTGGATTCTTCTACATTCTTCTACAAGGAATTTTATAAGTAAATGAAAAGAAATGGTTAACTAAAATGGTCAGAAAATTAAACTAAGGAAAGAATATTTAATTTAGAATCTTACAATTTATTTGCTATAAATATTAGCCAAGTGGGCCGGAGTTGTAGCTCAGTGATAGAGCACTTACCTAGCACCTATGAGGTACTGGGTTTGAACCTCAGCACCACATAAAAAAATGAATAAAAGAAAGGTATTGTGTCCATCCACAACTAAAAATATTCTTTAAAAAATATTAGCCAAGTGCAGTGGTGCACGCCTCTTATCCCAGCTACTTAGTAGACTGAGACAGGAGGATTGCACATTTGAGGCCAGCCTGGGCAACTTAGCGAGACCCTGACTCAAAATAAAAACTAAAAAAAGTACTGGGGATGTAGTTTAGTATCAGAGTGTCAGGTTTCAAACCCCAGTACTTCCAAACTAATTACTTAGTTAATTAATAAAATTTGATGCAAACATAACAGAATTTCAACATCTGTTCATTTGGGCAATTGGAACCCAGGTGTCCATTACATTAACTTTTGTTTTGATCAGCATATTTAATTTTTTTCAAATAAATTAGGAGCACCTCAAATCACTACAAAAATCTAAGTACCCTTAAAGAGAATGGCAAAATGATACAGCTGCTTTACAAAGAAATACAAATGGCTCATGAAGAAATGAAAATACATTAAAGTTGACCAGAAACCTAGAAAAGGAAAATGGAAACAACATTAAACGTTCTTTTTGCCTATTAAATTGAACCACATTATTATTTTTTCCTTTTTTGGATCTAGGGATTGAACCTAAGGCTGCTTAGACAGGTACTCTACCACTGAGCACCATTCCCAGCCCTTTTTATTTTTTGAGACTGGATCTCACTAAATTGCCCAGTCTAACTTCAAACTTGTGATCCTCCTTCCTTCCCAAATCACTGAGATTATTAGCATGCACCACTGTGCCTGGCTGTGGATTATGATTTTTTAAAAGAATTTTTTGCAGACCTGGAAATTGAATCCAGGACCTCATGCGTATTAGGCAAGTGTTCTATCACTGAGCTACATCTCTCCCTAAAAAATTAACAACCGGTGTGGAGAAATGAACACTGATATCTTATTTTTTTTTTAATATTTTTAGTTGTAGATTGACACAATACCTTTATTTTATTTATTTTTATGTGGTGCCGAGGATCTAACCCAGTGCCTCACACAGGCTAGGCAAGAGCTCTACCACTGAGCCACAACCTCAGCCCCACTGATATCTTCTGAATGAAGTAGAAGTGAGTATACTCTTGCTGGAGGCAAAATACATGGCAATTTGTGGCAAAATAGATTTTACCCTATTCACATTACTTTGACCCAGGTAGATTATACCTTCCTATGTTGAAAGTGTGTTCACTATGGTCAATGAAACCTCAGGAATCAGAGCCCCCTTTCTAACTGTGGCCCTGCTAACCTTCCTTCCCTGGGTCACCTCATAGTTCTAGATATCTGTTTCTGCTCTATCCATCACATGTGCATTCAAGTCAGTAGGATAAAGGAAAGGGCAAAGAAGGAACAAAAAGTAACACCAGCTGGTCATAGTGGTACATACCTGTAATCCCAGCAGCTCAGGATGCTGAGGCAGGAGGATTATGAGCTCAAAGCCAGCCTCAGCAACTTAGTGAGGCCCTACACAACTCAGTGAGACCCTGTCTTTAAATTAAAAAAAAAAAAAATTTAAAAAGGTGACACCAGCTGTCTCTTAAGGAAGATCTCTAGAAACTTCCATATGATGTGTCTACCATCCTCTGGTGTCCAAAACCTAATTACTTGTAGCTATGCATAGTTAGAAGGGAGTCTGAGAAATGTGGTTTTTATTCTGGATAGCTAAATTATCCTGTTTTTCTTTTTTGGTAAAAGAAGTAGGAGAGGATGCATATTGGGAAATAAATAGCAGTATTTGCTATAGGTTTGTAAAGAAAACAGTATTACCTTTTCCACCAAAATGGCACCAAAAACAAAGCAGGAAACTCCTATATCTCCTAAAGCTGGAGTCAAAAGGCTTTGAAGGCCAAGAAGGCAGTGTTGAAAGGCATCTACAGACACAAAAAGAAGATCCATATGTTACCTACTTTCTGGCAGCCCAAATACCCTGGGAAGAGCGCCCCCAGGCAAAACAAGCTTGACTTCTACACCATCAACTTCCCTCTAACCACTGAGTGGACCATGAAGATAGAAGACAATGACAGTCTTGTGTTCATTGTGGATGTCAAGGCCAACAAATACCAGCTCAAACAGGCTGTCAAGAGGCTTTTCGACATTAATGTGGCCAAGGTCAACACCCTGAACAGCCCTGACAGAGAGAAGGGATATGGTCCACCAGTGCCCCTGATTATGATGCTTTGAATGTTGCCAACAAAATTGGGATCTAAACAGAGTCTAGCTGGTTAATTCTAAATACACCTTTTTTTCAACATAAAAAAAGAAAACATAATACTTTATTTTGACCTGGTCTTTCATAAGCCATATGGTAGATGCCATTGATCACCCATCCAGATTCCCTCAATCAGGTGGCATCCCCTACCTCCAGCTATTGTGAGTTTCCATCTATCTTAGGTCATAGCTTCTGCTTTCTCCAGAGAATTGCACTTGGCCTATAGCTGCTCTCTCACAAAGAAATTCCTGGACTGCCAGCCTACTAGTGCATGCCCATAATCTCAGCTACTTGAGAGGCTGAGGCAGGAGGATCAAAAGTTTGAGGCCAGCCTCAGCAACTTAGTGAGTTCTCAGCAACTTAGCGAGACCCTGTATCAAAATAAAACACCAAAAGGGACAGTGGATGTTGCCCAGTGGTTAAGCACTGCCAGGTTCAATCCCTGTTGGCAAAAGAAAAGAGAAAGGAAAAGGAAAAGGAAGGGAAGGGAAGGAAGGAAGAAAGGAAGGGAAAAGAAGAAAGAAAGAAAGGAAGAGAGAAAGAAAGAAAGACTGACTGACCTGGGCAATTATAAAAACTATGAGGGAGAAGGTGGCAGCACATGACTTATGGATATAGACATCAAAAAGTTCCACGGGAAACAACTCTGTAGTACAATTCTCACTTCAGTCTCCTACAGGATCAGACTAAATTCCAGTTGAGATCACATTTCAACCTCTCTTAATACATTATTCATTCCTGTTCCTTTTCCTTCCCCTCTTTTATCCTTGTCTCACTTCCTGACATGTTCCTCCTGAAAAAACACTAGGATATTATTAGCTCAGGAATTCTTGGGCTCTACTTCTGGGGAACATGAACTCAGGGCCTCACATATGCTAGGCAAGCACTCTACCACTGACCTACATCCTATATGTATGTATATATGCATACACACACACACACACACACACACACATACATATATATAGTTGTAGATGGGCAAAATACCTTTATTTATTTTTATGTGATGCTGAGGCTCTAACCCAGTGCTTCACACATGCTAGGCAAGCGCTCTACCACTGAGCCACAACCCCAGCTCCATCCCTAGTCCTTTTTATCTTTTATTTTGAGATAGTATCTTGCTAAGTTGCCCAGGTTAGATGGAACTTGCGATCCTCCTGCCCCCTCAACCTCCCAAGTAGCTGAGATTACAGGTGTGCCTGGCTAAAACTCAATTTTGAATGTCCAAAGATGAAAAAAAATTCCTCTTTGCTTATCTCCTGCAATACATGGAATCCTTTCCACCATCCCACCTGGACAGACAAATTGTGGAGATGTGCCATTCGAATCTCCCTCCAAGGAAGGACTTGCTGCCCAGCTGTAGAGTGGTCAACAGACAACCTCCATCCATCAGTTCCTTGGGGTCTTCCTGAGCTGCAGAGAGTTGCTTCTTCCAAGGTCATGCCCTTCCAAGGCAGCCTGCATTTGATGAACAAGTCAGGAAGAAAGGCCTAGTGAGTTGGGGGTCAATGTGGAACACACTAATAGGCAATTCCTGCTCAAAAGCTCCCACTGGGTTAGTCAAGGCATCAGTTTGAAGTCCCCAAATTCCTCTCTCTAATTTGGCTTCTGCTGCCTTCTTTTCCATAATAAATAAATATGTTGTAACCCAAACTTCATCCCAGTATCTGATTCCAGAGAACCCAACCTGTGGCATGGTTACTTAGGGTTGAACACAATGGTCCTTATACAGACAATGAAATATTATTCAGTCTCCAAAAGGAAAGAAATTCTGACACGTTACAACATGGGTACACCTCGAGGACATTATGCTAAATGAAACAGGCCAGTTTCAAAAGGACAAGTGCATTGCTATAGTTTGGATCTTGAATGTCCCCCAAAAGTTCATGTGTTGAAAGCTTGGTATCTAAACCACGGTGCTATTGGCAAGTGGTGGAACTTTTTAGGAGATGGGGCCTATTGGAAGGAAGTTAACTCACTGGGGCATGCCCTCGAAGGGCATATTGGTAAAAGTGCTGAATCCTAGCCACTAGATCACTAGCAAGCTGCCTCAAAGGAGCTATTAGGACTCGAGTCTCTTCCTTTTTCTGTCTTTTGCCTCCCATCTGTTATGAGGTGAGCAGCTTCTGCCATATGCTTCTACCGTGATGTACTGCCTTGCCACAGGCTCAACAACAACCAACCGTGGACTGAGAGCTTTTTGCTCTTTGCCATTTTTTCCTGGCCTGGAATGCAGAATCAATGCCTGAAGGAACATTAGCCATCTTGTGAACGTGAGCATGAAAACCTGTACCAAGGAAGACAAAAAAGGTAGGAGAAGCCTGGCTCACTGAAGATGGTACTGAGAAACTGACCCTGCCTTGGAATTCTTTCCTCTCTGCTCATTGCTGTGAGAGAAAACTATGACCTATTTATTTTTTAAGTTGGATTTTCTTTTACCTTCAGTCAAATGCTATCCTCACTAAATCGAAAGATACTTATTGTCTTTAATACCAGTGAAACTGAAAACGATTTAAATGTTCATTAACAGAGGACAGGCTAAACTAATGAACATACACTCATTCGGTGAACAAGATGAATGTCTATATGTATTGATATGAAATGATCTTTGAATTACATCATTAAAGGAAAAAAAAAAAATAAGATGGAGAACAATGTACCTGGCCTGCTGTCATTAGCAGAGGTATGTGCTACATAATGATGGTTCAGTTAATGATGAACTACAGAGATGTCCCATGAGATTATAATGCAGTGGTAAAATTCCTGTCATCAAGTGATATTGTATTCATTGTAACATCATAAAACAATGTATTACCTATTGGTGATAACACTAGTGTAAACAAACCTACTGTACCATCAGTTGTATAAAAGCGCAACCCATATAATTATGTACAGTATGTAACACTTGATAATGATAATGTTACTGGCTTATGTATAATAAATACCATACTATTTATCCTTATTTTGGAGGGTACTCCTGATTTAAAAAAAAAAATAGTTTACTGTAGCTGGGTGTGGTAACACATACTTATAATCTCAGTGATGGGAGGCTGAGACAGGAGGTTTAGCTTGGGCAACTTTGTGAGACCCTGTCTCAAAATAAAAAATAAAAAGGGGCACAGATATAGTTCAGTGGTACAGTGCACCTGGTTCCAATCCCCAGTACCACAAAAACAAACAAAAAAACTATAACATAAGTGTGTAGCAGGATAGGCCATGTGGGTTTGTACAAATACATTTCATGATGTTTGTATAATGACTAAATTCCCTGATGACATATTCCTCAGAGTGTATTCCTGTCACTAAGTGATGCGTGCCTGCATAAACAATAAGTTGAGAAGTACAGTTTGAATAACTGAAAGGAGTAGGGGATAGCCACAGGCCTTTTTTTCAAGACCAAAGGAAAGAAAAGAAGCTTCTTCTCTGGAAGGGCAAAAAAGGAGAGTGAGGATAATGGAGGCTGCCACACACCCCCTAAACCTGTCTGTCATCCTGCCCTCTTCTGCTTTGGTAGGCATTCTGTCCACAGGTCTCTGGCCTATCTAGTGAAACACTTCTTTGTCTTATAAAACTCCAAGAGGTCAAATGGGCTGGTGAGAGAGTTCCAGAATGAACTGGATGACCGGGCAGGTGGTTGGAATCAGACTTGCCCAGAGAGCAAGCCTAGCAGAATTATATGAACTTAGCCACTTTCCCTTGGCAGGTTACCTTGGACCCACTTCTCAGTTCTAGGGAAAGAGGGAAGAAAGTGAAAAGTGTTTGTGAATTCTTGGTGAGATGCTGAAAGTCTGACATAGTCCCTTTGGGACCAAATGTAAGAAAGTGGCCCTGAGGTAGGTGTATTTCAGCAGTTTCAGCACAGAGTGACTCTAGCACTTCATAGACATAGAAATGGGGCAGAACCCATGCTCACCCCATTCCAGAAGGAGAATGAATGATGCTGAGGGAAATACATGGGCATCTTCCCAACCACTTCTAGAATATATAGGAGACTGTGAGACCTGAAAGTTTCAAAATGTTCATTATGTCCATTGACTAACCTTTGTGTTTAAAATCACTATGACATCAGAATGCATGGGGCTCTAACTTGACTTGATTTGGGGTAGGGCGGGTACTAGGGATTGAATCCAGGGGTGCTTTACCACTGAGCCACATCCCCAGCCCCTTTTTCTTTTTTGAGACAGGGTCTCACTGAGTTGTTGAGAGCCTCACTAAGTTGCTAAGACTGGCCTTGAACTTGTGATCCTCTTACCTCAGCCTCCTAAGTCACTGGAATTACAGGAATAAACCACCATGCCCAGTTCTGACTTGATTTTCTTAAAAATAAATATGGTAAAAATATTAAGTGATGTTGTAGCCTCTTCTGTGCATCACATCAGTTTGTCATCTTCGTCAAGGTGGTAGCCACCAGATCTCTCTGTAGTAATGATATCTTTACCCCTTTGCAATTACTAGTCTACAGTGTGATACTTTTAGACCTTGTATATAACTCTTTTCCCTTTCTTCTCAATGTTTTTTTCCTCCATTACTGCCAGAATTAGTAGTTTTCTAGACTGGTCATAAAAATGACAATTTTTCAATTTCTATCATTCCTTTTTTTGGGGGGGATTGAACTCAGGGTACTCAACCATTGAGCCACATCCCCAGCCCTATAGTGTGTTTTATATAGAGGCAGGGTCTCACTGAGTTGCTTGCTTAGCACCTTGCTTTTGCTGAGGCTGACTTTGAACTTGTGATCCTCCTGTCTCAGCCTCCAGATCTTCATTCCTTCTACATCAACTATTCAGCATTCTTCTATGAAGAAGAGATTTCTTTTGTACCCACCTCCCTTAAACTTTTTTTATGTTACTATAAATAAAGGAACATGGGATCCTTTTTATTTAATATATTATACAGCTTGGGCATCTCTAATCTGAAAATCTGAAAACAGAAAGTTCCAGATTCAAAACTTCCTAGCACTGACATATGCCACACATAGAAAAGCCTACATCTTGAAACTTTGTTTCATACAAAATAATTAAAACTATTGTACAAAATTATCTTCAGGGTATCTGTGTAAGATATATGTAAAACACATGTGAATTTGGTGTTTGGACTTCGGTCCTGTCCCCAAGATACCTCATTATGTACATGCAAATATTCCAAAATCTGAAAAAAATCTGAAATTTGAAACACTTCTGGTCTCAAACATTATGAATATGGGACAATCAACTTGTAATCCATTCCTACATTATTCATTTGAGACTGACATTGTCCCAGAGACATGGGATTCTCTATAAAATATAGATTTCAAAGTACTTTCTCCCTCTTTTGGGAAGTGGAGTAGAGGGTTCTGCATTTATAACTGGCTCCCTCTAGTGCTGCTTATATCCATTAAAATTTGAAAAGCTGGGGCAAAGCCCTTGCAAAGGACCATCTGCAGAGTTTTTAATGGTCTGAACACTGCCAGGCAGTATAGCTAAAACTTGAAAAGCCTACTCCTCTGAGGTGAGGAGACAGAATACCAGCCAAAGGTCGGTCTTCTGCAGGCAGAGATGTGGAAAGGTTAGGGTCAGAAACTAAATGCTTAAACCAGGCAAAATGGTGCATGCCTGTAATCCTGGCAACTCAGGAGGCTGAGGAAGAAGGATCCCAAATTCAAGACCAACTTCAGTAAGTTAGTGAGGCCCTAAGGACTTAGTGGGACCCTATCTTAAAATAAAACATAAAGTAAGGGCTGGTGATATACCTCAATGGTTAAGTGTCCCTGGGTTCAACCCCCAGTACCAAAAACAAAAGAATAAATGAAATTCTTATTGTTATTTGTCCTCAAATTACCATCTTGAACCATATAGTTGGTGCAGGGTTTCGTTCTTCTATTTGTTTTAGCTCCCATTGCTGGGGATTGAACCTGGGTCCGCATGCATGCTAGGAAGTTGCTCTACCACTGGTCTTAACTCCATTCCACTCCCACCTTGGTCCACTCCCCCACACCCCCACCTTGGGAAGACCAGCAGATATGGTAACTACTAATTCTAAAAACATCACAACAACATTTTTTTTTTTCATAATGGGAACCTATCCCAAAAGGTGAGGAGCTCTTTTTATTTGGAGTTAAGCATTGGTGTATCAGGGAAAAGCTTACATTAAAAAAAAAATTAGTTTTTTTGTTTCATTTTGTTTTGTTTTTAGTACTGTGGATTGAACCCAGGGACTCTCTGGCACTGAGCTACATCCCTAGCTCTTGTATTTTTTATTTTGAGATAGGGTCTCATTAAGTTGCTTTATGGTCTCACTAAATTGTTGAGGTTGACTGCAAGCTTGCAATCCTCCTGCCTCAGCCTTCCGAGTTGCTGGGATTATAGGCATGTGCTACTGAGTTTATACTTGCTCTTGCTGAAAACTCCCAATGTGATTCAAAGAAGACATGAAAGAGGAAAAATAATAAATCTATATCAGCAACATGAACCTGAAAAACAATGGGCCAGACATATTTAAAAAGTCCTGAATGATAAAGAGCAGAAGGAAATGTGTGATCAGAAAAGGGAAATTGAGGGCTGGGCTGTAGCTCAGTGGTAGAGCATTTACCTTGCATGCGTGAAGCTCTGGGTTCAATCCTCACTACTCCCCACCCCCACAAAAAAGAAAAGAAGAGTTGATTCTGTTTATTCCTGCTTCTTCCTCAAACCTCACTCATATAACAGTAAGTTAGAAAAAAACAAATAAAAAAGAACAAAAAGCAGAAAGAGAAAAAGAACAGGTGCTGAGGCAAGTCCAGACTACTCATGTCAAGAATAAGTATTTTAGCTGTCCTTCCCTGACACAGGGGAGAAAGGGAAAATGATTACGTACTTGGAAAAGTGGCAAAATGATGATTGCCTGATTCCTGAGATCTTGAAGGTACACCTTCTCAAACTCTGATCAGTAGCAGAACCTTGCACCCTGGGAAATTTACTACCATTTGACATTCCTGAGGAATGCAATTTCATTGCCACAATTATCTAATTAATCCAGAGTGACTGACATAGCAGACAGTTTTATGGTTCTATAAAGTTACAGTTCAACTTCAGAAACTAATAGGTTCTATGATTTTATAGCCTGGTTGTATAGTTAAATGCAAGGATTTTATTGCCTTGTAGAAAGTTAATCAGTCTTGAATCATACCTTGCAAATGCCCTTGGAATTCCTTTCATTAACTCTAAATCTATTTTTGTTCATGGATGGTATGTGTGTCTACATACACCCCCCCCACACACACACAGTTTTTCTTTTTTCTTTTTTTTTTGCAGTGCTGGGGATTAGAACCCAGGGCCTTGTGCTTACAAGGCAAGCACTCTACCAACTGAGCTATATCCCCAGCCCCCACATAGTTTTTCTAGCTTGGTCTTTTTGTCTACCTGCTGACTTCTTCCTTAATGAGTTAAATTAATTTTTTTTTTTTTTTTTTTTTTTTTGTGGATCGAACTCAGGGCCTTGTGCTTGTGAGGCAAGCACTCTACCAGCTGAGCTATCTCCCCAGCCCTAATTTTTTTTTGTTAGTTATTTGCAAAACTTTTTATTAATGTGAACCCACACAGTTAATAAATATAAATAAGAAATTTCCAAACATATTCCCTCTCAATTTGGGGGAGTGTTCAAGAATATGAAAATTTTTAATTAACAACATCACAAATAACCTCTTTAAGAATTATATTAATAGGTTATCTATCACTTCAGGAAACAATAACTATACTCAGTAATCCAACTGCAGACTATTTCACAAGGTGAAAGTACTCTAAAGTTACATTTTTTAAACATAAGATAGCAATAAAATAACACAATCAAGAAATATAAATCTAATATTGCAAATTTTTTCTTGAAAGGTCATTTTGAAAGATTCATTACTTATATTATTCAATGCAAGAGGCAGACTGACATCTGTTAAGCATATTTGAATCTTCGTAAATTCTATCTGTAAGAAAATGAAGAAAGAAATTCTATCTGTAAGAATATGAAATGGTATTTATAGCTTATACGATCAGTGCTTCTCAAGGTGTGGTCCATGTACTCCTAGTAGTCTCCAAGACCTTTCCAGAGTGGTTCCTGAAGTAAATTATTTCCAGAAATACGGTGAGATGTTATCTGCCTTTTTGCACTGTCAATGTGTGCACCAATGGTGAAAAGCAAAAGTAGGTGAGACCACTGGCACCTCAGCATCAATCAGTACAGTGGCACCAAACTCAAGCTACTCATGGTTCACTTCCCAGTAAAGGAGGGGCAGGGCAGGTGGGAAGGAACAGGGAAAAGGGTTGCTGTAGATTATCCTTAATGGAATAACAAAAACTAAAAATTAATAGACTCTTGACTTATTAATATTCTCTGTGAGTTAAATTAATTTTTGATAGATGTCCACAATCTCTTGGTTCCAGAATTTTGCTTTAAACATTCTTTTCCATTCTCAGTTCTACCAAGGAGATGAGGGCGAACCCACAAGAGGAAAATCAATTTGTGCTACAGTAGTACTCCAGAAAGGCTCAGAAATAGGAAATATTATATAGTTTTGATGTCAGAGGGTTGGTGCTGGAATAAAAGGACATAGTTCTAATTTTTGGTTCTCCTGTACTTGAACAGAAAACTAGAGTCTGGAAAGGTTGAACTGCAAAACTCTAGACTTAGGGAGATCAGGCACAGCTGAGGGAAGGGCTACTAGAGTGGACACCGGGGAACTGAATGAACCTATGTTGTAAACAGAGACTTTGGCATTAATCCCCGGCTCTAAGCCAGGAAAATTCCAGCACTATCCGCCAATCACCCCCTCCCATTTTTACCACCTCTCATCAGACAAAATTATCTAGAGAAATTGACCAGACCAAAGAAAAATAGTTACAGAAACTGACATTTGGTGGGGTCCCCCCAATAAACTGCCAGTTTCTTATCCATCTTAGGAGACCACCATCAATAAACTCTACCTATATACACAAAGCTCGAGTTCATATACATATAAACAGAGGTCACAGGTCACCCATTGAGGAAAGCTGCTAACATAGAAGGCAAAGCAAACAGAAATAGCCTATGACAAGGGAAAAAAAAAAAAGCCACTTAAAACCTACTATAATTAATATTCTGAAAGATTAAAGAAGATTTTGCATCTAGGAAACAAGATTGGGATGATATATATATATATATATAGTTAGATACAGATATAGATGTGGGTGCAGTTGTATATATAGATATTTCCAAAGAACATGAAAAGACATTTTTGGAAATTAAAATATTATTACAGAAAATTTCTAAAAAATGAAAGAATTAGAAGATAGCATTGAAAATATTTCCCCAAAAGGAAAAACAATAAAGAGACGAAAAATAGAAGAGAAATAATAAGATAATTAAAAAAATACTGGGAGGTCCAATTCCCCTCCTTCCTTTGTATCAATATCCAAACAAGAAAACAGATTCCAGTTAATGTAGTCCTGTTTTCAGCATAATATTAGAGCACTAGAGCTGCTTCTGTCTTGCCAATACTGCACACTTGGGCTTTTGTTCTGCATTGTTGGGAGGATGGATCAAGAGACAAAAGTAAGAAGCTTGGGCTTACTTATGGTGGGTGGTCCTAAAGAAGATCCTGTTCAAATTGAACTGGATCCCCAAAGCCCAACACCCCTAGAGTGAATGTGAACCTGCACTAAACTTACTTCCTTTCCCTGCCCTGAAGGACTGTAGAGAAGATCCTCTTCATAATGAACAAAGAGGGAAAAAAAGGTAAGAGTAACATTTGTCTTTGAGATCTATGGCTCCAAATCAGTCCTGATGTGCTACCTGGATGGGAATGGAAACTGAAAACCATGAACTCATTTTGAGGAAGTCACTGAATGATGTAACAGAAACAAATAAAAGGTCTCTCTGGTACCAGATATGTTCATTCTGGGCCTTATTGAACCCGGGGCCTTACACATACTAATCAAGTGTTCCACTGCTGAGTTACATCCCCTAAAATAAATTCTCAAGGGTAATGACCAGCTGGACGTCAAAGATAACTAGGTACACAAGGCAAAGAGACAACAGGAGAAAGAAGAGAAGTGACCATCTCCAGAAAGTGACTTACACAGACTTCACATATTAGCATCGTCAGATTATAAAAAGTATGATTACGATATTCAAAGAAATAAATGAAAAGCCTGAAAACTATCTGTAGGGGGTGGTAAAGGTATTGATATGGGTTCTGGGAAAAAGCATGTGTGTAAGGTTATGAGCAACAAGGGAGAAACTGAAGTGCCTCTACTTTGGATACAGGTGATTTCTCTGAGTCCATAGGTGGGGTGTGACCCACACTGAATCAACCACATTTCCATGGCCACATGAAACACACCTTCTACACTTTTATTTAGTTATGATCTGTAAGTGACAATGTATCCCTGTTTCTGAATTCCAAAGAAGGAAGAGGAGGAGGAGGAGGAAGAAGAGGAGGAAGAGAACAAGAAGAACAAGAAGAAACAAACAATAGACCCACAGATCTATTTTGTTTGCTTCTTCTGTCAATTTCTGAGAGAACTCTATTAAAATGTCTTACTAGGCCACGTGTGTACCTGTAGTCCCAGCTACTCAGAAAGCTGAGGCAGTAGGATTAAGGTTCAAGACCCTGTCTCAAAAAGGGCTGGGAATGTAATTCAGATGTAAACCACCCCTTGCTTTAATTCCCAGTAACTATTCCCCCACAAAAAAAGTCATACTATAATGCAAACATATCTATTTCTTCTTATCTGTTAATTTTGCTTTTTATGTTGAGGATCATCACATCATTATGTGCCCACAAATCTAGAATTATTATATTTTCCTGACCTGTTGAACTTTTTACCATTATGAAAAACTTTCAAAGGAGCCAGGCAAAGTTGAAGGGCCAGTTGAACCTGGTCCCTAGGAGATCTCTGAAGTATAAATTGCACTGCATAATTGGGAATGAGGCAAGCACCTGTCTTTTATACTCTGTTTAGGATGTGCAATGCCCCCTAGGGGAGATAATCTCCCAGGCAAAGAGACTATACCCCCTCCCACCTCCCCAACAGGTCCCTGCTCCCTCCCTGGGTAATTCTCTGAAGAAAAGTACTTCAGTGAACTTCCAGCAGCAAAACACCCCCCTGAAATGGATGGGGGGATGGGCCAGTAAAAGAGATCTGGCTGGCCTTCAATGGGTCTCCTACAATGAATTAGCATGGTTGGTCAGCTAGGATCATGTGTCTACTCTGTGACAGGGGAGGTGGCCCTTAAAAAATTTTTTTTTCTAAAGTCAGGTATAGTGATGCATACTTGTAATTCCAGTTCTGAGAAGGCTGAGGCAGGAGGTTGGTGAGTTCAAGGCCAACCTGGGCAGCACAGTTACTTGGCTATTGTGCATGATACTGGGAGTAACATGGGAGTGCAGGTATTTTTAGGAGGTGGTGATTTCATTTCCTCTGGATACATACCCAGAAGAGGGATTGCTGAGTCATATGGGAGTTCTATTTTTAATTTCCTTTGGAATCTCCATACTGTTTTTCACAATGGTCATAGCAATCTACTTTCCCACCAACAGTGTAAACAGGTTCCTTTTTCTCCGCACCCTGGCCAACACTTGTTATTTGTGTCTTTGTTATAATAGCCACCCTAACAGGCATGAGGCCATATCTCATTGGTTTTCATGTGCATTTCCCTGATGATTTAAATGACAGTTCCACCAGAATCCTAGGGAATGGAAGAAGGGCAATTCCAAAAAGCAAAGATAGTGTGCACATTTCACTTCTCTGACTGCTCAGCACTCACACATGTGGGCCTACAGGTTTTTTAAATGCCCTCAATTGAGATAATGAGTTAGCTCACAAATGGAGAAAGACCCTCCTGCTTTTTGCAGTAGATGCAATCATTGCCCACGTTCCTTTGTCCTTACCACTTTAAAGCACACTGACCTGACTTTCAGCTGCCAGCATGTGCACTTCTTTGCCTAAGGGTTTTCTCTGGCTGTTGCTTACTTTGCCACCTGCACAGCAGGCCAGAACTGCAGAGGAATTAATGTTTCTCCCTCCCCAGGAGCTATAGGGAGGACTGATGGGAAACGATCATATGAACACTACAGCTCTCTTGTTCCTTGTATTGGAATAACTGCAGTGTGTTCCGCACTGGCTCCCAGAGTGTCCTGCAGGATTAAGCTCCAATTGTACACAATAATAATTGACCTGATAATGCATCCTATATTGGTTTCCTTATTTTCTCTGTCATACTTCCCCACTTTCCTACCAGTATTTTCCTTTCCCTCCTAAATAAACAATCTGCAGTTGATTCCTTATCTCACAATATGCTTCTGGCAACACCAAACTAAAACCTCTCCTCCCCAAACAGAAATAGCCATGTCTGCTACAGGAGGGAGTGTGTGTGTGTGTGTGTGTGTGTGGCTGGCTGGTTTCCTTCAGTTGTGAACTAGCTGCATTCTTCTAATTTAATTCCAGATGTGGCTCCTCATAGTCCAGCAACATAAATAATCCTCTCAAAAAAATTGTTGGGAGGGGGATGGAAGAACCTACTTAAAACTCATATTTGGAATTGGAAAGAGGGAGAACATCAAAAGGTGGTTACCACTTCACATATCAGTCCCCTTCAAGACAGGAGTAAGTGCTTTCAAGTGCTCTTGGCCTTGGCAGCAGACAATGTTCCTTGGTCAGTTCATCTCACTGCCTCTGGGCTGCTCTTTGTGCTGATCCCCCTTGTCCATTGTCCTCCATGGCCACATCTAAAGGGTTCCTGGGATGAATTCCTTTTCTGAATACTGCACAGTATTTGCAGTTCATTTCCTGTTGATGCAAGATCTGAGGCCTGAGGATGCCTTAAGGTATGTCAGCCATACTAGCCTGATCATGACTCACTTGGAATGCTTATTAAATACATAAATTCCCAGCATTGCTGTTTCGCTCCTCTGAAGAAGATCCTGGGAAAGTGTCTTTGCCTGGATTCCCTAAAGACTAGAGCAAGAAGCAAAGTTTTCATGGTAAAGCCTCAAAGAAAGGCACACTTTCAGAGCAGCAAAACTTAGGGCCAGGGGAAGAAAGGAAAATCCAAGGTCATATATTACTGAGCTGATCACAGCTTCACAAGAAAACATAGCTGGTTGCTTGGTTACACAGAAGTTTTCTTTAAAAGTTATATAAACTCATGTCTTGGAATATTGAGGGAGAAAGGGAAAGATTATTTGTTGGTTCCTTTCTGTCTCTTATCTTATACCTGTCAAAGTTCATCCATGAAATGTTAACTTCCTAATGGCCTGGGATTCTTTGCACTTCTATAGAAGGGGAGGCCAAGTTCCTTGACTGACAAGTTCACTAAATTATGGATGGTAGGAGAATAACAATTCCTCAAAATGAAGAGATATAGGCAGAAGTTGGGCGCAAAAGGACATGCCTGTGTATCCTAGATACTCAGGAGGCTGAGGTGGAGGATCACTTGAATTCAGGAGTTCAAAGTCAACCTGGGCAACATAGTGAGACCCAGTTTTTAAAAAAATTGCACACAGAAAACAATTCACAGAATTTGAAGATCATGGGCTGGGGTTGTAGCTCAGTGGTGGAGCACTTGCCTAGTATGGGTGAAGCATTGGGTTCCATCCTCAGCACCACATAAAAAACAAAAAATAAAGGTTAAATTCTTTAAAAAATTTTGAAGGTCATAAGGTAAGGGGTAATATTCAAGATATTTAACTATCATTACAAGCACAGCTCAACCAGAAATTATTATAGGTATTATTATAGGTATTATTTTGATAAGGTTAGAAGCCAAGATTCTCAGTCCAAGATATATATATATATATATATATGTATATTTTTATTTATATATACATATATATGTATTTGTGCATATATAATCAAAGAAGTAAAACTTTCTAGTCCTAACCTAAATTCTATTTTATTTAAAAAAAAAAAAAAAGATTATTTTCTGGCTCTATGTACTAAAAACAGACAAAACCCCCAAACTCCAAGTTAATAGAATTGAGATCCTTTCCGACACCCACGTTTTGGTCCCTAAATACCATTTTTTTGCAAAAAGGAACCATAGCTTTTTAAATAAATGTCAGATTCCATGTCTGGGGCAGAAATGGTACAAAATGAACCTGAAACATCTTGTATTGGAAATTAAAAAAACAAAAACAAAAACCAGAACTATACAATATTACTGTAGAAGCCAACCTACAGTATTGACAATTTTCACATCAAAACATCACAAAGAATTGTAAGTGCAATGGACTGAAAGACATCAAATATGTTCATGAATTCATAATGATATGCAGAACAACAAAATGCTTTGATCAACTTCAGAGGATGCCAAGAATTACCTCATTATTTTGAATGCTGATAAATAAAGGAAAACAAGCACTTAATCATACTTTTCCTGTATGAAGAATATTGCAGAGTAGCTAAAGAGTTGATGGGGAAATGTTATTCTTTATAAAACAATTTCAGCTAATAAACACATGAAGGATGATAATATGAAATCCCAAAAACTATGAATACTAGAAATAAGATGAAATAATGGTTCTAGACCAGCTCTAATAGAACTTTCTGTAATGATGAAAATGGTCTATATTTGCATTTTTCTACACAGAAACCACTGTATAGCTATTGAACTCCTGAAATGTGGCTATTATAACTGAGGACCTGAATTTAAAATTTTATTTAATCTTCTTTAATTTAAATTTAGATAACCACATGAACATTTAGCAAATTCTTATTGTATTCAACAGTGTGATTCTAGAAAGCAGTTATCCTTGACTGCTAAAATCATTAGATGAATGATTGGAAAGGTTATGATGGATGGATCAGAATGACTACCCCAATACTTACTGATTTATCTTAAAATCACGAAAGAGATGCAAACTGACATCTTCTGATGAGAAACAAATAAGAAGTGTACAATAACACCCAGGAAGTATTCTTTTTTCTTTCTTTTCCTTCCTTTTCTTTCTCTCTCTCTCTTTTTTCTCTCTCTCTCTCTCTCCCCTCTTTCTTCTTTTGAGTACTTGGGACTGAACCTAGGGGTGCTCTACCATTGAGTTATATTCCCAGCTCTTTTTATTTTTTATTTTGAGACAGCATCTTGCTAAGTTTCTGAGGCTGGCATCAAACTTTTGATCTTCCTGCCTCAGCCTCCCAAGTTGCTGGGATTAAAGGTAAACAATACTGTAACTGGTTCCATGAAGTATTCTTTGCCAAAAATAATCAAACTTAACAGGCTTCTAGATGTAACTATCAATGTAGAAAATATAGAAAGCAGGAACATAGCAACACCATAGTAGGAGAAATCAGCAAATTTTAGAATGTGGTACACTCCTTACAAAAAACATTATGATTTATTGAATATTTTTTTTTTTTTGGGTGCTGGGGATCAAACCCAGGGCCTTGTGCTTACAAGGCAAGCACTCTACCAACTGAGCTATCTCCCCAGCTCCTATTTATTGAATAATTTTAAGGGAAAAGATGAAGGGCATGGAAAACATGGAGCAGAAACCTAAAAGACAGATCAAACAAATTCTAAGTGTGGATCTTGTTTGAAACCAATTATGTCTTAGTCTGGATTCTCCAGAAAGTATTACTCAATACAAAGGCAATGTGCAAAGACTTTATTGAAGATTGTGATCTCAGAGAACAGGAGTGAGGTATTGTGAGCACAACAGGGAAACAGGGAAAGTCAACACAGAGAAGCATAATGACATTGACTACCACTAAGGGTGATTCCTAATTCCAAAGGAATTTCTTAAAAAGGGCTTATACTGCGTCTCAGAAGTTTTGGTCTAGAGATGAAAGGGAGAAGCATTTAGAAGAGATTCTTATCCCCCATTGGTCAAAGTGTGTCTCAATGCACATTGAGTGGGGCGGGGGAATCACTCATGCTAAGCACATGGCTTCAATTCCCAACACCAAAACAAAACAAAACAAAACAAAACAAAACAGTTCTCATCTTTTACAAATTCATACTGAAGTACTTACACATGAATGATATGAAGTCTAGACTTTTCTTCATATAATCCAGTTGGTAGAGGAGAATGGATGAAGGCACACCTGAAACAAGACTGGCCATGTTATGCCCTGGTTTAAAAATGTCCACTAACTTTTTGACATTCCCCCCGCCTTTTTTTTTTCAAAAATGGTGCCTAATTTCCCTCCCCTTGGGTGTAGTGGGACTTAGTGATTCACTTCTAATGAATACTATGTGATAGAAGTGGTCTTTATGTTTCCCAAGTCTGGGTCATAAAAGGTTTGGCAACTTCCACCTTGCTCTGTCTTGGGTTTGCTCTTAGGGAAGGACATTTTACAACTCAGTGAAGAGGTCCAGGTGGCAAGAAACTGATACCTCCTGCCAACAACTCATGGGCCACGGGTGTGAGCCACTTTGGAACAGATTCTTTAGCCTTGCTTGTGGCTTCAGATGACTGCAACAGGCCAGCAACTTCACTGCAGCCTCATGAGACATCCTGGGTCAGAACCAACCAGTTAAGCACTCCTGATATTCTCACCCACAGAAACTATGTGAGACGAAAAAAGGTTTATTTCTGTTCTGATTTGCTAAAACAAGTTAAATGTTGAAGCTGAGTGATAAGTTCATTTTACTCTTCTACTTCCGTGTATGTTGGATATCTTCTATGATAAAAATTAAATAGTGGGTTCCTACACTGCATTATTATGTAAATAATTTCCAGATGGTTTAAAGTTTAAAATGACTAGTAAATTATTATCTTGGTTACCTCAATATAGGAAAGGAATTCTTAAACAAGAGACTAAAAACCGACCACAAGTCAGGCACAGAGGCACATGTCTATAATCCTAGCTACTTGGGAGCCTGAGGCAGGAGGATCACAAGGTCAAGACCAGTCTGGGCAACTTTGTGAGATTCTGTCTCAAAATAAAATAAAAAATGCTAGAGATGTAGCTCAGCGGTAGAGCACTTTCCTAGCATGCACAATGTCCTGAGATCAATCTCCAGTACTGCAAAAAACAAGCAAACAAAAACCCAAGAGGCTACAAATAAGATGGATAAATTAACCTGTCTTTTAAAAAGGACTATTTATTGCTCAATACCATAAATAAAGGGAAAAGATGGACCTCAATCTGGAAAATTATATTGGTCAACCATATAATGAAGAAAGGATTAGTATCTGAATATATAGGAAACTCCTATTAAATCAATAAGAAAAAAAATAAACCAATAGAATATGGGCCAAGGATATAAATGTACAGTTCACAGAAGCAATATCCAAATGATCAATAAACAAAAAAAAGATTAATCAACCAGAAGTGGAGTATAGTGGCGTACACCTGTAGTCCCAGTTACTAAAAGAAGTGAGGAAGGAGAATTCCTTAAACCCAGGTGTTTGGAGTCAGACTGGGAAACATAGTGTGACCCTGTATCCTTTTTTTTTTTTTTTTTTTGTGGTGCTGGGGATCGAACTCAGGACCTTGTGCTTGAGAGGCAAGCACTCTACCAACTGAGCTATCTCCCCAGCCTGTGACCCTACATCCTTAAAAAAAGTTTTGGTCAATCAGGATCCTAATCTCTGGCCCCTATAGTAATTAACATACTCTTGCTTAGTAGCTTTCAACATTAATTAAGTAGAGTTAGTATATAATTACAGTCAGCCATATCTGTAGGTTCTGCATCTGCAGAATGAACCAACTGCTACATATCAAATATAATCAGGAAAAAAAAAGGTGTCTATAGGCTGGGAATGCTGGGAATGTAACTCAGTGATAGAATGCTTGCCTGACATGTGTGAGGTCCTGTGTTGCACAGCAAAAAACAAAAACAAAAAAACAAAAAAATGTCTGCACTGAACATGTAGTCATTTTTCTTGTCATTGTTCCCTAAATAATGCACTATAACAACTATTTGTATAGCATTTACATTGAATTAGGTATTATAAGTGATCTAGAAAAGATTTAAAGTATTTGGGAGAATATGCATGGGTCATATGCAAATACTATGCCAACTTATTGCTTTAATTTTCAAGTCAAAGACTTTTGTTCATTCACATATTTCACAGGAAAAGGAATGTAGCAAATAGGTCAGGGTTGTGTGAAAAGATCCACGTTTGTACATGTTACTCTGATATGTCTCCACAGCCAACCCCCTTTTGCCCCCTGAAGTGCTAGGGATTGAACCCAGGGCCCTGGGCTCTAAGAAGGTGCTCTACCACTGAATTACAGCCCTCTCCTCATTTGCACCCTTGGTATTTGTAGGAGCCAGCACAGGTGGTGGGGTCCCAGTGGCACAGGAGCAATGGGGTCGATTTTCAAATAAGGTCAGGCTGGAGATTCAAAACAAGAGGCAATGAGGCAGCTGGACCAGTGGAAGGCATGTTCTTTAACATTTTATATCAAAGACATGAGCATACCACAAGTACTCCAGCCCTTCTCCCCCCCCACCCCCCCACAATTTCTGGGAGTTCTCTCCATGGAATTAAGCGCTAATAACTCACAACAGTAACTGGCTTGATTTTGCACCCTGTATTGACTGCCTTTCCTACCCCTGTCTCAATTCCTTACTCTTCTACCTTCTTCCTTGAATCACATTTCACTTTACTCTGAATCCTTGCCTTAGGGCCTTCTTCTGGGGACCCTAAACTAACATAAAATTGTTCAAGCTTCCATGCCAGTATATGATTGAGAAATCTGAGCCCTGGCAGTTTTGTGAGAACTTTCCACACAAAAACAACAACAACAACAAAAAACTAGTTTCCCTTGAAATGCATATGAAAGACAGGACCTGATGGCAGGGGTGGTGAGTAAAGCAGACTGGTCACAGGCACAGACTTCAAAGTTACTCAAGCAAGGCACTATGGCTCAGGGACCTCCAGCAAGTCTGCTTTCTTTTTGTCTTCTTTGAACCTTGTCCACAAACAGTGCCCTTGGCTCTGGCTTGCTCAGGTTCATAGCTAAACACCCTTGTTCCTTGAGTCATTTTTGATATGCTGATCTGGTTTCTGCCTGTTTAATCTGGTAAACACTGCACTCTAGGTCATACCTCTAGTCACCGGTCAGGCTTTGGGTCAGTTCACTCTGCACACAAGGTAACCTGCAACCCTCCCCCATTTTGGGGCTCCTGTCACAGTGAAGGCAAGAACCACTTTGCCATAACAAAGGCTGCTTCGCTGCCAGTGGCTTCTCAGATAATAGGAGTTGGTGCCAGTGGCTTTGGCAGCAGCTTGAGATGGGAACTGCTATACAGGCATCAGAGACCTTCATCACAATCCCAGAAGCAGGCTGCTCCACTGGCTCTTTTTTCCCACCCTCAACACTGAGAATTGAACCCAGGGGTATTCTACCACTGAGTTACATCCCTAGTTTGTTTTTTTAATTTTGAGGAAGGGTCTTGCTAAGTTGCTCAGGCTAGCCTCAAATTTACCATCATTATGCCTCAGGCTCCCTAGTAGCTGGTTACAGGCATGCACCACTGTACTTGGCTCCAGCAGCTGTCTGAATCAGGGTCTTAGACTAGCATTAGAACAGTGGCATGAGGACCATGGGCTTTGATGGAAATCATCTTGGAGAGAGAATGACTTTTCAGTGAGCCAAAGCAGGAAATGAGGGAATGAATACCTCCACTGGGTTGCAATATTGTCTCAGTGGTAGTATTTCCTGCTAGGGTGTTGGGGAGTGGGTAGGGGGGCTTCCAAATTCTTGGTGCTTATATTCGTTCTCTTTCACTGTAAGTCATCAAAATTTAATGGTCTAAAGAAATGACAGTAGCTTATTATCTCCACAGTTTCTGTGGGTCAAGAACTCATGAGCAACTTGGTTAGACGATTTTGCCATCAAGAAGTTGCTCAAAGCTGCACTCACCTGAAGGCTTGACAGGAGCTGGAGGATCTACTTCCAAGTTGGTTGGCACACTTGTGTGGCAAGTTGTTTCTGACTTTTGGTGTGCGTGTGGGTCCTCGGTTCCTCCCCATCTGAGACTCTTCACAGGTTGTTTTGAGTGTCCTCACATCATGGGGGGCCATTTCCCCCAAAGAAAGTGATGGCAAAGAGAAAGAGAAGTAGAAGTTATCCTTTGTAGAACCTTACTTCAGAGGTCACACAGCAGAATGCTACCACATTATATTTGTTAGAGTGAGTTATTAAGTCTGACCTATATTATAGGGGAGAGGAATTAAACTTCAACTTCAACTAGAATTTGTGAACACTTTTTAAAAAGTACCTCAATGCTTTAAGTGCAGTAGGTAACTATAATTTGGATCATGAGATCTTTTCCAGCTTCTATTTCTAACCAACTTGTTCTATTTTTAAAATTTTCTTCTTATATAATCAATAAGATAGAAACCATCAGGTTGGGGGTGTAGCTTAGCAGAAGAGCACTTGACTAGCATGCATGAGGCCATCGTTTCAATATCCAGCACTGCAAACAAATAAGCAAACAAAGGAAATAAAATAGAACCATCAATCGAGGATATATAGTCACATACCATGTATATGATGGTAGTACCATAAGATTATATCACCTAGTGGTGTTGCAGCTGTTTTAATTAGTGTAAGTGCACACGGTGATGTTTGCACAATAAAAAAATTGACTAACCATGCATTTCTCAGATGATATCCTCATGGTTAACAAGCACATGTCTGTAGTATGGTCAATTCCTATTTCTTTAATCAATATTATAACACTTATCTGTGCTTCTTAGGAAGAATTCCAGTGTCTTCCTTCAGTCCCTTTTTTCTTTACTGAATTACCCAAGAAACCAGGAACTTATTCCAACTCAAGCCAGGTCAGCTTGAAAACAAGTCAGTCAAGTCAGGGTTGTGCATCTAACTTGTGAAAAGTAGGATATCTAGAAGGAACACTGAGAAGTAATCTCATGTCTGCATAGAGAGGGTGATATTGCCAGGTATAATGGCAATGTGAAATGCATCGCTCAGACATCCTGCTGTGGGAGCTTAATTGGTTGGCAGAACCAGCTGCAGCTCCTCTGGTTCTGCCACTGCATTTCTAATAGTGCAGACTGATTTCTGAGAGATACAGGACTGCTCCAACTTGCAACTTGGCTCCAGGACTCCCCCATTGGCCTGGGAGAAACTTTCTTGAACCTGCACTGAGGTCTGAGGCTTTTAGTCTGTGCCTGTGTGGTACTGGGTTTTGAAAACAGGACCTTGTGCATGCTAGGTGAGTGCTCTACTACCAAGTTACATCTCCAGTCCTTTCAAAACTTTTATTTTGAAACAGGGTCTCATTAAGCTGCTCAATCTGGACTGGAACTTGCAAACCTCCTGCCTCAGCTTCCTGAGCAGCTGAAATCGCAGGTATACACCACTTCCTTCCTTCTTCCTTTCCTTCACAGCTGTTAGATTTTTATTCCAGTCTGAGTCCTCCCCTTGCCTTTTCTGGCTTCCTTCCCTCTTATCCTTCACAGACGCTTCCCCTAATAAATCTCTTGCAATGTCTAATTCTGTTCTGGCATCTGTTTCTCAGTGGACCTCCCAGGCACACTCAGTGCTGGCACTGGTTCCCACTGCTTGGGAGAGCAGTCTTGGTCTCTCTTCCCAATTCCGCTCTCAGTGATATGCTGGTAGTTGACATGGTTCATGATGGGAACATTTACACTATAGAAATCAACTAATGCCATGCATGAGAACTTTTCTGTCCCCAGTGAGCTAGTTGTTAAACATCTATCAGCATACCTCTGGTCTGTACTCAACAGAAATGCTCACCAAAAGACCTATATTGGATTCCCAGACTGTTTATAGGATCATTATTCATTGTATCCTCAAACTGGAAATTATCCAAATGTCCACCAGCAGAATAGATCAACAATTCATCATATCATGGCATATATATTTTTATATGATAGACTATAGCAATGAAAATAAATACCTACTACATACAATATGGAGGAATCTCACAAATACAATACTGAGTGAAAGAAGTCAGACACAAAAGAATCCATACTATAGGATTCCATTTATACAAAGCAAAAAAACCCGGTAAAACCAATCTATTGTGCAAGAAATCAAGAGTGGTTCTCTTGTGGAGATAGTGAGAGGGAGGGGGAAAGAGGAGTCCTGATAAAGTCCTGATTCTTGACCTGGGGGTTACTTCTTCGGGTATGTTTACTTCATGAATATTCATTAAGCTATATATGTATGATCATTTCACCTTTTCTATATGTATGTTATACTTTAAAAAAAGGGTTTTGGTGTGTGTGTGTGTGTGTGTGTGTGTGTGTTGTGTTTTGTGGTACGGGGGGGGGGGGGCGGTGAATATGTTGCCTTTGTACATGCCAGGCAAGTGCACCACCACTGAGTACTTTACTGTATGTTTATCTGCAATTATGAGAAATTCTGGGTGGGGGGTAATCCAAAAGAATGACTTTAGTTTGGGGGATTCTAATTTTAAGTCCTCCTCATGGCCATGTTTAGTAAGGCCATTTCCTTTCTAAGAATATTACTGTTTTCATGATGTCTTATCTATACACAGGAAAACCTTTTGTTCTCTATTGTAGAAATTTGTAGAAGGCAGGAGTCCAATTCATCCAATTGAAATTTCAAGTCCTCCTACTCTAAATTGATGAACTCAGTCCCTTGAGCTGATAAAAAGGCCATTTCCTGTACTTGTGGGGCTTATCTATAGAGGCCACTGGGAGCTCTGCCAACAGCTCAGGGGCTAATCCTGAGCTGTCAGATCAAGGACTCCTAAAATCTCCCCCTTAGAGCCTGCAAATGACTAGATGGGATCTTTCTCTTGCAGGGAGCTTCATTTTACCTATAATCCTCCCAGTTGTGTTTGTTGCAAACTTTCAGTATCAACCTCTTTCACAGGCAACAAAGTACCTAATCTGCTAGGTGAGATCCTGACACCAATGATCAAGATTTGGATGGTTTCATGTAGACTAAAGTATAAGGAGTTCATTGGGAATACTAAGGGCATACTAAAACATGTTGATGTTTCAGAGACAAGTGCTGAATGAGATTTGGTGCTACCTGGGGAAGGTCAGATGGTCAATCAGATAGATCTTACTGAGGTAGCATTCAACCTTTGTTACATAGCAGGTGTTATTCGTAGTAGATGCACACAAAAAATATACTACTGGTACTTCTCCCAAGTTTTCTTTACTGGGTTTGTGTGTGTGTGTGTGTGTGTGTGTGTGTGTGTGTGTGTGCATGTGTGTGGTGCTAGGGATTAAACCCAGGGCTGTGTGCATGCTAAGCAAATGCTGTACCACTGAGCTCTAAGCCCAGCCCTACTGGATCTTTGTTACAGCTGTGAGAGTTGTCTGCTAAGTGGGAATGAGATGTGTTCAAAATGCTGCTCTTACTTCATGATAGTTTCAACTCTTTGGTACAATTAATGCTCCAGGGTTCTTCATGGTAATCTGAAGCTCACTTCCAGACAAGATTGAATCCTTGCTCAGCTCCCTTTCCTGATCTTTCTTCCTTCACTATGTTTCTTCTGAGAGAACTGTACTAATAAATTATGCACTAAAATTCTGCTGCAGGCTCTGCTTCTAGGGAAACTATCTTGGTCCATTTTCTATTGCTGTAACAAAATACCTGAGACCCAGAAATTTATAAGGAAAGAGGCTTATTCTGGTTTATGGTTTTGGAGATTGGGAAATCAAAGAGCATGGTACCAGAAAGACTCTCATGCTGCTTCAACTCAGGGTGGAAAGCAGGACAAGTGAGAGTGTCCAGAAGAGAGTCAAAATGGGGGCTGAGGTTGTGGCTCAGTGGTACAGCACGTGGCTAGCATGTGTGAGGCACTGCGTTTGATTCTCAGCACCACATAAAAAAATAAAGGCATTGTGTCCATCTACAACTAAAAATAAATATTAAAAAAAGAAAGAGTCAAAGGAAAAACTAGAAAATAGAACACACTTTATAACAATCTGCTGTTCTGGTGAACAATCCAATCCCGGGAGAAGGAAAACATGTGACAAAGGCATTAATACATTCCTGTAAACTCTGCCCCCAAGTCCCAAACATCTTCTGCCAGGTTCCTCTTCCCGATACTGCCTCACGGGGAAACAAACCTCAACATGAGTTTTGGTAGGGACACAGTATATTTAAACCATAGCATGGTCCTAGGACATGCATGAGAAAAAGTCAACAATTATAAAATCCATCCATGTCCATAACCAGGAGACAACACAAGCAAAGATACAGAAAATGATGACATGAAATCAGAGAGAGAAAAAGGGCCATATAGTGTTACCTATCTCTAATGAAACTACACAAAACCAGGCAAAGGCACCTTCAAACCAACTAAGTGGGTGCAAACCCCCATGACCAAACTGTTGGTGGGGACTCTTATTTAGAGACTGCACTTAGAGCAACTCTGGATCAAAGACTAGGATTTTCTTGTTATTGGCATTAAAGTTCCTGGGACCTGGAAATGGCCACCTCTATAATGACCAGTGACATGTCATACAGGAGGAATAGTCACCGAATCTTGGTGATAAAACATATAAAGTAAAACAGATGTGCTTCCAGAGTTACAGTGACCCTTCCCTTCCATGAGAAGCAACTGGGCAATAGTATACTATTACAGTATGAATGACTGATTGTATATTATTTCATATGTGATTACTCTCTTTTTTTAATTAATGGTGAGCCTCAGATAACTTGTCATTAAAAAATTTTTTTTAGTTATAGATGGACACCTTTATTCATTTTTTTATGTGATGTGGAGGATTGCTGCAAACTCTTTCTGTTATCCTTGAGCATTGGTAAAATCAAATGAAATTTCACAGTGTGGGCTCAGTTTTTCAGAGAGGAGGGAGGGGAAGCTCTGGTTCTATTACTGTCCTGAAAGAGTAGAGGGAACAGTGTCTCCTGCAGACTGGGCATGGTCCACGTCAGCTTCTCCTGTCTGACCAGAGCCTGCCAAGGGTAGAGCCATATGTTTAATTTCCCCATCTCACCCTACACAACCCTGTGGAGGACATTGCAGCAAACATAACCTGCAAACCAGAATAGCAATGCTAGAGCACAGGCCAAACAAAAGATCTCCTGCGGGAGTGGGAAGGATGTGTGGGTGGAGCTGGGGGCGAAGTTTCTTAGGTGCAGTTGAACCTCACCAGGCTTGAAGGGGATGCTGAGTGAGGAAGGTCGGGGCATGGGGAAGCAGTGGCACCTGGCTATGTGTGGTGTACATCCTAGTATCTCAGAATCTGTGTCATGAGGCAAAGCTGAGAGGTTCCCCCAGGTCTATGAGGGGTTTTCTCTGATTCCCAGGGACTGTGAGGTGCCTAACTCTGAGGTAGTTGCCCTAGGACTATGCCTCACAGCACCAGGGTTATATGAGACAATGTTCTGGTTATTTGTTGCTGAGTAACAAGCCTCTTAAACCCAAGAGGCTTAAAACAGCAATAGATCTGAGGATTTTAGATAAGGCATAGTAGGAAAGACTCATCTCTGTTTTAGATAACGTGGAACAGCTCAGATGGTTGAAACACCTCAAATGACCTAGTCATTTGATGACTGAATCCCTCAACTAGGAAGGCATACCAGGTTCAGGTCTGGGGTCTTTCCCTTTCTACGTGGTGTCCACATTTGGTTTCTTTCCAACAGGTGGAAGGAAGGGAGCACCTTAGGACTACCAAGAGCTCAAATTCAGGTCTTTCTAAAGTTCAGAACTGGAGCTGGGCTGACACATTGTCACTTCCCCATACCCTTCTATTGGTTAAAGGGAGTGATAGGCCCAGTCCAGATTCCAGGGCTGAGGCTCATACAAGGTTATTATACTGCTGGGAGGTGCGTTTTCTCGTGGGGGAGGCACTGAAGTTAACAAGAAGGGCTCTGGGGCTCACTTGTGCAAATAAAGGGTCCCCCAATTCTTAATTCTAGGCTGCCCTCTCTTCAGATAATATGGTTAGAAGGTAAATGGTGGGGTGCAAAGTAACCCCTGAACTTCTCCCACAGAATCAGAGGTGGGTGGTCTGTTCTGCCACTGAATCATCCGGTTATCAAGGGAGGCCTGGTGGTGTCTTCAGTCTTGTTAGGCATTTATTTATATGCCAGGTTCTTTTTTTTTTTTTTTTTTGCGGGGGGGGGCAAGTATTGAACCCAGGGGTGCTAAACCACTGAGCGGCATCCCCGGACCTACGTTTATTTTTTATTTTTGATACAGGATCTAAGTCTCTTGGGGCCTTGCTAAGTTGCTGAGGCTGTATATGCCAGGTTCTTAACCCACGTGTTATTTCGTTATCCCTATTTTAATTTTTATTGATGCATTGTAATTATACCTAATAGTGGGGCTCGTTGCTACACATTCGTACATGCACATAACATAATCTCATCAATTCCATTATTCTAGAGACTATTTTAGACACTAGACTGCAGCACTCCCTCTTCGACAGGATCGCACCTAGCGCTACACCACAATGCAGCCTTTTAGGTCCTTTTCGCCTGGCGGCTGGAGTCAGGGAAGAGCGCTGATGGGCCCCGGGCATTCAAGAGGACAATACTCATCGCGGTCGGCGTGGCTACACAGTTCACAACTAGAGACTTTGTTGCTGTTACCTGGCCGCCGCCGCCACCCGGCGAGAAGGGCAGAGTATAGCACTAGGGCCACTCTATAGCGATGCTAGGGTCTCGCGTCCTAAACCCTGGTAGACGCTGACGTGCAGCTCGCTCTAGGACCTACCGCGCTAGCTGTAGGACTCCGCCTGCGCGCCCCGCCCACGCACGCACGCACGCACGCACATCAGCTCCGCCTGCAGCGCGGCTCTGGTCCCGCCCTTTGGATTGGCCGCCGGAGCCACCGTCCGCACAGCCCCGCCCCGCACGGCCAGGCGAAGCGGAGCCGGCCGTGTGGTGTGTGTGTATGTGTTCGCGGGGCGCCGTCTCAGCCCCGGGAAGATGGTGGCGGCCGCGGCGGCGACTGAGGCTAGGCTGAGGAGGAGGAGGACGGCGGCGACGGCAGCGCCCTCGGGCAGGAAGGGCGGGCGGCATTGGGATTGGGACGTGACAGGGGCTGGGAGGCCGGGACCGGGGGCCGGGCTGCGTCTCCCAGGACTGCTGTCGCCGTCACTACCGCCGCCACTGCTGCTGCTGGTGCTCCCGCCGCTACTGCTGCTGCTACTGCTGCCCTGGGAGGCCGAGGCCGCAGCCGCCGCCGCGGCAGTGTCGGGCTCAGCCGCAGCAGAGGCCAAGGAATGTGACCGGCCCTGTGTCAACGGCGGCCGCTGCAACCCTGGCACTGGCCAGTGCGTCTGCCCCGCCGGCTGGGTGGGCGAGCAATGCCAGCACTGCGGGGGCCGCTTCAGGTGAGTGGGGGTGGTGTTGGAGGGTCGGGCTAGGGGGAGGCTGCGGTGAGCGGCGCTTGAGACCGTTCCGGCTTAGAGGCGAATGCGGGACAGAAAGTGGGGAGGGAGGGTGGCCCCACTCTATCTGATGGCCATTTGCTTCTGGGGTGATCACCGTCTCTGGCTTGAGGTTTTCCGGTGACAGAAGGTGAAAAGGTGCGAGGCAGGAGTGAGGGTATCCCAAAGGTATTTGGTTGCTGCGGGTTAAACTGGAAGAATGCTTTGGATTCCAGACTCAAATCCAGTTCAGAAACTGGGCCTATTTCGGATAAAGGAGGTATCAAGAAAAAGGTGAACGAGCCAGTTCTTAACTGAACACTTCATTTTAACATCCCCTTTTGCCCTAGATTCAAATGAGTTCCCCAATTGTTGGAGGTATGGGATGCTCTGAAGGAGCAGGGCCCTGAAAGTGATTTGTTGGTGGAGATATAAAGAAAAGGATAGGTATGAGAGATTTTAAGAATAGAAGACCAAGTGATTGTTGGCTAAAGGAAAGTGAGGAAGCTAGCCTTTAGAAACTCATTGGCCAGTGGCATATTAGAACAGGGTCTGTCCTGGAGAAGGGTTGGAAAGCTGTTCCTGTTTGCCCTGGTTTCTGAATATATGGAGTTCTGAGTTGGCTTGGTTTGGGACAGTACCCTTTGGAGAGATCACTCATTAATTGATCAACAGTTATGTATTATTTACTTCAGTTGTGCAAGGATTTCTGGATACTACACATAAATAGATTAGCCAGACTTTGGCCTAGTCCACAGGCTTCTGGAATATAGCAAGAGGAAGATATGTAGACAAAACCCTAGTCACAAGAACCACAGAATCATTTAAGCTTTTGGCAGGTATTTACTGAGTATCTTCTCCATCTGACCTGAGGGAGTGGTGGACTGCAGTGAACAAGACAGATAGGGGCCTGCTCTCAGGGATCCTATTCTAGTGTGGGTGACAAGCAGTTAACAAATAAGTGAAAGAAATGAAAAGGTAATTCCAGCTAATGGTGATTGTAGTCACCCAAATTAAAACAGACTGATCTGATAGAGAATTATAACTAGCCAGTCTTTTGAAGTGCCATTTGATCTGAGACTTGAATGAGGCACTGGGGAACCTGTGAAAATCCAGGGGTAGAGAGGTTGTGACTAGCTGGGACCTGCAAGCAAGAAAGACTTGGAGGAGGAGGTAACATTGGATTTGAGCATTTGAGGCTAAGTAGGATTTGGAAATGTGGAGCTAAGGGAAAAAAAATCCCAGTTTGAAGGAAGGATGAAGACGAAGTTGTGGAGGCAAGATTTGCTGGTGCCTCTGTAGAAGAGACTTGTGAGGGACAACTTTGGAATGATAAAATTATAGATCTTCTAGGGAACTCAGAGAACACTGAGCAGATTAACTCTTTAGTTTTATAGATGGAGAAACCAAGTGTCTTCAGGACCAGTGTGTAGTGGGCTAGTCTTTTAACTTACTTAGGATGTTCTCATTTATGAATTGTTAGTCTCTGCATATATTTGTTGAGAGTTCTCAGGTTTGTCCAATCAATCTTTCTTCTTTCTTTCTTTCTTTCTTTCTTTCTTTCTTTCTTTCTTTCTTTCCTTACTTATTTATATTGTAGATTTTACAACTTAGGTACGTTCCCAGCCCTTTTTGGACAGGATCTTACTAAGTCATCCAAAATGACCTTGAATTTCTGATCTTCTGAACTCAGTCTTCAGAGTATTTGGGGCTACAGGCATGTGTCAATGTGCCTGTTCACTCTTTTTTTTAGATTGCGAGGTGTAATGGTAAACAAGATGAAGTTCTGTTCTTGTGGAGCTAACCTTCCTTTCAGTTTGGGAATTAAAAAATCCAACAATCTATAGTAATTTTGTTTAAGGCCGTAGAGCTGAAGAGCAGGGGACAGAGAACTTGACTCAGTTTGGAATAGGGTGAGGTTAGTCACTGGATAAGTGAGTTCAGATCTGAAGGGTAAGGTGCTGAGAGGCCATCATGTTCAGAGGCTTGGGGATGAGTGGGATCGTGGCAAGATGCCTGGAGCCGAGAGAGCAAAGGGGAGCATGACAAGACTGGACAGACTGGTGGGGCCAGGCATAGAGGAGACCCTTTGGTCAGATTGAGAATTTTGACCTTTAACCCAAGAACAGTGTGATGGCATAATTCACTCTTGTTTTCATGATGTGATAGGCTATTAGATTATAGTTAGAGCAGGAATAGTTTTGAAGGTGAGACCAGAGCATTTTGAATTTCAGATACTTCCAAGATCAAATGAATGGTTGATTGAGTCCAGTGAGGGTCCTTAACATTCTGAAAATCTGGGACATGGTGGTGGGCAGTGGGACCCCCAGAGTGGGAAGGGGCATTTGTAGCAAAGTCAGTCTGCCTGTAATATTCAGAGTAGGTGGACCCACTGAGCATGAGTACAAGTGGGTTTCTAACTGGAGTCTGTTAGCATGAGTCAGAATATCAGTAATGAGAACCTGAGGTAGGCAGTCTGAATGGAGGCAGGGCTAGATGCTGTGTGGTGTTGCAGAGGTAAAATGGACAGGTCTTTCTTTGAAACTGGATTGCTCTTGGGAAGAGGGTGGATTGTGGTGAGGGAAAGAAAACTAGATTCTATCTTGAATGATTCAGTTATATTATTAATAGACCTCAGGACCCAGGAGAAGCTGATCTGAGACCAGTTGAATTTTGTACATACTGAGTTTGGGGTGGTCTTAGGTATGCACATGGCACACAAAAGTGTTGGAGTCATCTACCTAAGAGGGGTATTGCCAGGGAGAGAGACTGGTCTAGTGTCCACATGGACAGTCCAGAGGATTAGAGAAGAGCTGCTTATAATGGGGAACAGACATTCTTGACACTCAAGTGATGTCACATGTAAGTCAAGAGGTTCCCTTAGCTATTGAGGACACTCCCTTTGAGCAGATACTAACCAATGTCAGTGCTCTTCTGTGGCAAACAATTATGACTGATCCTGATAATACCATTATATTAAATGCCATCCAGAATTTGCATTTTTAAAGATAAAAGGAGGAAGTTATGTCTCTAGTCTTTTATAAAAACTTTTGGTTTAAGATTTTTTTAGGAAAGAGTTAAATGTTGATTTTTATTACAGTGCTATGTGTCTTGCTTTAACTTACAAATTTCTGTTATTAAACTAAAAGACTTTAAATGAATCCTTTTCTGGTTTAGAATAGCATCAAGTCAGGGTGTGTTATTTAAGCTTTTTAGTTCTGTAAATCCTGTGTTGTTATTGCTGTTATAGTCTTTTTCATTGACCGAAAGGAATGTAGGATAATAAAAGGATTATATTTCACTAAAATTATCAGTGAGTATATGGTGTGTGCCAGCACCTTGGTCACCAGTTTTATATACACAGTACCATTTAATCTTCAAACTCTTGACTATGTTGTATAAAATTTGTATTATTATATGATTGTGATCAGTCTCTTAATTTTTTTCCCAAATGAAAGATGTTGTGGAAATGATTAATTATAGTTGGGTGTGGTGGTGCATGCTTGTAATTCCAGGGACTTGGTAGGCTAAGGCAAAGGCACAAATTTGAGGCTAGCCTTGGCAATTAAGAAAATAAAAAAGACTGGGGAAATACTCAGTGGTAAAGTGCCCCTGGGTTCAATCCCCAGTCCCCGAAAGAGAGAGAGAGAGAGAAAAAAAAAAAAGACCATAGAGGACAAGGTTAATAATGTCAGTTTCACAAAAATAACTATAGACTCTTTGGTGGATGATTTCTAAGGCAGTACCATTTTCATTTTTATGTGAATCTTCATAAATCAGTGATTTTTTTCTACTTGTGATATCACCATTACAAATTTCCTGTGGATGATAGGTATGCCCCATCAAGTTAGCAAGTAAAGGCATTAAGACCATTAATGAAATTAATGAAAATTCAGTGAAATTAATATGCATTTAATTTTTTACAAATTCCTGCTGCATAAAACTTTTGGAAGGATAGAAGAGAATAACCTAGTGAATTGACACCTTTTAAGTACCCTTGCTGTTAAGATATACCTTCTGTAGAAGAAAAAGGAAGCATTTATTGGACATCTATTTTATTCTATCACATGCCATAATAGTAATAGTGTTGGTCACAGTAGCAGCTTCCACCATTTCTCTGCCATTTCTCAATTTTTTCCCAGGCATTATGCCAAGTGTTTTTTTTTTTAAACTTAATTCCTTTAATCATTATAGTGAAGTGATTCCCATTTCATTGATGGGCAAACTGAAGGTTAGAGTAGTAGTATTTTTTGGTGCTGAGGATGGAATCCATGACTTTGTGCATTGCTAGGCAAGTACTCTACCATTGAGCTTCACTCCCAGCCCATAGCTTGAAGATAGTGAATAACTTGCCCAAGGGCAAACAACTTGTGCAAAATTGGAATTTGAACTTAGACCTTATCTAATTTCCAAACCCGTTGTCCATGCTGTATCATTTGGCCTTTCATTTTTTTCCTGAATCCAGTCACCCTTTATGAGCATTCTTTGGAAGGGTTGACCTAATTCCAACAAACAGTCTGAAAAACAAAGAAAGGAAAATAGTTTTTTTACTTTAGGAATTCAAATTCCCAGCACTACCAAAAAAAAAAAGTTTTTTTTACATTAGGAAAGATAGCACCAAATATATCTTAATTTGCTTAAATCTGTCTGCTGCTGGTCTGACTAGTGAAATGAAAATTTTGGAAGTAAAATTTGAAGACAAAGGTAAAATTTTTTTTCTCGTTGTAGTTACTAAGTGTTGCCAGTTTCTCCCAGGAGACTCTTTAAGTTCCTGGAGGTCAGGGGTTTTTATCTGTTTTGTTCAATGTTGCATTTTCAGAGCTTGGAATAGTTTCTGGACTACTGGTGCTTAATAAATGCTTGTTCAATGAATGAATAAATTCTACAGCATATTTCTTTTTAATTTTTTTTAGTTGTTGATGAACCTTTATTTTAGTATTCATATCTGGTGCTGAGAATTCAACCCAGTGCCTCACACATGCTAGGCGAGTGCTCCACCATTGAGCCACAACCCCAACCGGACAACATATTTCTTATGACTCTTTAAAAAGTCATCTTAAAAAAAGAAAAAAGTCATCTTTACCTATATGACTGTTGTATGTGAGTTTCATCATCATATTTCTCCTGAACTTCTTTGTTTTGTCTTCTGCTGTTTGCCTTGGCATCTTTCTTGAGGTGTTTTGCTGTCAGTTCATATTGAACCATGTCTAACTTAAGGTTTCCTATCCTCATTGGAAAAAATAGTCTTTTCCTTTGCTCTTTTGTATTTCAGTTGTGAATCCTCTTTTAGCTAACCAAAGGTCAAAGTTAGGAGCAAACCTTGGCTTTTTCTACCTGTTTATTCTCTTGAAAGTCTTGTAAATTTGCTCCTTTCCATTCCTCTTGCTGCCTAGTTTACCTGGGCTTTTAACCCTGCCTTGCTGACCTGCCTCAGTTGCGGTTGGCCTACCTGGTCTCTTATACCTGAAGAGTCCATTCCACACTTTGTCATGTAAATCTCTCCAAAATGCCTCATTCTTTTGCTCAGAAACCTTTTTTTTGGTTGTCATTGTAGTACTGGGGATTGAACCCAGGGGTACTTTACTACTGAGCTATATCTCCAGTGCTTTTTATTTTATTTTTAATTTTTTTTAGTTGTAGATGGACACAATACCTTTATTTTATTTATTTATTTTTATGTGTTTCTCAGGATCAAACCCAGTGCCCTACACTTGAGGCGAGTGCTCTACCACTGAGCCACAACCCCAGCCCTTAATTTTTATTTTGAGACAGGGTCTTGCTAAATTGCCCAGGCTGTGAACTTGTGATCTTCTTCCCTCAGCTGCCTGAGTCACTGGGATTACAAGTGTGTGCTACCCTGCCCAGTAGAAATCTTTCTTTTAAAAACTCCTCTTACCACCATAAAATGACTCTTAGCAGAAGATTCCCACTCCCTTACACACATCCCCTTTGCCCTAACCAAATCTTTTTACTTTGTAGATTTTCTGCCTCTTTGCTAAATTCTACATTCTCTGTCCTCACCATCCCGGCATTTTCTTTTTTCTGTACTTTCCTAGGTTAAACTTTCCAAACCTCATCTTTAGTTCTTAGGCAGTTCTCCAGTTATAGCTATTGTCTTCTTTTGCCATGAGTCATCAACCCATTCAATTCATAGATATCTTCTAAATGATTATTAAGTGTTAGGTACTGGACCCTTCCTTGAGGATATAAGGGTGGGTAAGAATTACGCCTTCTTTTCCCTCAGCTCATAATTCTGAAGGGAAGATAGATGCATGGGCAATTAGAATTTCATGATAAAAATACAGGTAATAAGTGGTGCTGGACTAGTATGTATGATGAAAAGTCTTAAGTCTTTTGGGGACTTCGTTGGAAGGCATCACAGAAGAGAGGACTTCTGGGCAGATCTCAGAGGTCTGTGAGTAGACTCTGAGGGAGAAAGATGTTGCAGAAGGAATGAAGAGTTTGTGTGAAGACGAAGGTCTTAGATTATTATACTTAGTATATTAATCTCCTAGGGTTGTTATAACAAGGGTACCACCCACAAATGACTTACAACAGTAGAAATTGATTTTCTCAATTCTGGAAACCACATGTCTGAAATTAAGGTAAAAGTAGAGCTGTGTTGTCTGTAAAGACTCTAGGGGAGAATCTGTTCCATGCCTTTCTCTTGTTTCTGTTGTTACCATTAATCCTGGCATTTGTTGTCTCGTAGATGAACTTTAGTCTCTGCCACAATTGGTTCACTTTTACATGACACTATCCCTGTGTGTCTCTTCTTTACAGACACCAGTCATATTGGATGTACAAGTATGAACTAATCTTAACCTGTTTGCATCTGGGAAACCCCTTAGTTAATGAAAAAGGTCACATTCACAGGGTCAACCCACAACACTTAGAGAACTGAAACATCAATGGGTAGGGAGGATTACTTGTGAGGGGTATAATGCTAGAGGGTGAGAGTAGAAAGGTGATAATGGCTTTCTCTCTTCCCTGCCTTCAACTTCACAGTGCGTTCTTGCCTAAAGATGAACCATCAAGGCATTCCAGTTTCTGCCTATAGTGAGTTTTTTGAGATAGACCTGTTAACTAAACTGAATCAAATCAAAGAACCTCAGGACTTTTTGCTGGAGACTTGCTGTCTGCATTTATGAAATGGTTTTTTTTTTTGTTTGCTTGGAATTTCCGCAATCTACCAGTGCTGGGGACTCGAACCGGGCCTCGAGTTTGAGAGGCAGGCGCTGTCTGCATTTATGAAGGAGAGATACTTCATCATCTTTTTGTGTGTGTTGATGCTGAAAGGTCTAGAATTATTATAGTTAGTATTGCTGTTCTAAGAGGAGTTCACCTGAGATCAGAGCAATTTCAAGAAGAGGGAGGATGGCAGAGAAAATGGAGCTAGAAACCTGATGGACTTTCTGAATCTCTGGATCAAACTTTGCCTGAAGCTGTACTTCTTAGTTTTGTGAGGTACCACAGTCCATATTTTTTTCCAGTTAGAGTTGATATCCTGTTACTTACAAATACACAGTTCTTGACACATGGAGGTAGCTGATTAGGATTAATCTGCTCTGGCTACTATAATAAATTATCCCAAACTTTACCAGTGTGAAAGGTTTCCAAGATAGGCAAATGCTTTTTATTGCTGTAATATAGAGGAGTACATATAAATAAATATAAAGGATAGATGTGGCTCAGTGATAGAACGTTTACCTGGCATGTGTGAGGTCCTGGGTTCAGTCTCCAGTAATACAGGAAAAAAAAATATTGTGTGTGTATGGAGAAGCAGAATGTGTGTGTATGTTTATGAACAAAACAGCTTTTACTAAATATGACTAAGTGATTAAATATATTTGTAGGTTGTCTTTATCTTGAGAATTAAATATAGAATTAGGCACTGAGTACTGTGATTGAATAGAAATTTTACATTGTTTTTTCTTTTTAACACAGTCCTATTTCCCAAACTGAAATGAAAATTGTAGTTGCACTTTTTAAATTTTTTTATATTTTTTAAATTTTGGTACCAGGGATTGAACCCAGGTGCCAAACTACTAGCTACATCCCCACCTATTTTTATTTTGTATTTTGAGTCACGGTCTTGCCAAGTTGCTCAGGGTCTCACTAAATTGCTGAGTCTGGCTTTGAATTTGTGATTTTCTTGCCTCAGTCTTCCAAGTTACTGGGATTACAGGCTTGTGCCACCATGCCAGGCTGTTAGTTGTACTTTTTAAAATACTCTTGTCTGGAAATTTATCAGCCACTAACCTTTTTTTTTTTTTTTGGTGATACTGGGGATTGAACTCAGGGGCGCTTTACCACTGAGTTATTTTCCCAACCCTTTTGGTTTTTATTTTGAGTCACTGGGATAACTAGCATGGGCTATCACATCCAGTTACCACTAACCTATTTCATATCTTGTCTCCCTCTTTAAATAACACTCTACCATTTTATGTGATTTCCCAAATGGGTTTTGGCAAAAGTGAGTCCCATCTGTGTACTATGAACTATTTACTATTTTGTTACTTTCTTCCTTCCATTTTCCTTTTTATCCCTTGACTTTCAAACTGATCCTTTATTATTATTTAAAAAAATTTTTTTGTAGTTGTATATGGATAGCATGCCTTTATTTTGTTTATTTTTATGTGGTGCTAAGGATTGAACCCAGTGCCTTACATGTGCTAGGCAAGCGCTTTGCCCCTGAGCCCCAGTCCTAGCTCCCTGATTCTTTATTATTATTATTTAAAAATTTTTTTGTAGTTGTAGATGAATAGCATGCCTTTATTTTATTAGTTTATTTTTGTATGTGATGTTAAGGATCTAACCTAGTGCCTTACACTTGCTAGGCAAGCACTCTGTCACTGAACCCCAGCCCTAGCTCCAGATTCTTTATTATTAACCTGACTTTTTGTAGTTTTTATTTGGTTTGCTTTTTTGTATTTGTCTTGACTTTTTTTCTTCTTATCTTGTTTGTGTCAGATCTCTTTAACTGCTTTTTTAAAACAACACTTGATCATGGCTTGATTTCATCTTTATAATTTTTAATTCTCAAGTTTTCTGACTTTTTGTAAGTTGCATTTTGAGTTCTGTTTATTTATATCTTTACTTTTTTATAATTCTCTATTTTTCACTTAAAGAAGTTAATTTTAGTCATGGCTGAATTTTAATGATTTTGGAATTTGACTTTAACAGTATATGGTTATTAAGTGAATAAATTTTCCAGTTAATTCCTCTTGGTTCTTTTTGTAGTCTAAGAATTTCAAATTTATTAGTAAACCAGTAAACATTAAGGGCTAGAATTGTGTTAGCTGCTATTAACAGCCACAGAAATAATCTACCTTCTTTCATGTTTCCTAAATTTTTTGATCCATAAATCCTTTCCCCAAAATTTATTTCCTATGGACTCTCTTTAAGAATTAAAAATAATCTTTTGGATAACTCAGTGGCAGATGGTGTGCTTGGCATGCACAAGACCTTGGTACCACAAAAAATAAAAAAATCTTCTAAAACAATGTATTCTGTTGTTGTTAGGATAACTTTAAATAGATTAAAAGTAATTTATTAATAAAGATTGTAATGTACACTTAAATATAGTTTATAATAATATTCATAATACAAAAAGAAACATTTGATCTTCATCCTGTTTAACATGTGGTGTGTGTTTTATATACTTTAAAATTATATAAGGAAAAATATGATGTGTAGATAAAAATGACATTCATTTTTGAGGTAAATATAAAAAATGAAGATTGAATTTGATTCTTTAATGCTATTAAAATAGATGGTTTTCCTGTCCTGATGTTTGGTATTCAGCAGTTGTACTTTAAAAATTGTTTCTAGAATATTTTTTGTGTTTTGATTCTAAATGGTAAAATGAAAGTGGTTTTCAGTCATTTGTGAACATTTCTCTGCACATAGAACATTTCTTGTGTGTAGTGTTTTTCTGTGAAAAGGCCAAAATGGCTTTAAATTTCATTTAATTTTCTCTTTTTAACATTGGTTTTTACAAAACTATAGAAAGATTTTGATTAGAAGGTTTTGCAAAGGTGATTGATTATGAGGCCGATTTTCAGAATTAGATTCATTTCATGGTCTTCTATAGCTTGTATTTAAATGTCATTGTGTCCCAACAATCCCTCCCTCCACCCGCCATACTTCAACACTGAGTTATATTCCCAGTTCTTTTTATTTTGAGACAGCGTCTTGCTAAGTTGTGGAAACTGGTCTTGAACTTGTGATCCTATAGTCTTAACCTCCCAAGTTGCTATCATTATTTATATGCACTATTGTGCCTGAAATGCTTCTCTCTTAATAAATGCCATTACTGTCTTTTAGTTAGAATAGTATTTGGACTGCTAATTGGGAAATACCAACCAACACTGACAGAAAATAACTGGTTGCTTTAAAGATATTTGGTGTTGGTTTAGTTCTTGAGCTTACTTTAACCTTTGTTTAATATTTAATATTCCAAGCATATGGAAAAGTTGCAAAGAATAATAAATGAACATCTGTGTATCTGCCACTTAGCTTTGCTTAATTTCCTTCACATTGATGTAAGTAATAAAATATTACAGATACTAACCTAAGTCCTCATGTTACCCCTCTCTAATTCTGATCACCTTGCTTTCTGCCCAGAGGTAACTAATATGGTGAAGTTATTTGTAATCTCCCTTGCATGTTTCTACTTTCACTGTGTGGGGAGACATACACACACACACAAACACCAACACCTCCACTCACATAGTATCTTGTTTTCAAGACCAAAGCGATTTTAAAATTTTATTAAAAAATTACTCTGCTGGCCATGGTGGTACATGACTGTAAGCCTAACTACTGGGCTTTTTTTTAAAAAAAAAAAAAAGAAAAAGAAAAAAAAGGCTGGGGGGTGTTGCTTAGTGTGTAGCTTAGTGGTAGAGGTCTCCTGGGTTCATTCCCTGTTACTACAAAAACAGAACATTCTTTTGTGTGTTTATTTTTTTAAACCTGATAATAGGTTGATATTTTTATTGATAAATGTAGGTCTAGTTGACTGATAAGTTATATTAATTACAGAAGAATTCCAGTTTACCCATTCTTCTGCTGATGGGCATTTAGAGTTTTCAAACTTGCTGTTACAAATAATGCTACAATTAACATTCTTTTTTTTTTTTTTTTTACAATTAACATTCTTTACATATTTCTTCACTTAGCGGTGTTTGATTTTGCTGGAGGGCAGTGATTTTGAAGCACCTTCAAAATGACTTTCTTGTTATCTTTTTTTTTTCCCCTGGTGCGGTCTCTTTCTATTGCCTAAGCTGACGGTAAATTCCTGAGCTCAAGTGATATTCATGCCTTAGCCTCCCCAGTAGCTAGGACTATAATAGGTGCATAAATATTGCATAAATTATTTCCTTGCTGGCTTTTAGGTTGACATGTCACTGACATATATTATGTTTTAGAAAATGGATTTATATGATAGCAAGGATAGAATTTCTAGTGTATTATATAGTTACTGAAAAAAAGCCCATAATATTATTTTTTAAAAATGTATTGAGTCGAATCTATATTCTGTAACAGTTTGATAAGCATTTTCATAAATTTAAAAATATAAGAGTAAGGGCATCTTCAACAATTTTTGTGTGGGTTCTTTTTCTCCTTAAATTCTTATTTTCTTTCTAACTCCCTCTTATAATCCGCCCCCCAGGATTATCAATTCTTTCTCATTGATCTGGATGCCATATAAGCATCCAGATGATTTATAGGTACATTTTCAAGACTTTTCTAGGTTTAGCTCTTAGATTTAGATCTTAAATTCATTTTGAGTTAATACATGATAACATGATATGAGGTCCAACTTTCTTCTTTTGCATGTGGATATTCAGTAGTTCCAGCACCATTTGTGGGAGTGACTATTGTTTCTCTATCATTGGATCATCTTGGCACTCTTGTCAAAAAAACAATTGATTCTAGATATATGTAGGTTTTGTTCTGGACTCTCAGTTATATTCCATTGATCTGTATATTGGCCGTTTTGTCAGAATTACTCTGTATTGATTACTGTAGCTTTATAATAAGTTTTAAAATCTTTTCACATAGCTAAAAAATGTTTAATTTCGTGTTAATTGTAGATTCACATATAGTAAGAAATAATATGAGAACTTTGATACCTTTTCCCCATTTCCCTCAGTGGTAACATCTTGCATTATTAGAGTTCAATCATGAAACTGGTATTGATGCACTCCATCAACCTTATTCAGATTTTACTTGTTATACATGCCCTAGTTTATGTGTTTGTGCATAGTATTTCCCCCATAGAATTTTATTCTGACATATTTCTATGCTTGAAGATAGTTTATTGAGCTTTCTATCATACTTCTCTAATACAAGGATTTATATGTAAATGAAAACTTTTCCTATGAAAATTAGACTCTTGTGTGGTGAAGATTTTCTTTTGGATTAACCAATTATTATAATTTGTTTGTTTTTGCCAGACCAGGGTGCTCCACCACAGAGCTACATCCCAGCCCTTTTATTTTTTATATTGAGACAAGGTCTTGCTAAGTTGCCCAGCCTGGCCTTGACCTTATGATCCTTCTGCCTCAACCTCCCTAGTAGATGAGATTTTATGTGTGAGCCTCAGTGCCCTTCTACTATGGTTATTTTTGTACACACTGAGAATATCTATAAATGTAATATACCTTTTCTTAAGTAATTTTTAAATACTATAGGTACATTTTTATTGGGAAAGCAGCTGTTATTGAGATGGATGGTTACATGGTGTTTTTAGAAAAATCTGTGATGCTGTAACTTATTGCTAGAATGAGACAGGGTTCAATGTAAATCATTCCTTTTTTAGGGGTGGGAGTAAATGCAAATCTGAGAAACCTTGTTAAAATCAATAAGTATATCTAGATGTAAGAAATTTTGTCATGGTATTATCTCTCCATTCTTTTGCTTTTTTTAAAAAAATTTTTAGTTGTTGATGGACCTTTATTTTATTCATTTATTTATATGTGGTGCTGAGACTCAAACCCAGTGCCTTACATATGCTACGCACACACTCTACCACTGAGCCACAACCCCGGCCCCATTCCTTTTTTTTTTTTTTTTTTGCTAGGTGCAGAGTCTTCAATAAGTTCCTGAGGAGAGACCAGAAATACCACATACTTTTCCTCAGGCACATTAACTCTAGGAAAAGAGAGTGAGTGGAAGATATTGTTTAGAAATTTATTCCATTCTAGTGTTTCAGACCCTGTATATTTTGAAAAGTTTTCACATAATAACCCAGGTCAGTTAAAGACTGTTCTTTGGAGTATGTCCCTTGGAGTAAAATTGCTGGGACAAAGCACTTACATTTTAGATAGTGCTAAGTTGTTCGTAAAAGAAATTGTTCCAGCGTTTTATTCCCCATCACTCATGTTTGGGTGTTCTAGTTGTATTTCTTCATGTTAGTCTGATGATTTAGAATGACATGGTTGTTTGATTTTGTATCCCCTTTATTACTAGCAAAGATTAGTGATTTTTTCATGTTCAGAAGCCATTTGACTTTGTTTTCTTTGAATTGCCTTTTGCCCATTTTTTGTTATGTCATTTGTATTTTTAAAAAAATTGATTTATATGAGTTCTTCATATGTTCTGGATGTTAATCCTGGGATTTTATCTGCAACAACGATTTTATTATACTGAATACCTTATCATATTTTATCTCACATTTAAACATTTTTATCTATTAGTGATTGGACAAATAAATATTGAAAAAAGACTAGTTTTCCTTACTGAAGAATTTTGAATGATATAAGTAGATACTCCTCTTTTCAGGGGTGCAGCTTAATTTCTCTCCCTCACCTTCCCTTGAGTGTACACTGTATTTGGTAACTCTTAGGCAGAGAGGAGAATACAGTACAGGTTAAGATAGTAACAGTGGAGGAACCTGTTAAACATTACCTTACTGGAAAAATCAGGGTTAATGTTGCAGTGATGATAAGCTGACAAGTTGATATGAAGTACCTAGTGGTGTGACCTGACTAGGAAGGAATGTCACCTCTGTGGTATTTTCCCCAAAACTCATAACCCCAATCTAATCATGAGAAAAAACATCAACAAACTCATACTGAGGGACATGCTCCAAAACATTGAATAGTACTCAAAACTGTCAAGTTTGTGAAAAACTCTCACACCAGAGGAGACAAAGAAGATGTGATGAATAAATGTCATTTGCTATCCTGAAACAAAAAGTATATTAGCATAAAAATTACATAACTCTGAATAAAGTTTGAAATGTAGGTAATAGAAATGTACCAATATTAGTTTCTTAGTCTGGCAAATGTATCATGGTGATCTAAAATATTAGCATTAGGGGAAGCTTGGTGAGGGTATATGACAAATCTCTGCATCTTTTCAACTTTTCTGTAAGTCTGAAATTATATTTCAAAACGAAAGGTTTGTTAAGAACTTTGACTTGATTTTATTTGAGCTAAGATGTGATGAAGCTAGGCATGGTGATACACACCTGTAATTCCAGCTACTCCAGGGGAGGATTGTAAATTTGAGGCTAGCCTGGGCAATTTAGTGAGACAGTACCTCAAAATAAATAAGAATTAAAAGGGCTGGGGATATAGCTCAGTGTCTCTGGGTTTAATCACCAGTACTGCAAAAACCAGACATTTAAAAAAATGTGTAATATCATTAAAGGTACAGAAAGGTATATAGCGAGAAACTTCCCTTTCTCTTCCTGGGAATAAGTAGTCAGTGTTACCAGTTTCTTGTGTATCCTTTTGGCATTTTAGCTGTGTCTGTAAATAATTATATAAGTTATATTCTTTCCTTCCTGTTTTTAAATAAATGGAATACTCTACTCACTGACCTATACCTTGTTTCCCCCCTCCACCTTCTTTGAATAATGTAGTTTGAAGATAGTTTCATACCAGTGTGTATTTTTTCTAAAGCAATTGTATTTGGTATTCTGTGATATGGATGTGCCTTAATTTATTTAAAAATGTTGAATAAGCTCGCACACAGTCATAGTATACATTTGCGGACCAGGTCTGCCTTTAGGATTGAATTCTCAGAAGTGGAATTGCTGCATAAGGGGATATAAACATTTAAATTTTTGTTGCCTATTACCAAATAGCTTTCTGCAGAGATTATTCCAGTTTTTTGTTAGAAGCCTCAGTGAGGATACGTCTTTCTTTAACTTTATAGCTTCTTTTAAACAGAAATTTCAGAATTCTTTTTTGTGTGGCACATGGGGGCCTCCTGCATGATAGCAAGCACTCTACAACTGAGCTACATCCCCAGCCCAGAAGTTTCAAATCTTAATGTAGTAGTTTTGATCACTCTTTTCCTCTATAACTTGTGCTTTTTGTGTTATACTTAAAAGTTCTTTTTCTGTATTGACCTTGTAGAGATATTCTTCTTCACTTTATATCCTCAAAATTAGAAAAAGAATTGCCTTTTCACATTTTGATCTTTTATCTACCTATAGCTTATTTCTTTGGATGTTTTGTTATGGTGACCTTAGTTATTTTTATATGGTAAGCAGTTATCTCAGTCTTATTTATATACTAATATGTTTCCCCCTCACAGATTTGACATAGACCTTAGTCATGTAACACCTCAAAATTTTCTTGGTTGTTCATAGCACTTTGCTCCTCTACTTTCAACAAAATTCCTGGTTGAGATTTTGACCAAAATTTCCCAGAGTAGCTGGGGTTACAGGCCTGTACCACCATACCTGGCTCATACATGTTTTTTTTTTAAAATTTTTTTTCAAATATTTTTTAGTTGTCAATGAATTTTTATTTATTTATGTATATGCGGTGCTGAAAATTGAACCCAGTTTCTCACACTTAAGAGGCAAATTCACTACCACTGATATACAGCCACAGCCCTGCTAATTTTTTTAATAAGTTTATTTTGTTTATTTCTTTATGTGGTGCTGAGGATTGAACCCAGTACCTCACATATGCAAGGCAAGCACTCTACCACTGAGCCACAATCCTATCTCTCATACATGTTTTTTAAATGTGTCTTTCTGGATTGATTGCTAATATTTTGTGACCCCCCCCCCCCCCGCCCTTGATGCCAGGGATGGGATTCAGGACCTCACATGCGCCAGGAAAGTACTCTATTACTTAGGTACATTCCCCAGCCCCTGCCTTGAATTTGAAACATTCCCCCCCCTTTTTTTAATTGGTTCTTTTTAGTTATACATAATATTAGGATTCATTTTGACATGATTATAAAAGTATGGAATATAATTTGTTCTAATTCAGTCTCCAGAACTTCCCATTATTTCCCCTCCTTCCTACCCCTGTTCCCTTCCCTCTACTGCTCTTTCTGCTACTTACTTAACAGTTCTTTTTTTTAAATTAGTGTCTTGTGGATATACATGATGGTGAGATTCACTGTGGTATATTCATATATGTACATAGTTATGTATTTGTTGACTGCTTATATTTCTTCATTTGAGAAATGTCTGTTTAGTTCTTTTGCTCATTTATTGATTGGGTTATTTTTTGATTTTTTTATATATTCTGGATATTAATACCCTAGCTGAGGAGCAGATGACAGAGATCCTCTCCCATTCTTTAGGCTCTCTCTTCTTGATCTTGTTTCCTTTGCTGTGTAGACACTTTGTAATTTAACATCAGCCCATTTATGTTTTTTGTTTTTTTTTTTTTCCTGTACCAGGGATTGAACCCAGGGGTGCTTAATCACTAAGCCACATCTCCAGCCCTTTTTTATTTTTTTATTTTGATATAGAGTCTTGTAAGTTTCTTAGGACTTGCTAAATGGCTGAGGCTGACCTGGAACTTTTGATCCTCCTGCCTCAGCCTCTCCAGCTGCTGGGATTGCAGGCATGTACTACCACACCCAGCCCACTTACTGATTTTCGATTTTACTTCTTGTTCTTTAGGAATCTTGTTAAGGAAATTGATTCCTGTACTGACAAGTTGGAGTGTTGGGCCTACATTTTCTTGTATCAGTTGCAGGGTTTCTGGTCTAATTCCCAGGTCTTTGATCCACTTTGAGTTGACTTTTGTGCAGGGTGAGAGATAGAGGTTAAATTTCATTCTTCTGCATATGGATTTCCAGTTTTCCTAGCATCATTTGTTAAATAGGCCATCTTTTTTTCAGTGTATGTGTTTGGCACCTTTGTCTAGTGTGAGATAACTGTATTTGTGTGGGTTTGGTCTCGGTGTCTTCTATTCTGTGTCTGCATGTTTGTTTTGGTGTCAGTACCATGCTTTTGTTACTATAGCTCTGTAGTATAATTTGAGGTCTGGTATTGTGAGGTATTGTGATGCTTCTTGCTTCCCCTTTCTCGCTAAGGATTATTTTGGTTAGTCTGGGTCTCTTGTTTTTCCAGATGAATTTCATAAATGCTTTTCTAGTTCTATGAAGACTGTCATTGGAATTTTGATGGGAATTGTGTTGGGTCTGTATAGTGCTTTTGGTAGTGTGGCCATTTTGACAATATTAATTCTGCCTATCCAAGAACACTGAGTTCTTTCCATCTTCTGAGGTCTTCTTCACTTTTTTTCTTTAGTGTTCTATAGTTTTCATTGTAGAGGTCCTTTACCTCTTTTTTGTTAGATTGACTTCCAAATTTTTTTTTTTTAGGTTATTGTGAATGGAATAGTTTCCTAATTTTTCACAGATTAATCATTGGAGTATTGGAACATGATTGATTTATGAGTGTTAATCTTGTATTCTGCTACGTTGCTGAATTCATTGTGAGCTCTGGAAGTCTTCTGGTGGAGTTTTTTGGGTCTTCTAAATATAGGATCATGTCATCAGCCAACAGATAATTTGAGCTCTCCTTATCCTATTTGTATCCCTTTAATATCCTTCTCTTGCCTGATTGCGCTGGCTAGAGTTTCAAAGACTGTGCTGAATAGGAGTGATGAAAGTGGGCTTCCTTGTCTACTTCCTGTTTTTAGAGGAAATGCTTTCAGTTTTTTTCTATTCAGAATAATGTTGGCCTTGGGTTTGTCATATATAACCTTCACAATGTTGAGGCAAGTTCCTTCTGTCCCTAGTTTTTCTAGTGTTTTAAACATGATTGGGTGCTGTACTTTGTCAAATGCTTTTTCTGTATCTATTGAGATAATCATGTGATTCTTATCCTTAAGTCTATTTCTATGGCGAATTATGTTTATTGTTTTCCATATGGTGAATCATCCTTGCATCTCTGGGAAGAAATCCACTTGATCATGGTGCACTATCTTTTTAATGTGTTTTCATATGTGGTTTACCAATATTTTATTAAGAATTTTTGCATCTATGTTCATCAAGGATATTGGTCTGAAGTTTTCTTTCCTTGATGTGTCTTTGTCTAATTTGGTATCAGGGTGATATTGGTTTCATAGAATGAGTTTCCTGCCTTGAATTTTAGAGTGATGCTCATGAGCTTCTCTTTTAGAAAGGGAATCAAGTTTTGTTTTGGTTTTTACCTTTGAATGCTCATATAGCTGGGGGCAGGATTTAAGATTAACCATTGTTTTCTCTCAGAACTTTAAATGTTGTCTCATTGTCTTCTAATTTTTATTACTAATGTTTCATTCATTCATAATTCATTTCCTTTCCTTTAACTCTCTTTTTAACCTGCTGTTGCTCTCCTGCAATCACTGCCCCTGTTCTGGCGACTGAATTCAGGGCCTCTCACATTCTAAGCAAGTGTTCTACCACTGAGCTACACCCCTAGGTCTTTTTTAGCTTCTTATTTTGGAAAATTTCAAATAAACAGTTCTTGTCACCACCTTCAACATTTTCAAGTCACAACCTTTTTTACTTTTACCACTACCCTTTTCTTATATCCTCCCTGAACAACTAGCATAGGTTAATTTGAAGCAAATCTTTTTGTATCATTCCAGTTTTTCATAAGTGCTTTTGCTTACTCCCATGCTTTTATTTTTTTATCATTTTTTTCTTTCTCTTTTGGTTGAGGTTTTATATTACTATAAGTACCCAAATGTAGATTTATTTTTCTTCTTTTGTTCAATGTATGTGCTTCCTTCATCTATGGATTCAAATTTGTAATCATTTCTGGGAAATTCTCAGAATTTCTTTAAAGTTTCCCCTCTATTGTCTCTGTCTCCTTTTGGTACTACTTTAAAATACACATTGATTGCCTATTTTTTTTTTTTTTTGGGCGGTGCTGGGGATTGAACCCAGGGCCTTGTGCTTACTAGGCAAGCATGCTACCAACTGAGCTGTATCCCCAGCCCCGACATTGCCTATTTTTTATTCTCTTTTGCCTTCTACTTTTCAGAATCCTCTTTATTTTCCTCTATTCTAGTCAGGATAATTTCCTCAGATTTCGTCTCTCGTTCTCAGCTTCTCACTGTAGCTGTGTCTAATTTGCTATTAACTTTATTTTCAACGAACATATATATATATATATATATATTTTTTTTTTTTTTTTTTTTTTTTTTCTTCTTCTCTCCTATCCCCATACTGGGGATTTAACCTAGGAGTTCTTTATCAAAGAGCTACATCTCCAGTCCTTTTTACTTTTTATTTTGAGATAGGGTCTTGCTAAGTTGCCCAGGCCTCAGTGATTATATTTTTAATTTCTAGAGGTTCTATCTTTTAAAACTGTCTGCTCATTTTCATAATGTCCTTTTCTTTTTTGGTACTTTTAATCCTATTTTGCTTTTTTAAGTATTCTCTGTTGGGTTGTTCTAATATCTAAACTCTTAGGGTCTAATCACATTGTTCGTTCAGTCTGCTAAATTTTGTTCATGATACATTGTTCCAGGTATATATAAATTTTGATTTTGAATTTATTTTCAACTAGTACATATATGTGTCTATAGAGAGTTCGTTCTTACTTCTACTAGGTATCCTTAGGAAATCTCTGACCTGGGACCACTTTTTATGTTGCTCTTATCTTCTTGTGGGTACCTAGATCTTGAAGTGAGTATGTATTGTAACCCATAGGGGCATGAGACCCATGGTTATGAATTCTTAGAAGGGTATTTTATCCTACCCTAAGCCAAGCTGAAATAGCTTCTTTGTTGCTTTCCTATGCCTAGGAGCTATGTTTTTTCTAGTTCTTTAAGAGTTTTTTCCTGAAGGGATCTCAGTTCCAATTTCTTGCCTTACTGGTATGGTTCTAAATTCAGTGTCTTTCTTATGGTTTTTTGACAAAGATTTTTAGTTTTTGGAGATAACTCCAGAATCATAGGGAATAACGTTTCACAGGGCACCTGTAGAGTTGGCTAACATACTCACTGCTCTGGTTTTTCAGGTCTCACTTTATTTTTTGCCCTTAGTGATTTTCTTACTGTTTTTTTTTTTTTTTTTTTTCCTTTTCAGGTTCAGCTGTGCAGTTAAAATGGCATTATAGTGCATAATGCATTTAGTTTTTTATTTTATTTTTTAGTTTTGGTACTGGGGATTAAACCAGGGGTGCTTTACCACTGAACCATATCCCCAGCTCTTACTATTTTTTTTTTTTTTTTTTTTAAATTTTGAGACAGTGTTTTGTTAAGTTGTGAGGGTTTCACTTAAGTTGCTGAGTCTGGCCTCAAACTGGTGATCCTCCTGCCTCAGCCTCCTGAGTCACTGGGGTTACTAATGTGTGCCATCACACCTAACTGGTGCTTGATTTTAATGTAGTAAAATGCATTATTTTTAAAATATTATTTTTATTTGTAGGTGGACACATACCTTTATTTATTTATTTTTATGTGGTACTGAGGATAAAACCCAGTGTCTCACATGTGCTAGGCAAGTGTTCTTCCACTGAGCCACAGCCACAGCCTTCAAATGCATTATTTTTTCTCCCATTGTGAATAAAGCTTTATGTGTCTCATTGAAAAAATATTTTCTTCCCCAGCAGTCTTAGAGATAGAGATATTCTTCTATATTGTCTTTTGGGCAGCTTTTTTTTTTTTTTTTCTTGTACTGGGAATTGAACCCAGGGGCGTTTAACCACTGAGCCACATCCCAAACCCTTTTTAAATATTTTATTTAGAGGCAGGATCTTGCTGAGTTGCTAAGTGCCTCGCTAAGATGCTGAGGCTGGCTTTGAATTTGGAATTCTCCTGCCTCAGTCTCCCGAGCCACTGGGATTATAGGCGTGAGCCACCGCACCCAGCTGGATAGCTTTATTTTATTTTATTTATATTCATTTATCCAGTCTCATTTAGTGACAAGAATTTTCTTTTCCCACTGTTCTGAAGTACTACCTTTGTTATCAATCAGGTGTTTATATATGTATGACCTGTTTCTAGACCTGTTTTTTTCCATTTGTTTGTTTTTCTATCCTTATGCCAGTACTTCTGTCACAGTTTTAATTATTGTAGCTTTGTATTGTCTTCCTACTTTATTCTTCTTGTTCTTAAAGTTTGTTTTGGCTGTTCTTGGTCCACGCCATTTCTATATAGATTTTAGAATTACCTTGCCCAGAATAATATCTTGAGAATAATTAGGGTAGTACTGCTCCTATAGCTTAGTTCAATAAGAGTTGATAACCTTATTAAAGTTGAGTCTTCCAGACTATGAACATGGTGTATACATTTAGGTATTCTTTGTCTAAATAAATTTTTATAATTCTATGCAGAGGTCTTATATATCCATTTCTATTTGATATTTTTGATGCTTTTGTAAATAATTTCTTTTAAAATTTCAATTTTAAATTGTTACTTGAGGAGATGTAGTAGACTCTTTGTGCATCACTTTCTGTCCCATGCCTTTCCCAAACTCCTTTATTGATTCTAATAATTATCTGCAGATTACAATATCTGGGAAAATCCCCTCAATCCCTCATGACCTGGTCACCTCCCAATGGTTATTTATTTACTTTAGTAATGAGGATTGACTCTAAGGGCATTTTGCCACTGAGCTACATCCCCACCCCTTTTTATTTTTTAGTTTGAAACATGTCTTGCCAAGTTGTTCAGGCTGACCTCAAACTTGTGATCCTCTTGCTTCAGCCTCCCAAGTCCCTGGGATTTTAGATGTGCACCAGGGTGCCTGGCTAGCATAACTTCTTTTTTTTTTTGGTATCAGGGATTGAACTCAGGGGTGCTTAACCACTGAGCCACATTCTCAGTCCGTTTTTTATTTTTTATTTTATTTACATACAGGATCTTGCTAAGTGGCTGAGGCTGGCTTTGAACTCACAATCCTACTACCTCAGCCTCCCAAGCTGCTGGGATTATAGGCATGTACCACCGTACCCAGCTAGCATGACTTTTTTTTTTTTTTTTTTGTGGTGCTGGGGATTGAACTCGGGGCCTTGTGCTTGCAAGGCAAGCACTCTACCGACTGAGCTATCTCCCCAGCCCTAGCATGACTTTTTAATACCAACACATTAAGGAATAGGATTTATGTTAGGGCTCCATCTTTTGAGTTTTTTTTTTTTAAACTGGAGCTAGCTATATTTTTTTAGTTGTAGATGGACACAATACAATACCTTTATTTTATTTATTAATCTTTATGTGGTACCGAGGATTGAACCCAGTACCTCACACATGTGAGGCAAACACTCTACCACTGGGTTACAACTCCAGCCTAACTGTGGATATTTTTATGTGTTCTCCAGGTAAGAACCACATATCAGAGGATGGGCAGGGACTTTGTTAGTATATTTTGTTTTTTGCTTATAGAGTTAATTTTTCTGTTTAAAGCTGTAACAGAAAAGGCCAAAATACCAGCAAGTTAGTTGATCTGGCCATAACAGTAAGATGGTTTGATTTTTTTAATGTGAATTTAAATTACATATATATGTATAAAAGAATGGTTATATATATGTATATCTATATACATATAAAAGTATATATGAATATATTTATATAATGAATATAGTAGTGTGGTAATAGGGATTAAATCCAGTGACTGTCTACCCCTGAGCTATATTCACAACCCTTTTTATTTTTTATTTTGAGACAGGATCTTGTCAGGTTGGCCTTGAACTTGTGACCCTCCTGCTTCAGACTTCTGAGTTGTGTGAATTTAAATTATAAAACAAATTCTGGTAGCAGTTCCATTTGGGATCATATCACTAGAGGACTGGCTAAGAAATATTTGGTGTGCTCATACAATGGAGTACTGTGCATCTCTAAAAAGGAACAGGGAATATACTGCTATAAGATCATCTTGAGATAATTTTGTTAAATTACTCTTATTTTATACTACCATTTTAAAGAAAAGGGTTGTACACATATGTAAACATTGTGTACATATGTGTACATACATACATATCCCATCAGAATGATAACCCCAAACTAAGAATGGTTATTTTAAGGAAAATGAAGGAATAGGGTAGAAGGAACAGGGTTGGAAGCTAAATTTCTGAATGTACTTTGTTTTGTGGATTAGGCTTTTGAATTTGCAAATGCTTTACCATGTTATAAAAGAGAAATAAGTTAAAAATAGAGAAAAAAGCCAATCCTTAAAAATCAAATGCAGAGGGCGAGGGATGTATCTCAGTTGGTAGATTGTTTGCTTAGCATGCATAAGGCTCCAGGTTTTATTGCCAGCACCACCACCACCACCACCACACACGCGCACACCCACCCCCCACACACACACATGAAAGAAAAAAAGAAAAAATGCAACTTAATTAAAAAAATCCAATGCATTGCACTGTGGTCGTGGCTCAGTGGTAGAGTGCTTTGCCTAGCACACGTGAGGCACTGGATTCGATCTCAGCACCACATGAAAATAAATAAAAAAAAGGTATTGTGTTCGTATGCAACTAAAAAAAACAATCCAAGTATAATGAAATAAGTGAACCTAAATGTGTATCAAGTTTAAGGTTGAGCACACAGAATATTACAAATGTGTCTGAAACCTTGTAATGTACATTTCTAGAGTGGGCTATATTCTTAAGGACAAAGAACCAAAAAGACATCATGAGCTATTTTTAGTAATCATATAATTGACATTATTATTGATATTATTACTCAGAAGATGTGTCTGTAAAGCAAGTGGATAAGCATATTGGATTTGGTCTTGGATTTTGGTGTAGAAAAGAGATGAGGGAAGTTGGATAAGAATCTTGGAATCCTAAATTTAAGTTGGAGATGTCAGTGTGAATTCATGATGCATTTTCTTTTAAAAAACTGTTATTTCCTAGATTTCACTACTGAAAAATCCTAGAAACCAACATAGATAGTGTTGAACATTTCTAGTGCAAGACTGTGTTCTCTAAATCATAATTTGTACTACAAGAACTTTAGGGTAGCTTGGGAAAATGGTTTATTTTAGGTTTGGGCCAGGAATTCTGTAAGGTGAGTCTGGAGCATCTTTTCATATTATAAAACATGGTATTGGGGGAGACTTCTATTTCTGTCCAGAGTGAAGTAGCTTTCTCTAAGCTAATATTCCATCTGAGAAGAACTAGAAAAGCTGCAAAATACTTTAAAAAATCTATTTGAAGGTTTTGGAGAGCAGGCAGAAAACTTGAGACCAAAGTTTTGGAGAGGAAGTAATTAAGGTCAGAAGCCAACTATTATTCTTTTTTCTTTTCTTTTTTTCTTCAAGATAGGGTCTTGCTGTGTTACCTGGGCATTCTTTCTGCCTTAGTCTTCTGAGATACTGGGATCACAGGTGCCTGGTGAGGCTAGCTTTTGGTAGTTTTCTCCTGGGTGATTGATTGGCTAATTTGAAATGTATAGCAAGAGGTTGAGCAGAAAATTGTGGTAGAGCTTAAATTCTGAGCAGTTTTGGTAGTTATACAGGGGTGGGGAAACAAAATTGGAAGTTTTGGGCCTGCAAAGAAAAAAGGACTCTGAATAACACCCCATGATTTTAGATAGGAAACCTGAAGAATGGGCTATACTCTGTGCTTAAGGGTGAACTCAAAATAGATCTGCTGTCACCAAGGTTAAGACCTAACTCTCAAATCACCTCAATCCCTAATTGGATTAAGAGCTCTACCCCTGGCTTTATGCTTGCTAGAAGCAAATGTAAATCTGTAGGTGAAGACAACATCAAGCATTGATTCAAGTTATCTGTATAGTTTTTTTATATGTTTTGTGATAATATGTAACATATAACCATATATCATGTTATAGTAACATGTGAATATTATATGGTATATATTTATATAGTTATAAAATTTAGTCTGGCATTGAATAAAAATGATCAGATACATAAAAACCAAAATAGTTGACTGAAAATTAAGAGGAAAAAAAAAACAAACAGATAATTGAAACAGGTTTATACAGAGACTTTTAGCACAGATGAGATGGTATAGACCCATTTTTCCCTGCTCCTCCCTGCTAAGTACAACTGTAAATCTTAGAATCAGAACAGAAGATAAACAAAGGAATGCTCCTGAAGGTTGTAAGAAGAAGGTGAGCTGGTTTGGGACCACAGAACATCATAGCCATAGAACATCTTGAATCTGGCCTCTCCCCACCCTCCCTCCCCTCCCATCCCTGCTCCTACCCCCCACACTGAAGATGGTCACCTACACTTAGTGTTTCTGACCCACTGAAGCAACAGAACATGGTCTTGGTGGACTTGTTCCTCCCCTAATCAAATGGGAGTCCCTCAGAAAGCATCAAGCAAATCTGAAAACATTGGCAAGGACATCAGCTGGGAACTCTTAACTCTAACCCTGTATATTTTAGTGGTGAGATAAAGTACTCTCCTTCACTTCTACAAAGAGATACCAACTGTGCAGGTTGGCAGAATTGGCAAGACAGACCCATCTACAGCATCAATCTAGTCTGAGAAATGTTTTTGGCTATGTGTACTTGAGACTTCCCTTTCTAACTTCTTGACACCAGGGTGGGCATTACCTGCAAAAAGCGAAAAGCCACTAAAAATGGCCTCATCCAAGAAGTCTCTTTGGATGTGCGACCCTCATCATCTTCTTCCCTACATCAAGACATGGGCTAGTGGGTGTAGGGCCTTTCTATAGGAAGTGGCCATTTCTGGGAAGCTTCTTTGTCTCTATGGTCTCAAGGCTTCCCTTTCCCACCCAGAGGTGTTGGAGAAACTGGTGGGGGTAGAGTAACCTAGCACCAGTACACTTCTCCTTCACCAAGAGATACCTGGCAGCCTAGTTTGGGGAAACCCCTTTGCTCTCTATGGGAACCCAGTGTTACCAATAAACAGAACAAGCCAAATAACATTGCAAAGGCTATGAAAACTAATCTGCCATTGAAACAGTAGCTCAAAAAAGTAGAATAAGACCTATGATACAACCAAGTGCAGTGGCACACGCCTATAATCCCAGTGGCTCAGGAGACTGAGGCCCGAGGATCCCAAGTTCAAAGCTAGTCTCTGCAACAGCAAGGTGCTAAGCAACTCAGTGAGACCCTGTCTTTAAATAAAATACAAAATAGGCCTGGGGATGTTGCAGTGTTGAGTGCCCCTGAGTTCAATCCCTGGTACTCACCCCCCCCCCAAAAAAAGACCCACATACAAAACTAAGAAAGATGAATACCTGCCAAAATAAAAGTTTTAATAAAAACCTATATAAGAGACTCCTAATAATAGGCAAAATGTTCAAGATATGATAGAAAAATCACTTGTGATACTAACAGCAGAGGAAACTATAACTTGAATAAGACAAGCAACAGATAATCAACCAACACAAGATAAATCAGATGTTGGAATTTTCTGAATGAATTTGTGTGTGTGTGTGTGTGTTTTGCTGGGGATTGAACCTAAGACCTTATGCATGCTATGCAAGTGCTCTACCACTAAACTCTATCCCTGGGCCCTCTGACAAGGATTTTAAAAAAAGCAGCCATCATAAATGCTTTAAAATCAATTAAAAATTATATTGAAACAGAATTTTAAAATGCAAAAAATCTCAGCAAACAACCAAAAGTAATTAATTAGAACCAAACTAGAAATGAAATTAAGAACCAAATGGAAATTTTAGAACTGAAAAATAGTAATGGGAAAGAAAACAGCCTTGCTGGATTGACTCAGTAGTAAAGTGGCTGTGACAAACGATAGAATTAGTAAGCTTGAGGACCCCAGTAGAATTCATTTCATCTAAACAATGCAAAGAAAGCAAACTAGAAAAAAAATAACCTGCTAGACAGTAATAAAGGAACTAATACCCTGGGTGTAGTCCTGCATACCTATAAGCCCAACTGCTCAGGAGGTTGAGGCAGAATGATGGCAAGTTCCAGGTCAGTCTGGTCAACTTAGTGAGGCCTTGTCTCAAAATAACAGAAGTTCCGAGTAGGAAAATAAACCAAAAAAATAAAGGAATGGGATGTACTTCAATGTTAGAGTGCTTGCCTAGCATATGTGAAGGTATGGGTTCAATCTCCTGTACCATCTCTCTCTCTCTCTCTCTCTCTCTCTCTCTCTCTCTCTCTCTCTCTCTCTCTCTATCTCTCTCTCTCTCTCTCTCTCACACACACACACACACACACACACACAGGAGCTAACATTCATATTATTAGAGGAAGAATGAGAGCGGAACTCTTAAGTGTATTTGAAAAAAAAAATAATGTCTGTAACTTACCCTATTTGGCAAAAGAAACCAACAGAAAGATCCAAGAAATTGTGCAAACTCTTAACGGGATAAACCCAAGGAAATGCATGCAAAGTATGCATCATAATTAAACTCTTTTTTTAATGTTGTTATATTTTTTGTACCTTTAATTAATTAATTTATTTGTATGTGGTGCTGAGGCTGGAACCCAGTACCTCACACATGCTAGGCAAGTGCTCTACCACTGAGTTACAACTGCAACCCCATAATTAAACTCTTGAAGTCTAAAGGTAAAAGAAAAAGTCTCAAAAGCAGCAAGATGCATTACTTGCAGGGAATACCAGTTCAAATGACAGTAGATTTCTCATCTGAAACCATGGGGGCCAGAAGGAAATGGCACATTATTTTTTCAAGTGCCAAATAAAAAAACTGTCAATTTTGAATTTTGTTTCTGTTGAAACTGTCCCACATTCTCAGATGATGGAAAACTAAAAGAATTTGTTGCTAATAGACTTACCCTTGAAGATTGGCTACAGTAAGTTCTTTAAACATAAAGGAGTATGGGAGCATTAGAAAAGAAGGAAGATTGGAGGGAGCAGAAATATGGGTATAATAATTGGTTCTTTTTTTCCCTTCTGAGTTTTAGCAGTCTCGTTTGATGAATGAATCAAACATATAAGACCAACTGATACTAAAGATGATGATATTAACATGAAGATAAAGGATCTAAATGGAAGTGAAGTTTCTACACTTCACTCAAATGTTTTTAGTAAGTAGATTAAGTCACATGTTTATTTTGTAGTAATCACTTAAAAACTATATAAACAGATAAACTCAAAAACAACATAAATAAATCAAGATGGAATTTCTGGTTAGTTTTAGTTGTCAACTTGCCTGGGTTAAGAGATAACCAGAAGGCCTGCGGATATAGCTCAGTGGTACAGTGCTAGCATGTGCTAGGGATCCTAGTACATGTTAAAGCATTATTTCTGGGTATATCAGGTTGTGGGTATTTCCAAAAGATATTGGCATCAGAATCAGTGGACAGAACAAGGAAAATCCAGCCTCACCTAGTGAAAGGTGAATTTAATTTCTCATTTGGAGGTGAGAAACCCATCTTCCACTGCTCTTGGGCATCCAAACTCCACATTCTCTGCCTTTCAGACTCTGGGATTTGCACCAGTTCCTGTCTTGGTCCTCAGACCTTTGACTTTGGACGCAAAGTTACACTGTACTCCCCTCCTTCTCAATCCTTGGAGTTGGACTGAACACTGGCTTCCCTGGTTATCTTGCTTGCAGTTGGCCTATTATGGAACTTTTCACTCTCCATAATTGCATAAGCCAATTCCTCTAAAAATCTACTCTGAATATCCTGTTGGTTCTGTCTTTGGGGAACCCTAAAAATATGTTCATATAATCCTTAGGAAGGCAAAAAGAGAGAACTGGTGAACTTAAGCTTTAACATTATCAATGTTACCTTAAATGTAATGCACTACTCAATAGACATTGGCAGAGTGGTTGAAAAACGTGACACAAATAAATGCCGTTTATAGGAAAATCATTTAAAATTCAACTGAAAAAGGCAGTAGGAATATTCCAGATTAGAGCAAACTACAGTCATTAGGGCAGATGAAGCCTGCTGCTTGCTTATATAAATAAAATGTTATTGGGATATGACCACACTGTTTCATTTACTTATTGTCACTGACTGCTTCCTGCTACAATAGCAGGATGATACAAGTAGTTTTGACAGAGATCTGTAACAGACAAAATTGAAAATGTTTACTATCTAGCTCTTTGCAGAAAAGATTTGCTGCTCTCTCTTTTCAATTAAAGCAGGTTAAAAAGACGTGACAGATGCAATACCTAGTCATAGACTAGCTCTTCTGCTGGAGGGGGAAAATTATATAAAGTACATTGTGGGTTATTTGACAAAGTGGTGTGCAAACAGTAGATTAAAGTATAGTATAGTGTTAAATTTATTGATGATGAAAACTGTGGCCTAAGAATTAAGTCTTTGCCAGGCACAACGGTGTATACCTGTAGTCCCCAGCTATTTGGGAGGCCAAAAGAGGATTACTTGAGCCCAGGAGTTCTGGGTCAGCCTGGACAATGTAGTGAGACCTAGTCATTTAGAAAAGACAAGATTTCAGTCTCTTAACTCTCTGAAGAGTCTATGGAGACCCTAACCTTAATTTGCCTGTTAAATATTTTGTTTGTTTGCACTTTCATGATCTTATTTTGTCATTTATATAATAGAAATAGTAAGCCTTTTCTTCTAAGATACATCTTTACATGTGTTGGCAGGCATTTAAAAGGAGAGAAAGCATTCATACCTAAGATTGCTCATAATTTGCTCCAATATTTTCTTTCTCCCTGAAATTTTTTAACAAATTGTTAAAATTTCCATTTATAAATTCATGTTTAACACAATGATTGGTGTTTTAAAGAGAAACAATCTTTCCAATAAGTTCTTTTTCATATTCTTTAGTAAATATAAAAATAAAAAAAGAATATCTCTATTCTTTGAAAATATATACTAAAGTATTTAGGGTCAAGAACTCAGAATAAATATAAAACTTTCCCTCAAATGGTTCAAAGGAAAATAACACACACACACACACACTTTTGTGTATGGAAGAGAGAAAAAAATGATAAAGCAAATTGATCTACTTTTAAATTCTATTTATTTATCTGTTTACTTATTTAATTATTTATTTATACTGGGGATTGAACCCAAGGACATTTAACCACTGAACCACATCATCAGCCCCTTTTATTTTTTATTTTGAGGCAGGATCTCGCTAAATTGCTTAGGGCCTCAAAAAGTTGCTGAGGCTGGCTTTGAACTTGTGATCCTCCTGCCTCAGCCTCCTGAGCTACTGGGATTACAGGTGTGTGCTCTAGCTCCTCCTACTTTTTAATATCAGCAGATGATGACAAATAGTTGTCATATTCCTCTCAGTAATCCATAAAAGAAAAAGATTTGAAAACACTAGACTTAATTGACATACAGAGAACACTTTGTCAATACATTTGATAATTTAAATGAAATGCAAAAATTCCTTGCAAGACAAGCATTTCATGAATCAGTAAAAAAGGAATAAAAGGGATTGTCTTCACTCTGATTAAAAAGCACCTACAGGGGCTGGGGAGATAGCTCAGTTGGTAAAGTGCTTACCTTGCAAGCACAGGGTCCTGGGTTCAATCCCCAGCACCGCAAAAATATAGGTCTGGGTGTGGTGGTGCCCGCCTATAATCCAAGCGACTCAGGAGGCTGAGACAGGAAGATCGCAAGTCCAAAGCCAGCCTCAGTAACTTAGTGAGGCCTTGTCTCAAAAAATAAAAAGGACTGGGGATGTGACTCAGTGGTTAAGCACCCCTGGGTTCAATCCCTTGTACAAAAAACAAAAAAAAAAGCACCTTCAGTACTGCGATGTAGCTCACTGGTAGAGCATACAGTGTGAGGCCCTGGCACCCACACATACCCAAGCATCTTAAAAAACCCTACAACTAACATCGTACTCCCTGGTGAAATTTTAAACTCTTTCCTTATAACATTGAAAACAGGCAAGGATGCCCATTCTCATGTTTTCTTTTCAATATTGAATAGAAGTCAATAAAGTTCTGGCTGGGAAACAAAAAAGTAAGATGTAGATTCACAGAAAATATTTGCAAAATATATGTCTGATAAATGACTAGCACCTAGAATATATGAAGAATTTTAACTCAGAAGACAAAACCCCATATAAGATATATTTTATGCGTGTGTGTGTGGTGTGTATGTGTGTGTGTGGTAGATTTTACTATCTTGTGTAGATTCTACTGTCAGGAATAACTAAAAAGAATCAATTTTAAAAAACCCATAAAATGAGCAAAGATAAGAACAAACATCATGAGATAATATGTGGAAATGAGTAATACAATAAATTAGGAAGAATAAACAAAAAGCAACCAGAACTGGGGGAAAATATGAAATACAACTCTGTGCAGGTGATGTGATAAAGTAGAAAGAAAATAATAATGAATGTATTAAATTATTAAGTGAATGTATTAAGGTTGTTAGATACAAGATATTCTACAAGCAAGAAACTGTTGAAAAATAAAATAAAAGCAGCAACATTCAAATAACATTTACAAGTATAAAATGGGGATAAAAGGTACATACTTATATAGCTTATACTCTGAAAAGTAAAAAAAAAATTGTTAGAGATATTAAAGTAAGTTCTGTGTAAAGGGAGGGATATGCATATTTGTGGATTGCAAGGATGTTTATTCTCCCCAAATTTATCTATGGATTAAATAAAATACTAATCAAAATCCTCAAAAACTTTTTTGTTTGTAGATTTGTACAAAATATATATTGGATTGCAGAAGACCTAGATTAGCAAATTAACATAAATAACCTTGAAAAAGAACAGATTTGGAGGAATTATATTACTTTGTTTCAAGATCATCTGTAAATTAGAGCAATCAAGGTATTGTGGTAAGCATGAAGAAAGACACACATCGTTTAGAAGACAGTCCAGAAATAGACCCACATATTCATGGCTAATTGTTATTTACAAAAAGATATCATTTTCAGCAAATGATAGTGAAACACCTGTATGTTCATATGGAAAAGAAGTGAATCTTGACCCCTGCCTCATACTACCCACAAAAATTAACCAAACTTAACTAAAGACTTAAATGTAAAGCTCAAACTGTGTAAGTGTAAAGAAAATGTGACACAAAAATCATTCCTCCTTTGGTATAGGCAAAGATTTTTTTTCAGCCTCAGAAAGCATTAACCATATAATGGAAAATTGGGCTTAGTCAAAATTAAAATCTTTTTTTGTTTCCTAGCCAGAACATTTTTTGGAAGAAAAGATTTTAATTTTGACTTGTGTGTGTGTGTGTGTGTGTGTGTGTGTGTGTGTGGTAGATTTTACTGTCATGTATAGATTCTACTGTCAGGAATAACTAAAAAGAATCAATTTTAAAAAACCCATAAAATGAGCAAAGATGAGAATAAACATCATGAGATAATATGTGGAAATGAGCCATAAACATCTGAAAGGTACAAAAACTCTAATTACCAGAGAAATAAACAAATTTAAACCATGAGGTACCACAACAGATACTGGAATGGCCAACAAAAAGTCTGATTATACCGAGTGTGGGCATCAATATGGAGGAAATTGAGCTCCTGATACTTTGATGGTGGGAATGTAAGATGGCATCACCACGAGGAAGTAGTTTGGCAATTCGTATATATTTAAATGCATAATATACTTTGATCCAGCAGTTTCACTTTTTATATTCATCCAAGAGAAATATACATACATTTCCACACAAATACCTATTTATGCCTTAACAGCTTTATTTATAACAGCCTAAAACTACATAATCCAAGTGGTCCTCAAGAGAAGGGATAAAGAAGTTGTGGTATATTCATTCAGTAGAATACTACCAGCAATATAAAGGAGAAAACTCTTGATACATACAATATTCAGACATGGTGATGAAGAGTAGTGAGACACAGAAGTGTCTCTATGATTCCATTAAGTCAAGTTCTGTAAAACTGATTCGTAGTCACAGAAATATGATCAGTGCTTGCGACAGAAGTTGGGAAGGATTACCTGTTTTGGGGTATGAGGGAACTTTGGAGGGATGATGGAACTGTTTTGTGTCATTTGAGGAGGGCTACATATGTATATACATTTATCAAAACACCAAATTTTACATTTTAAGTGGTCACATTTTGTCATGTATGAATTACTCCTCATTTAAGGTTTATTAAAATGTTTGATTGAAGTAATATAATCAGTACAGCAGCCATTTTACTAAATGTGAATAGTAAAACACAAAACCTAACCAGGTCTTGCGTAGAACAAACAAACTTGAAACCTTGTTCATAAAAATGAAAGAGTTGGATAAAGATATGTTGGGTATGGTGGCACATACCTATAATCCTATGTACTCACAAGGCTGAGGCAGGAAGAGCCAGCACAAGGTTGAAGCCTTCCTTGGCAACATAGTGAGACCCTGTTTCAAAAAAAAAAAAAAAAATAAGGTGGGGGTGAGATTCAATGGTAAGGTACCCCTTGCTTCAGTTCCTAGTACTGGAAAAAATATAAAAGAGTTGGATAAAGATTGAAGGCATAGAAAAACAACAAAATTAAATAATTATTAATAATGTTAGATAAGTTGGCACTTAAGCATCAAGACAGTGTGTATTAACAATGATAAAAGGGGCAGCTTATGAAAATCTGATAGTCATGAACTTATATGGCCAAATAAAGAAATCCATAAAGCAAAAATAATGTGAGAACTGTGATAGAGTAGTTATAGAGTGGGACTTCAGTATATGTTTTTCAAGAGTCATGCTTGGTGGCGAATGCCCCTAATCCCAATTACTCATTAGGCTGAGCCAGAAGGATCACAAGTTTGAGACAAGCCTGGGCAATTTAGCAAGACCCTATCTCAAAATAAAATTTAAAAAGGGTTGGGGATGTAAATCAGTGGTAGAGCATTTGTCTAGTATGTGGGGGGCCCTGGGTTCAATCCCTAGCACTGCTTAAAAAATAGTTTTACAGAATTATATCTAGCAGATAAAATAATAAGTGTGTACGGAATTGAATAGTACATTCAGTTAATTATATGTTTATATAAATAGTGGTTTAGATTTGGCAGTAGGTTTTTTTTTTTTTTTTTTTAAGTGCTAGGGATTGAACCCAGTGGCACTTAACCACCGAGCCACATCCCCAACCCCTTTTATTTTTATTTTGAGACAGGGTCTCCTTAAATTGCTTAGGGTCTCTAGGGTCTTGCTAAATTGCCGAGGCTGGTGTTGAACTTGCAGTCCTCCTACCTCAGCCTCCCAAGTTGCTGGGAATAGAGGAATATACCACCATGCCTGACAGATTTCTTTCTTTTTTTAAATGTCCAAACAACGTAAAGTTTGTCATTGTTCAAGGTACTTGATCAGAAGAAAAATCTTAACAGATGGGAAAAGTTGATTCTTTAGGCCACATTATTGTGTAATAATACAAGTAAATCAGAAAGAAATAATTACAAATTGATTCTTTTGAAACCTGCCTCCTAGAGGGTTTCCCTGTCTTATTTGTTTCTACTGCAGCATTATCCTCAGTGTATTCTTGATCTAAGAAAATGGTAGTGGTGAGGAGTTTATTTATTCTTGTTATTTCTGGCCTCGTATTGTTGAAATGCCTGATTAATGGGCCAAAAGAAATACTAATTTTCATTGTTAACCAAGTTGTCAATGATTTTCCAAAAGACTGTAACAATTCACATTTGAGCCAACAGTATATGAAAATATGCTATTCATATCTTCTCATGGCCTATAGGTGTTTTTGTTTATTTTAATTTTTTCTAGTTTTTAACTTGACACCTCCTTTATTCTAGTGAATGGCCAATGGTTACTGAAAGGTCAGAGAGGTTTGCAAGGGGAAGTCCAAGAAAATCATCCTAAAATTTGGGGGATGGGAGAGTGGCATTGACGTCACATTTCATTAATGTATGATTTTGTCAAAATGAACCCAAGTACTATGTATAACTAAATGCTCTAATAAAAAATGAAAAAAAAAAAAGAAATAGACTGAATTTTGGAAAGAACTTCTTAGATTTTGATTCAGATGAATGGAAGACAATGAATGGTTTGTTAATATCTTCAGCGTATGAGGAGGAGTAACTGAGATGTCAGTAGCTGACCCAGAAAATAAGGGAGACAGATCCAGAAGAGTGGCTGTTTCAGAGAGGCTGACATTGTTGATGGAAGACAAAGGGAAAATAATCTGGAAATAGCATTGAGAAAAGAAATAGCATCTTTCTTAAATATTAAAAATTTCTCTGTAGCTAAAGACTAGAATGTAAAGCATAAAAGAAAAAGTAAAGTAAGAAAATATTTTTATAGAAACTATTATATATTTGACATACACGTGAAAAGAGCTCCTAAACATTAATTTGAAAAAAAAAAAAAAAGCTCAGAAAAGTGAGCAAAGAATATGAAATCTTAATTCACAAAGGAGGAAATGCAGATGGCCAAAACATGAGAACATATTCAGACATCAGGATTAATAGCGGTCAAAAGAAGTAGACACCAAGGTATGCCTATCATATTGGCAAGATCTAAAAGTATTAAAAAACTTAAGGCATGGCACAAGTATGGGAAGACAGGAGCACTGTTTGTGGGAGAGTGGTAGATGGCCACTTTAGAAGCAGCAGCTAAATAGCCTTGATGGAAAAGTGACTGGATCCATTGAGGTTTTGTGCCTTGCTCCTCACAAGTATGCCATCTTAAGTGTTACTGTTTTACTGGCAATTGTAACTATGTCGTCTTATTCATATTTATAAGTAAGTTCTTGTGACCATTTTTATGGTACAAAGTAGGACTTCCATGTCTCAGCTACATAGATTTGTTTTTTGTTATTGTTGTTGTTGTTCAATCCTTTGATTTTATTGTTTATGTATCTTTTTTTAACGTGTGTAGCAAAATTTGTTTCATCAAAATTTGTTCAATCTGAATATAACTATTTAGTCACTTTCTACTGTAATTTGCATTGATGTATCCAATCTACTTAATTTGTATTATTTTGAGAACTAATAAAATTATTAATATATGAAATTCTGACAGACTTTTTGTTTTTAATTTAAATTACAGACTGACTGGATCTTCTGGGTTTGTAACAGATGGACCTGGAAATTATAAATATAAAACGAAGTGCACGTGGCTTATTGAAGGACAGTAAGTAGTAATGACTGACTTTATTTTCTGTTTGTATATTTTTAGGATAGAGCTCAGTGTGACATTACTTTTCCTACAAGTGAAATTAATAATTTATACCATAAAGTACTTAAATATTTTTTATTTGATAACTTTTCATTTGGCAAGTGATTTTTAATTTTTAAAATTTTTCTTTATTTTTTTCTTGACAATGCTGGGGATTGAATGCAAGACTTTGTGTATGCTAAACAAACTCTCTGCAACTGATGTATATATCCTAGCACCTTAATTTTCCTTATTAATTTAAAAAAGACTTCAAGTAGATTTAATGGAAATGAATTATATGCAACAGAAATTTGTATATTTTCAATGGTAATGGTTAAAAAACTTAGTTTTAATTGTTTACTTAATGCATTATGAAATTATAATATTGTGTTATTTTCCTAAATACTTATTTTTTATTGTGATAAAAAGTCAGAATAGCCATTCTTGCATAAATGCCCCTTCTTTGGACCTCTTATATCCTTCTAGCTTTTGCTTCCTTTTTCTCCTTCTCTTCATGGTAGACTGTTATAGCAAATTTCTCGGACTTTTTTAGTTTCTGAACCTCTTCATACTCTTCACCTTTTTTTTTTTTTTTTTTTTTTTGCGGTGCTGGGGATCAAACCCAGGGCCTTGGTGCTTGCAAGGCAAGCACTCTACCGACTGAGCTATCTCCCCAGCCCTACTCTTCACCTTTGAGGATTCCAAATAACTTCAGTATATTGCGGGTTCTATCTATCTATATTTACTGTTTTAGAAGTTAAAACCAAAAATACTATTTAAGAATTTATTTAAAAGCAACAATTATAAACCCACTACATGTTGGCATAAATGCTACTTTTATGGGGAAAAAAAAACCAACTTCTTATATATCAAGAAACTTTTGTGAGAAGAGTGACATTGTTCTGCATTTTACAAATCTCTTCAGTGAATACATCAGGACTTTTATGTTTTGTTAAATATGGGATATTTAGCAGATTTAAATGTGAATGGTAAAGTCTCATATGAGAGGGAAATATTAAATATTTGAGAGATGGAAGGAAAAATGGGTTTATCTATTTTGGGAAATGGAAATTTCATGGATTTTTGTCCAGATGCAGAGCATAAGCAGGAAGGTGGGATTGGATGGTTCGAATAATCACTGAAAATTAGTGATTGTGAAGAGGGAGAGTGAGTTAGTGGTAGGACTGCTGGCAGAATCCAAGTGTCACATGAAGTGCTGAGCAGGGATGGGTGCCAGAAGCAGTATGCCTGATGGTGTGACTTCTCCAGTACCGCTCAGTTTTCTTTGGATTCAATCTAAGTCAAAGCCAATAAATGTTTTCCCGTAGATGAGGGCTTTTCCCAGGCAGTGTCATGAAGAAGCAGAGGTCAGGGAAGTTTAGAGAACTGGCAGGTGTTTTTGTGAATGATGCAGTGTGGAATCTGAAGTTGGATAAGAAAGGAAGTGCGAAAGTGGAAGGGCTAATGCGTTGGTTCAGAGGCTGTTAGACTCTGGCTGTTCCAGACTGCTAAATGGACTGTAAAGCCCCAAGAGTCATGGACTACATCTGTTTTGTTTCCCATTGCATGTTTAATGTCCTCTTGCACGTAGTAAGTACTGAGTAAGTCTTTGACAAATGAAGGAATGCTGTTTATATACTATTAATGTCTTTTCTTGTAAATTCTTAGTCTGTTTTTCTCCAGTGTTTAATGGTTATGATAATTATCATAAATTACTATTTTTGTTTTTTTTTTTCCCCAGGCCAAATAGGATAATGAGACTTCGTTTTAATCATTTTGCTACAGAGTGTAGTTGGGACCACTTATATGTTTATGATGGGGACTCAATTTATGCACCACTAATTGCTGCCTTTAGGTAAGCTTAGTTATATAAATAGTATGCCATCATTATTTTATTTTTGAATTTAAACCTCTCTCTTGCATTGCTTTCTTTTATTTATTTATTTTTTTTGGTACTGGGGATTTGAACCCATAGGTGCTAACTGAGTTACATCCACTGCCCTTTTTACTTTTTATTTTGAGACAGAGCCTCATGAAGTTGCTGGGGTTGACTTCAAACTCGTTATCCTCCTACCTCAGTCTCCTGATTGGTATTATGGTTGTGCACCACCACACCCAGCTATGTTCTGATATTTAAAGGTTCATTTACAGGGCCAAAAAGCAGCCCATGGGTAGGACATGCTAAGCATTTAAGTAGTGACAGTACTACCAAGTTTACGTGTTGTTGACCAAGAGCAAATGTTGGGCCCGTTTACCTTTATGTCAACTTTTGAAATATGCCTTGTATTATAGCAAGAGTCACCTCAAACTTTAGCAAAGCATGGAAACTAAGTATTCTGTTATCAGGATATAGTACTTACTGGGGATTCACTTGTTACTTAATTAGTTAATCAGAATTCATGGAACTTTATTAAGTACCAGGCATTTTGAATCAGCTTGCCAGTATCCCTTGTAGGAACGTGTGCCAAGTAGGTGTGTATAACCTCATGGTTTACCTGAACTGTGTATTCAATGAGCAGACATGTGCACTGAAATAGCAATAAGTAAACTAGTAGAAAACTGTATTTGTTCTAATCAGTGACATTTAAGAGAAGCCAAAGTATATGTACAAGAGAGTTGGTTAAGTGATAGTGATTATATGAAAATTTAACTTTTTAAGACGTTTTACTATTAATTTCCTAAAATTAAAGTGAAAATATGTGCAAAAAATTGAAATTTACCTGAAACACAAAACCCTTAAAGCACTGGTATGCAAAACAATTTCAAATAATAGTCTCTCCACAAGATGATTTGCTTAGGAGTGCGGTTGGGCCAGGAGGACTTTGGGTAGAGGATTCAACCCATTGGTGATGTGTTGAGGGTCCAGAGTGGAGGGAGGCTGGCAGCAGATGTTTAGCCAGGGCCAGAAACAACAAAGAAAAGAAAACTAAGCAAGATTCAGAAAATGTAACTTTTTAATCTAGGTTTTGCCCAAGTCTCTGTGAGAACTTGAAAATGTTATTCAAATGCTCTAGGACTCAGCTTCTGAAACCGAAAATAAAGTTGTTTTACTGTGTTAGTGTAACCCGTGTTCTCTCTGGGCTTATTGCAAACTATAAAGTTTAATTTGACTCCAAACCAGTTAATCACATTTATCTTTTATATATTGGATTTCCAAGTAAAATCAGTTTAACAGAATTACATTACCTTACAAATGCAAGAACCACTAAAGCAATTTAAGACTCTTACAGCTCTGCAACACTATGATTTTATTGGATATTCCACAGGTACACGTGTGAAGCACCTTGTAGTGCAGGCATTCTGCTAGGGTACGTGGTAGGAGATGCAGAGGTGGTTGTGGTGATGCAGCAGGAGGGTGGTTTTCCTCCCTGGGAACATTCTTCCAAAGAACACTGTTCCTTTAAGAGTTATGATTTTTTAAAGCAAGTGGTTTAGTGATGAGGCAGTTGTTAGACTGTGAACAGAGGCCTTCTGAAAGCAGGGCTCATTCGGTCTACTTCTGCGATTTTCACAACTGGTTTTAAACAATGATGGTCTGTGTTTAGAATATAAAATCATGAGCAACCTGAGAGCAGGCCGTTTTTGATTTGCTCAGGTTGAACAAGTGACTAGCCCAGGCTGAACCTGCACTTACTGCCTTCCTTAGGGGCAGGGGTAGGGAGGTGGGAGCTGCACAGGGTGACAGCTGGGGCACTCCTGCAGCTCCCTTTCCTCACCCACAGGCCTTCCTTTGTCTCCTGTGCTGAGAGAGGCCGTTTGTTCATTTACTCTGTAAAAGTTCATTTTTGTCTTAAACCAGTCATTTTGCTTTCACACTGGGAGAAATCCACACACTCCAAAGCTGTCATAGTTTCAAGTTTATGAAGCAAATAGTAGCGAACCCTCCCTGACAGTGGGAAAGCTGATCCACTTTCTCTGGTTGGTAAAATCATTCATCCTGCATATTTAAATGTCCCCACCATCTGAAGAAGGCCGCCAGCTATCACTTACTGAGCACCTCCTAGTGGGAGGCTATTTTAGTTAGCTTTTTCAATGCTGCTATGACTAAAAGGATCTGACGAGCACAATGGTAGAGGAGAAAAGTTTTATTTGAGGACTCATGGTTTCAGAGGTCTTTATCTTAGTTCATAGAAGGCTGATTCCATTCCTTGGGGCTCAAGGTAAGGCTGAACATTATGGCAGGAGAGGGTGGCAGAAGGAAGCAGCTCACATCATGGTGATCAGGAAGCAGAGAGAGTCTCCACTTAACAGATACAAAAATATATACCCAAAGCCATGCCCCAGTTCCCATCTCCTCTAGCCACACCCTACCACTTTAGCTACCAGTCAATTAATCCCTATCAGGGGATTAAATCACTGATTGGATTAAGACTCACAATCCAGTCATTTCTCCTCTGAACCTTCTTACACTGTCTCACACATGAGCTTTTTGGGGACACCACATATCCAAACCATAACAGAGGCTTAAGCCCTGCATGTACTCGACCAATTTGTTCCTCATGATGTCACTGTGAGCTGCACAGGATTTCTACCATTGTTCATTTGAGGAAATTGAGGCTCAGAGATGTCAGTGACATGGAGCAAGGATTGGAGCTCTTTGATCTTGAAATTTGTGCTGGGCATGACCTCTCACTTGTGACTGCATTCCCAGATCTTTTCTGGAATGTGCTTGTATTTCTTAGAGGAAGATTGCTTTTGGCATACCTGTTTGTAGGAGGCCCTGCTCTCCCAAGTACTTATCCCTTCAACATTCTGGTACAGACGGAGCATCCTTTATCCAGAAATCTGAAATGCTCCAAAACACAAAAGTTTTTGAATGCCAATATAATGCCACAAGTAGAAAATGCCACACCATGGAACTTTGTTTCATGCCCCAAATTATTAAAGATATTGTATAAAATTATCTTCAGGTTATGTGTATGGGGTATATATATGCAATATTAATAAATTTTCTCTTTATGTTTGTGTCCCATCTCCAAGATATCTCATTATGTATATGCAAATATTGCCAAATCTGACAAAATCTGAGATTTGAAACACATGTGGTCCCAGGCATTCATATCAAGTCTGCTTGACCTCTGTGTAAAGCAAGTGAAAACATGGTGATGGCAAAACTTTCACTTAGGATTCTGACCGAATGACCCATTTTCCGAGAGTCCTTCCGACCGCCTTTCTGATCCAACACCTCCTGCTCTCTTCCTCTGCCCCGTTTCCTTTCGTGGCATTGTAAGAACACACACATGCGTGTGAGGGTATCAGGGCTTATTTGTTTTTCTAACTGAACTCCTTGAGGGTAGGAACATTGTCTTCTTCACTGTCGTATTCCTGGTACCCAGAACAGTGCCTCATGTGTAGTAAGAGCTTAGTAAACATTTGTTAGCTGAATACCTGGTAGAAAATATGTCAGTGTTTTCTAGACACCCCTGGGGTGCCTTCTGAGTTTTAGGGTTCCTGAGTGCTGTCTTCATGTTAAAAATTAAGTGGAAATCCCATCCCCTCCTGTCTTACTCCATGCTTATGTAGTCTTCAGTCATATTTATATGTTCAGGTCAATGTACACATATTCTAGGCCTGTTGTTTTGCTCCTTCCTGTCCCATCAGGGTGCACAGGTGAACTCCTGAGGCCCAGCGCCTGGTTCATCAGCTCCCTGTGGATGAGCACTTGGATGTTTTCAACCTGTTGTCATCCGAGTGGTGCTGCAGTTAGGATTCTTGTGTATTTTCCTTTGTGAACAGGAACAAGTATTTTCTCTGCAAAGAGAATCACTAGGTCAGAGTGAATGAGCACTTAAGATGGTCATGGCCCTGAGGTGGGAGTTTACCTGGTGTGTGCTCTAGGAAGGGACTGGGGTTGAGGGCGAGAGAGTGAAGGGGAGAGTGCTAGAGATGTTTGTTCACCGAGTGGGAGTGCGTGCAGCAGATTCCATGGGACTTGGTAAGGATCTAGGCACTGGCCAAATGTGATGGTGGGGGAGGTGAATCAATAATGGGGAAGCCCAGAGCATGTGAAGAAATGCAAATGGCAAGTAGACATAGGAAAGTTATTAACCTGAGGAGCAGAGAAGAATGCAAAATCACAAAAGTCTCCTAATAAATTAGCAAAACTAACTTAAAACTCGTAATCATTCTTGGTGGTGAGAGGTGGGATAGACCCTTTCAATCTGGATTGACACAGATAGGTTTTCAAATATTAGCATATTTCTTCAGGAAAACAAGACCTTTGACCCAGTCATTTTTTTCCTCACCTGGATTTATTGGCACCAAACCAGTACTTATTTAGAATGTTATATGCTGAACTCTGAGTGAAGTCCTTGAAAGAGCCTAGAGAACTTTTAGTGAAAGGGAATCCCTGTGGTATGTAATGTGCAAAATAGAACGTAAAATGATAATGGTATCAATTATGGAAAGCAAATGCATCAGAATGCCAATAGTGTTAGAGTTGCGGTTTTATCTAGCTTCTTCATATTGCTGTGTAAATAAATATTTTTATTTATCAATATTTATCAATATTTGTCATTCATCAACTCATAAATTTTATTACTTTATGTCATTATGGCGATTTAGAGAATTATAAGATGGTGTATAAAAAATAGAGCCTTTGATTTCAAATTTTATTAAAAATGCAACCCAGAATAAAGGAAACCTAGCAAAAGATGGACAGCTAATAGGGTAACTGTGTGCATCCATCCTAGGACTTCACCCTCTGCCTGTGTGTGCTTTCTAAAGGTGTAAAGATGAATTCCAGTTTTGAATTGTCTCTGCTACAGTTTAATATGACTGATATTGTGCTATAAGAAATGTGTTTCCATTTCAGTGGCCTCATTGTTCCTGAGAGAGATGGCAATGAGACGGTCCCTGAGGTGGTTGCCACATCAGGTTATGCCCTTCTGCATTTTTTTAGTGATGCTGCTTATAATTTGACTGGATTTAATATCACTTACAAGTAAGATATTTAAATCTAATTTTGTGATTTTATTTAAATAAAATGTTTTAATAATAATGATTAAAATATTGAGGACTTATACTGTGCCATAAATTTCAGTAAGCAGTTTACATGGTTTCTCATTTAAAGTTTTTTTAAAAAACATTGAGGCTTTTTGGTAAGTACAATTTAACAAACATTAGCAGTTGCCATGTAGTCAGTGGTAGAACAAGTCTATACTTTTAAAGTTTCATGATAGTTCATTTATCTGCCCCTTTTAAACTCTGAATTATGTTGTTTCTATGTGCTATCTGCATAGTTATCTTAAGCCATGTTATTATGAGATATATTATAGTTAAACTCATATGTTAAGTTGTGTGGCCCTGCTTCCTCCATCTGAAATGGGTCAAGTTACTAAAGAATTTTAAATATAACATTCTGGGACAATAATCATAAGTTCTACAAATTGTTAGAGACGGTCCAGAGGGCTATATACCATGAGTGTGTGGTTGGAACTTTGTCTTTTTCCTTCCCACACTTGCAAACGTGAATTTGGCAGTTGTGTGGCTCGTGTAGCTAGAGGGTTACCAAGAAGAATAGGATGGTTGTCCCAGGCTTGAGCAGCCAAATCTGGACAAATGTGCACAAATCTCTTCTCTCCTTGTGATTTCTTTAACTTTATGAGTCACTTGTTCTTGCCCTGTTCTCATGAGACTCCACCAGGGTGCGTGCGTTTGAGCTCTCATGCTTGAGCTGTGCCATGTGGAGTGACCCCTGTGGACTGAGTGGTAAGCACTGCATTTATGCTTCTGAATGAGCTGAAGAGACAGGGAAATCCTTAAGTGTTACGTAGGAGGAAGTTCTGCTAAGTTCATTGATGTATTGCTTTGTGTTGACTTAGTTTTTTCCCTGTCTTTATAGTTTTGACATGTGTCCAAATAATTGCTCAGGCCGAGGAGAATGTAAGACCAGCAACAGTACCGGCAGTGTGGAGTGTGAATGTTCTGAAAACTGGAAAGGTGACTCGTGTGACATTCCTTACTGTACAGACAACTGTGGTTTTCCTCATCGAGGCATCTGCAATTCAAGTGATGTCAGAGGATGCTCCTGCTTCTCTGAGTGGCAGGGTAGGAACTTCTTTCTCTTGTTTTTCTTTCAGTTCACAAATTGTTCCCAGTTTAGTACATTGTTAGTTGACTTTATTCTTAGCATCTGTACAGTTTATGTTCATCAACTATTAGGAGGCATGTTAGCTTTCTCCACACTTAATCCAGTTTCTTACAAATCTTTCAATGTCACCCATATGTGGTTATGGTCTCCTTAGAATTGTGGAGAGGTTTCACATTGTGTGCGGCTCATTCATGAAAGTTGGAGAACTCCATCTCAGTCATAAAAGGACATAGCAGAGAACCAAGGTGGGAGATGGGGCAAGAGCTGACGATAATGTCATTTCCCCTAAGACTTTCTCTGAGTTCTGAGCAAATTGCTGTCAGTTGTGCAATGAAAACTTAGAAGCAGTCACCTAAAGGCATTATCTGCATAGATAGCTTATTAAAGGAGCTTTAGGGTATTCCTTAAAGGCTAAGGGCAGTTGTCAATTTGATGACTTTGTTTATATACCTATTCATTCCTCAGAACCTTTTCATTTTGAAAGGAAATGTGATTGTTAAAATGCTTTGGTCTTTTGGGTTTGGTGATACTGAGGAGTTAACATTTGGAATATTTGAGTACCTTTCATCTTGCAACGCGTGCAGCAGAAGCCAGACCTTCCAAAAACAGATTCTGTCTCTTACATTTGTTGAATTCTTTGCTTTACTAGAAGATAGGTAGTTTTTTTTTTTTGTTTGTTTTATTATCATTCCCAGGTCTAGTTGTTACATTTTAGGTTTTTCAATTTAAATTAATAATTCCTTTGTGTAGTCTTTTCCTTGAAAGCTGTTCAAGTAGGATTTTTATTATTGAAATACCTAAACTGGATATGGTCATGTCATTATTAGAAAGTATATGATTTTGAATTTTATTATGAATTATTGGGATCTCAATACTGTGAGTAAATTAAAAACACAAAGAAATTTGTTTGATATAGATGCTAAACGAGGCACTAAATATTCCTTACAAAATTTTTACATTTATATGATTAAAACTTGAACTGCACTAAACCTTCAACATGCATTTAGTGAAACTAATTCATTATATTTTATTAGGTCCTGGATGCTCAGTTCCTGTGCCAGCTAACCAGTCATTTTGGACTCGAGAGGAATACTCGAACTTAAAGCTGCCCAGAGCGTCTCATAAAGCTGTGGTCAATGGAAACATAATGTGGATTGTTGGAGGATATATGTTTAATCACTCAGATTACAGCATGGTTCTAGCGTAAGTTTTTTCAAATATTTTTGAAGGAAGCTTAGTTTTTTGTTTTTGCAATTTATTAAGCATAAACAAGTGAAAGGAAAAGAAATCATCAGTTCTATTATTAAAAAACTATTAAAGGACTGGGGATATAGCTCAGTTGGTAGAATACTTGCCTTGTAAGCATGAGGCCCTGGTTCAATCCCCAACACCACAAAAAAAAAAAAAAAAAAAAAAAAAAAAAAATTAAAAATCTTTCAAGCTTTTTCATGTATACTAAATTTTTGAATTTGAGCACCACAAAGAATTCATTCTTAAGTCATGCTAATTTATCATTTTGAGGTACATTTTCTCTTATTTTACTTTAGAGTCTTGCAGTAGAATATACAAATAGGGAAGTATTTTAGGTTTTAATTGAATTAATAGTTTTAGGGAGACTGACTTACTCATCATGATTTTGTGACCTGAAAGATTATTTCAGGCCTTTTGTATTAGTGAAGATTGTAAAACACCAGCATCTATTTTTCAGGGCATTCTGGAAATATGGCAGGGGTGACATAGTTTCTGAATCCTTCGAAAGATAGTCACTAGAACAGAAGAAATAGGGTAGCTTAAACACATGAGTGCCTGCCATGATGGTACAAGCATTTTAAATTGGTCACTTGGGAGGCTGCAACAGGAGATTTTTTTTTTTTTAATTTAGTTTTATTTTAAACAAATGGGATACATGTTGTTTCTGTTTGTACATGGAGTAACAGCATACCATTTGCATAATCATACATTTACATAGTGTAATGATGTTTGAATCATTCTGTTATTTTTTCCTTCCCCCGCACCCCTCCCACCCCTCTTTTCCCACTATACATTCCCTCCTTCCTCCATTCTTGCACCCCTCCCACCCCCCCTTATGTGTCATCATCTGCTTATCAGTGAGATCATTCGTCTTTTGGATTTTTGAAATTGGCTTATCTCCCTTAGCATGATGTTCTCCAATTTCATCCATTTACCTACAAATGCCATAATTTTATTATTCTTTATAGCTGAGTAATATTCCATTGTGTGTGTGTGTGTATATGTGTGTAATATATATATATATATATATATATATATATATATATATATATATATCACAGTTTCTTTATCCATTCATCAATTGAAGGACATCTAGGTTGGTTCCACAGTCTGGCTACTGTGAATTGAGCAGCAATGAACATTGATGTGGCTGTATCTCTGAAGTATGCTGATTTTAAGTCCTTTGGGTATAGGCCGAGGAGTGGGATAGCTGGGTCAATTGGTGGTTCCATTCCAAGTTTTCTAAGGAATCTCCACACTGCTTTTCAGAGTGGCTGCACTAATTTGCAGCCCCACCAGCAATGTATGAGTGTACCTTTTTCCCCACATCCTCACCAACACCTATTGTTGCTTGTATTCTTGATAATCACCATTCTAATTGGGGTGAGATGGAATCTTAGTGTAGTTTTGATTTGCATTTCTCTTATTTCTAAAGATGGTGAACATTTTTCATATGTTTGTTGATTGCTTGTAGATCTTCTTCTGTGAAGTGTCTGTTCATATCCTTGGCCCATTTGTTGATTGGGTTATTTGTATTCTTCGTGTAAACTTCTTTTGAGTTCTTTATATATTCTGGAAATTAGTGCTCTATCTGAAGTATGAGTGGCAAAGATATTCTCCCACTCTGTAGGCGCTCTCTTTGCATTGCTGATAGTTTCCTTTGCTGAGAGAAAGCTATTTAGTTTGAATCTGTCCCAGATATTGATTCTTGCTTTTATTTCTTGTGCTATGGGAGTCCTGTTAAGGAAGTCTGATCCTAAGCCAACAGGTTGAAGATTTGGACCTACTTTTTCTTCTGTAAGATGCAGGGTCTCTGGTCTGATTTCAGGGTCCTTGATCCATTGTGAGTTGACTTTTGTGCAGGGTGAGAGATAGGGGGTTTAGTTTCATACTGTTGCATATGGATTTCCAGTTTTCCCAGCACCATTTGTTGAAGAGGCTATCTTTTCTCCATTGCATCTTTTTGGCACCTTTGTCTAGTATGAGAAAATTGTATTTATTTGGGTTTGTGTTCGTGTCCTCTATCCTGTACCATTGATCTACCTGTCTATTTTGGTGCCAATACCATGCCGTTTTTGTTACTATTGCTTTGTAGTATAGTTGAAGTTCTGGTATTGTGATACCCCCTGTTTCATTCTTCCTGCTAAGGATTGCTTTAGCTGTTCTGGGTTTCTTATTCTTCCAGATGAATTTCATGATTGCTTGCTCTATTTCTGTAAGGTACGTCATTTGGATTTTAATTGGAATTGCATTGAATCTGTATAGCACTTTTGGTAGTATGGCCATTTTGACAATATAAATTCTGCCTATCCAGGAACATGGGAGATCTTTCCATCTTCTAAAGTCTTCCTCAATTTCTTTTTTCAAAGTTTTGTAGTTTTCATTGTAGAGATCTTCTATCTCTTTGGTTAGATTGATTCCCAAGTATTTTATTTGTTTTGAGGCTATTGCAAATGGAGTTGTTTTCCTCATTTTCCTTTCAGCTGTTTCGTCGCTTGCGTATAAAAATGCTTTAGATTTATGCATGTTGATTTTATAGCCTGCTATTTTGCTGAATTGATGAGGTCTAGAAGTTTTCTGGAGGAGGTTTTTGGATCCTCTAAATATAGAATCATGTCATCCGCAAATAGTGACAGCTTAAGTTCCTCTTTTCCAATTCGTATCCCTTTAATTTCTTTAGTCTGCCTAATTGCTCTGGCTAGAGTTTCGAGGACAATGTTGAATAGAAGTGGTGAAAAGAGGACATTCCTGTCTTGTTCCCGTTTTTAAAGGGAATGGTTTCAGTTTTTCTCCATTAAGAATGATGTTGGCCATGGGCTTAGCATAAATAGCCTTTACAATGTTCAGGTGTGTTCCTACTATTCCTATTTTTCCTAGTGTTTTGAGCATGAAGGGGTGTTGTATTTTGTCGAACGCTTTTTCTGCGTCAATTGAAATAACCATATAATTCTTGTCCTTAAGTCTATTGATATGACGGATTACGTTTATTGATTTACGGATGTTAAACCATCCTTGCATTCCAGGGATGAACCCCACTTGATCGTGGTGCACAATTTTCTTAATATGTTTTTGGATACAGTTTGCCAATATTTTGTTAAGGATCTTTGCTTCTATATTCATCAAGGATATTGGTCTAAAATTTTCTTTCCTTGATGTGTCTTTGCTGGTTTGGGTATGAGGGTGATATTAGCTTCATAGAATGAGTTTGGTAGGGTACCCTCCATTTCTATTTCCTGGAATACTTTGAGAAGTATTGGATGAGTTCTTCTTTGAAGGTCTTGTAGAACTCGGCTGAGAATCCGTCTGGTCCTGGACTTTTCTTGGATGGTAGATTTTTAATGGCTTCTTCTATTTCATTGCTTGATATTGATCTGTTTAAATTGTGTATGTCCTCTTGGTTCAGTTTGGGAGGAGCATATGTCTCTAGAAATTCGTCAATGTCTTTGGTAGTTTCTATTTTGTTGGAATACAGATTTTCAAAGTAGCTTCTCATTATGTTCTGTATTTCAGTGGTATCTGTTGTGATATTTCCTTTTTCATCACGAATTTTAGTAATTTGAGTTTTCTCTCTCCTTCTCTTTGTTAGTGTGGCTAAGGGTTTGTCTATTTTGTTTACTTTCTCAAAGAACCAACTTTTTGTTTTGTCAGTTTTTTGAATTGTTTCTTTTGTTTCCATTTCATTGATTTCTGCTCTGATTTTAATTATTTCCTGTCTTCTACTATTTTTGCTGTTATTCTGTTCTTCTTTTTCTAGGGCTTTGAGCTGTAATGTTAGGTCATTTAGTTGTTGACTTTTCATTCTTTTCTGGAGTGCGCTCCATGCAATGAATTTTCCTCTTACTACCGCTTTCATAGTGTCCCAGAGATTTTGATGTGTTGTATCATCGTTCTCATTGACCTCTAAGAATTTTTTTATCTCCTCTCTGATGTTTTCTGTTATCCATGTTTCATTCAGTAGCATATTATTTAGTCTCCATGTATTGGAGTAATTTCTGTTTTTTATTTTGTCATTGATTTCTATTCTCAGTCCATTATGATCTGATAGAACACAAGGCAGTATCTCTATTTCTTTGCATTTCCTAAGGGCTGCTTTGTGGCATAACATATGGTCTATTTTTGAGAAGGTTCCACGTGCTGCTGAGAAGAAAGTGAATCTGCTCGTTGATGGATGGAATATTCTATATATGTCTATTAAGTCTAGGTTATTGATTGTGTTATTGAGTTCTATGTTTAGTTTGGTTGGTTTTTGTTTCTAAGCTCTATCTAGTGGTGACAGCGGTGCATTAAAGTCACCCAGAATTATTGTGTTGTGGTCTATGTAATTCCTGAAATTGAGAAGGATTTGTTTGATGTACAGGGATGCACCATTGTTTGGGACATAAATATTTACTATCGTATGTCTTCCTGATTTATGGTTCCCTTAAGCAGTATGAAATGTCCTTCTTTATCTCTTCTGACTAACTTTGGCTTGAAGTCCACTTTATCTGATATAAGGATGGAAACCCCCGCTTTTTTACTGAGTGCACGTGCATAGTAGGTTTTTTTCCCATCCTTTCACCTTTAGTCTGTGGATGTCTTTTTCTATGAGATGAGTCTCTTGCAGGCAGCATATTGTTGGGTCTTTCTTTTTAATCCATTCTGCCAGTCTATGTCTTTTGATTGATGAGTTTAGGCCATTAACGTTCAGGGTTATTATTGAGATATGATTTGTATTCCCAGTCATTTGGCTTATTTTTGGTTTTTAAGTTGGCTTGGTTTCTCCTTTGAGTGGTTTTTCTCTAAGGTAGTTCCTCCCTTTGCTGACCTCCATTGTTGTTTTTCATTTCCTCCTCATGGAATATTTTGTTGAGAACATTCTGTAGTGCAGCTTTCTATTTGTAAATTCTTTTAACTTTTGTTTATCATGGAAGGATTTTATTTCATCTTCAAATCTGAAGGTTAGTTTTGCTGGGTATAGGATTCTTGGTTGGCAACCATGTTCTTTCAGAGTTTGAAATACGTTGTTCCAGGCCCTTCTAGCTTTTAGAGTCTGGGTTGAGAAGTCGGCTGCTATCGGTATTGGTCTCCCCCTATATGTAATCTGATGCTTTTCTCTCGCGGCCTTCAAAATCCTATCTTTATTTTGAATGTTAGGCATTTTCATTATAATGTGCCTTGGTGTGGATCTGTTGTGATTCTGTGCATTTGGTGTTCTATAAGTCTGTTGTATTTGATTTTCCATTTCATTCTTCAGGTTTGGGAAATTTTCTGATATTATTTCATTGAATAGGTTGTTTATTCCTTTGGTTTGTATCTCTGTGCCTTCCTCAATCCCAATAATTCTTAAATTTGGTCTTTTCATGATGTCCCATAGTTCTTGGAGATTCTGTTCATGATTTCTTACCATCTTCTCTGTTTGAGCAACTTTATTTTCAAGATTAAATATTTTGTTTTCATTGTCTGAGGTTCTGTCTTCCAAGTGGTCTAGTCTTTTGGTGATGTTTTCCATTGAGTTTTTTATTTGGTTTATTTTTTTCTTCATTTCAAGTATTTCCATTTGTTTTTTATTTTTTTGAGAATCTCTATCTCTTTGTTGAAATGATCTTTTGCTTCCTGCAGGTGCTCTTTCAGCTTCTTGGTATTATCATTCATTGCCTGCATTTGCTTTCTTATCTCATCCTTTGCTTCGTGAATCATCTTAATCATGTATAATCTGAAGTCCTTTTCTGACATTTGTTCTAACATACTTTCATTGGATTCTGTTAATATAGAATCTAGATTTGTTTGGATCATTTTCTTCCCTTGTTTTTTCATGTTTTTCATGTATCTTCCCCTCTAGCAGTGCAGATCTCGGGTTTTGCAGATTTCCCCCATAAGCTTATAGTGGCCCTATGGGTTTCCAAAACCCTTTCTGACAATGAGCTTCAAGCCTCCAGCAAGCATCTCAGGATGGGTTTTGCCCCACCTAAAGATTGGAGCTATGGCTTCCAGGATTATCCAAGATGGCCACTCTGACTTTGAAATGTGTTGGCAAATGGGGAGCTGCAGCTCAGGGTGTGGCCGTGGTCACCAGGAGGTCCTGGAGGCGGGATGTGGTTGGTCAGGCAGGGGTCCTGGAGGTTGGGTTTGTTTGGTGTGGTTGTGGGATCCTGGTGGCAGGGATCAGTCAGTCGATGTGAGGGCCCCAGAGACAGGGAATGATCGGTCGAGCTGAGGGATCCTGGAGACGGGGCTCAGTCAGTCCGGCCAGGGGTCCTGACTGTTTGTTGTCTCAAAATGGCGGCAGCCACGTGTAATCAAACCTGAAGGTACTGTAACAGTGAACTTCCAGGCAACAGCAGGCAACTGGTGCTCCACTGGCAGTCGGCGATCAGTTTGCTGACTGTTGTCGGTCGATTGGGAGGTGAACCTCGAACGTTGGGTGATGGATAGGTGTAAGGCAGGCGATGGACAGGTGAGCGGCAGGCAAATGGCGAATGATAGGTGTCTGACAGTGAGTAATCAAGAACGCGACAGGAGATTTTAAAGTTTGAGGTCAACATGCCCAACTTTGTGAGACGCTGACTCAAAATGTAAAACAAAACAAAACAAGTGATGTTTCTCAGTGGTAGAGTGCCCTTGGGTTTAATCCCAAAAAAACCCACAAACACACAAGCAATATCTGTAAAAAAGTTTGGTCTGAAGGTTTCTTTTCAACTGTGTGGAGCTGAACTATTAATAGTTAGAAGACTTATCAGCTTCTGTGCAGGAGTGAGCAGTGGGCATCAGTGGGAGACCTATAGCATCCAGAATGAGTGGATGGTACTCACTCATGGGCTCAGCAAACCACATTGAACGCCACAGCTGGGACTGGAAGATGTTGCATATTCTAGTAGCCAAGTAAGCTCAAGGCATCCACAGCAGGATTTGAAGGGGCTGGAGCAATTTGTGCTGTATTTATTCTCAGAATGAACCAGCTAAGGTTTCTGTCTTTCTTTTTTATTATTATTTTAACTGCCCAGCCAAATTTTCTTTGCAGGAGCAAGTTCCATACTGAGGAGAAATGCCGGGGATAGAATTCATATTGAACAGGACAGGGACAGTGGAGACAAGTGAGCAAAGGTTCAGATAGCAATGAGAAGGGAACAGAGCCAGGTGTTCTCACCAAGTGAACTGCCATCTCTGGGAACATTTCATTGCAACAGCAAAGAGTGATCTCCAGAACTGAGAAAGTAGAACTATCCGACAGCTGACCTCCCCTGTGAAAACGCAGGGAGAAGCATTGTTACTTCAACAATATCAAGGGTAAATCTTATGGAAAGTCTTACCAGAAAAAGGAGAGTATGGAGTAGAATAAGCCCCTTCATACAGGAAAGAATTAAAAATAGAAAAATATAAAACTGATGAAAATTACAATACAGTATTCCAAAACAAGCTAAATATGTAGTGTTCAAGAACAACCTAATCAGAACTAGAAAAATTCAGAAATTTATATGTTTGTTTGTTTTTTGGTACTGGGGTTTGAACCCAGAGGTACTTTACCACAGAGCCACATTCTAAGCTTTTTTTTTTTTCCCCTCCTTCTTATTTTGACATGCGGCTTCATTCAGTTGGTGAGGTTGGTTTTGAACTTGCAGTCCTCCTTCTTCAGCCCTGCAAATTGCTGGGAGGGTTACAGGTGTTCAGTACCATGCCTGATTGAAAGTTATAAATTTTATTTTTTTAAATTAAATATAATTTTTTAGAAGTTAAGAATTTTAAAGATTCCAAAATAATTTCTGAATTGAAGACAAACCTGAAGGACACAGTTAATAAATGCTTTAGAAACAGAATATGAAAAGAGGGATTTTTTTTTGTAATCATATAGAAATGAAGGTTACTTCCCCCTGTTTTTGTAGTAAGTATAGTTAAAAATCCTGGACACTAAAATAAACATGGAAAACTCTGAAAGGTTGACAAAAGGATCAGTTTGTCTAGGGACACTGGATGCAAGGAATGACATGACAGTGGGTTCTGAGGGCTTTCTTTTTGACTTGTGCATGTTAGAGGTGTTGAGGAAGTTGGCAATCAGGAAATATCAACAGGTACACTCTAAAAATTTTAAGCCTCAAGATATGTCTATTTTCTTTCTTTAACTTTAGGACTAGGAAAGGAATTAGCCTTCCAAGACAAAGCTTTTGATAGTAACTGCTCTATTATACCCAATTTCACAGGAATGATTTCTACCCTTGCCATGATGTAGTGAGGTTCTCCAGGCCCTCTGTTAGGATAGTGTCAGAGAAAACCGCACAGGCAGCTGGGACTTTCATCTCTGCCGTAAGGCTCTCCCCACCCTTGTAATGTCAGTGGAGACTATATGGGGGACCTCTGGTAGTAAAGGCATTTAGCATTCAACCTTCTCCATCGCACAGAGGAGGCCTGCTATTAACAGAAGACTTATATGAAATTTTTCAGGACATTATGCTTTTTATTCTAAGAGCTAGGAAAATCTCAACTTGAGTGACAAAGGCAGCTGGGACACTGACACTGGGATAACACATGTTAGAATTACCTGATGAGGTTTTTAAAATAACCACCATAAAATTGCTACCTTAAAACAAGTGAAAAGTAGGAAGTCTCACCACAGAAACAGATGATATAAAGAAAAATTAAATGGAAATTTAAAAGTAGAAAAGAAAAAATCCCAGGGGATATGACTGAACAACAGAATGGAGGGGACAGAGGAAAGAATCAGTGAACTGTAACATAGAACAATAGTAATTTTTCAATCTGAACAACAGAAAAAATAGAATTTTACAAAAATGAAGTTTACCTCAGAGACCTGTGGGATTATAACAGATAATGTAACATTTTTTTCCCCTGGAGGAGTCTGGAAGGAGAGGAGAGAGAGTATATCTGGAAAAGCATTTTTTAAGAAAATAATAACTGAAAATTTCCCAGATTTGGCAAAAGACATGAATCCATGGACTCAATTATCTGAATGAACTCTAGAATAGTATAAATGCAAAGAAATAGATGCCAAGACACACCAGAGTCAAACTTCTGAAAATTAAAGACAATGAAAATTTGAAGTCATTGAGGAGAATTGACCTTACTTAAATTCAAATGACAAAGTAATTCAAATGACAGGATTTCTTACCCAAAAGTATGGGTATCAAAAGGAAGTGATAGAACATTCTTCAAATGCTGAAAGAACAGAACATTCTTTAAGTCATCCTAGAATTGTATGTCCAATGAAAATATCTTCTGGGAAAGAAGAGGCTGAGCAGACTGGTGTTCACCTATAATCCCGGCTTCTTGGAAGACTGAGGCAGGAAGACCATAGGTTTGAGGCCAGAGTGGACAAGTTTGTGAGCTCTCTCTCAAAGTAAAATAAAAAAGGCAGAGAATTGAAGATGTAGTTCAGTGGCAGAGTGCTTGCCTAGCAAGTGGGAGGACAAAAGAAATAAGAGGAAATCAAGACATTCTCAAATGAAGGAAAACAGAATTTGTTGCCGATAGACTTTTCCTGTAACAGTGGTAAAGGACGGTCTTTAAACAAAACAAATGAAAAAAGAAGGAATCTCAGAACCTCAAGAAGAGGACAAACTGAAAGGAGCAAAAATGCTTAAAAAAAGCAATGAATTTTCTTTCTTTCTCTGGAGTCTTTTTAATTAAATTTAATGGCCAATAAAAGTATTACAGTGAAATAACCTTTTGCAACTTAGAAGAATAACTCACCAAAAATTTGTGAAAGGGTAGATGGAAAATGCACTGAAATATTGCTGTTATTTTTTCTCTTGTTTATTCCGCTTAGTTGAGCAAGTATTAGTCTCTGAGATTGTTTTCTATCTGTAAAACGAGGGCTGGTTGGATAAGGAGTGGGGTTCTTAACATGCAAATTTCCTTTTCTGGGTTAGTTTTAGCAATCTTATACCAAAAAGATGATTCCCCACCCCAAAGTCTGAAAATTAGATGGAACTTGCATCACACTTATTTAATGATCTCCCCATAAAACTAGATTCAAAAGCATAGTCCCTGTTTCCTGTAAATGCTCGCCTTGGTAAAAACAAAAACAACAACAACGACAACAACAATAACACACACACACACACACACACACACAAACGCACACACACGCACATGCATTTTAGTGGAAAACAAGCTCTTTCTGAAAGACCATTACTTTCAGTACTAATCATGCTCAATCTCCAGAATGGATATTCTGAATCACCTTGATGTTTTCTTGCTTTTAATCCTGATATCAATGACATCACCTTTCGCCAGCCGTTCAGTCAAGCTAAAATCCTGGTTTTCCATTAATTCCCTTCTCTCCTTTGACTACTTAGGTCAAGGCTAACAGGTACACTTTCAAAGTGTCTCTCAGTAAAACTGGTCCAATCTCTATTCCCATGGTTGCTGTGTTAATTCAAGCCCTTTAATTTTTGATGGGATCTCTGCCATGGTCAGGTTAGGTTATTCTCCCACCAGATTCTTTCTCTATACCATAGACTCAAACTACTTTCTTTGCCCAGAATATGTTTTCCTTAACATGCATATAAAGCCTCCTGTTATTTTAGTGGGTTTTTGTTTAAACACAGATTTAAAGCAGTTTCGTGTTTTTCTTCAGTAGAATTGTCTGCACTGGGAATAGTGCCAATAGGACGTGGAGATATTTCAGGAGATTGGATCCATACAGAGTTCCTGTCCCACTAGAGGGGAAAGACAGTGATCAGTCTCTGCTCTCTTTGCTGGACAACCCAGAGAAAGCTCCATAGTGTTTCAGGGCTAATCCTGTCTCTCCAGTTCACTGCTCCTCAAGCAAATCATTAGTATGGGCACCTCCTATACTGTGTCATTATCATTAACTGCAGCTCTTCCATGTGATTACAAGTGTAAGCATTCTACATTGCAGCCACTCTCTTCTGTGATAGAAACTATTGGGACCTAAGTCCCAGTACCCTTACTTGACTGGTGCACCCAGTCGCCAGCTGCTGTGAAAGTTGGCTGTTGTCAGCTCACAGCTGTCTCTTTCTCTGAAGAATTCTCCTAGCATATTGGAGCTATTTTGCCCAGAAATACTTGGAAGGCTATGCCCTGTATTTGGGACAGACCCTAGTAGAGTGACCAATCATTCCAGGTCACCTGGGACTCTCCCAGTTGTAGCACTGAAAAATCTTACATCCCAGGAAACTCCTTAGTTCTGAGCAAACTGACATGGTGGTCACCATAGCCCGTCAGTGACTGACTGACATGGATGGTCAAGAGCCAGACTCTGTTTCTGTGTGGGAAGACTGTGGTACCATTCTTGCTCCAGAGCTCCCCTTGAGATCATGCTAAAGCAAGATTTCAGCTGAGATCACATCTGCCTAGCTTTTCCTTCCCCTGTATCTTGATTATCTCACTCATGACATGTTTATCCAGAGAGCATTCCCTTGATTAGTTGCTTGCCCAAGAATCCTATTTCAAACTCTGTTTGCAGGGAATTGGACCTGAGACACTTTCCAATTGTTCCAGATTTTTTTTCTGAAGTACCCCACCTCCAACCATCTTTGACCCTCAGAAGGGGCCATAATCCATTGACTCTGTCTTTCCCTCTCCCATTTTCCTGTTCTACTGTCATATCTCCTTTTCACTTTCCAGATTTCCACAGCGTTTTCTCCTTTTTTTCCTTCTGAATTAATGACTTTGCTTTGTTTCTGTTTTGAAAGATAAAGCTCTTCAGAAAAGGATTTGCCGAAACTCGTACCACCACGTTTATCCTTTGCCTACATCTGTATTGATTTATTCTTTCATCTGTTTCTGTAGATCAATGGTAGTCAGTTTTGGGCCTGATGGAAATGTTCTATATTTGCTGTCAAGTCAGCAGCCACATGTGGTTATTAAGCTCTTGGGATGTAACTGGTGTGACTGAGTAGCTGAATTTTTTTTATTGCTTATTCTTAGTCCTCATCTTGTTGGATATTGAACCAGTATTTTGTCACATTTATCTTGATAGTTTTTTTCTAATGATTTATTCCTGCTCAGACTCTTGAACTGGTTCCTTTTCATCTGACTACTTTCTGAATGCTGTTGCACCCCAGGGCTCAGCCGTTGGTCTGCCTCTGGCTGTGTATTCACTCTCTTGGTGATCTCATGTGATATCTTGACTGGTGACCCCCAGATACATAGCTGCAGCTTAGACTTTTCACCTGAACCCATTCTTTAACTCTTGACACCTCAATCTATTGTGTAAGAGGAACCGAAAATGCAACATTTTCCAAACTGATCTTTCTTGCCAGACTGCTTTTCCCCAAGATGTCCCCATCTCAGTTAATGAGCATTCCATTCTTCTGTTCACTTCGTTCAGAAATCTTTACTTTATCCTTGACTTCTTGTTCTTTCCTATTCCATACTGGCACATGTTGTTATCTTGCTGTATTACAAATTATCATAAACTAGCTGGCCATGGTTGTGCTTGACTGTAATCCTAGGGACTTATGAGGCTGAGACAGGAGGATGGAAAGTTTGAGGCCAGCCTCAGCTATTTAGCAAGGCCCTAAGGAACTTAATAAGACTGTGTCTCAAAATAAAAGATTCAAAGGGCTGGGGATATAGCTCAGTGGTAAAGCACCCCTGAGTTAAGTCCCCTGGTACTGCCCTCACCTGCCAAAGAATAAACAAAATATAGGGCTGGGGATATGGCTCAGTTGGTAGAGTGCTTGCCTTGCAAGCACAAGGCCCTGGGTTCAATCCCTAGCACCGCAAAAAACAAAAAACAAAAAAACCCAAAAAAACCAAAATATAAACTTAACAACTTGAAACAACTCACTTTTCTTATCTGATAGTTTCCATTGGTCAGAAGTCCAGTTCTGTGCATTCAAGATGTCAGCTGGCCTACATTCTCACCTAAAGAAGGAAGATTCACTTCCAAGCTTACTCCGGTTGCTACCACAATCAGTTTCATGCAGTTGTAAGGCTGAGGGTCCCAGTTTTCTGCTGGCTGTCAGCTAGGCTACCCTCAATTCCTTGTTAATTGGACCTCACTGATATGGCTGCTTGTTTCCTTCAACAGGCCATAAGAAGAGTCTTGTCTGAGTCTGCTAGCAGGGAGGGTCACAGAAATGGCATCCCATCATTTTTTCCATGTGGTTTGGTTAGAAGTAAGTCAGTGATTCTTCTCACTCTAAAAGGGAGGTGATTATATAGCTGGATGTAAATACCAGGAGGCAGGGATCTTGGGGGACAACTCATGTGTCTGCTTGCCACGATAATCTCAACAAATCTTGTTAGTGCTGCCTTTAAAATCTACCCCAAGTCTAACCATTTTTCACCACTTCTAGTGCTGCCACCTTAAAGAAAAAAGGTAAAGTTGAACTTAGGAAAGTGATTGTTCCTTGCACTGTCAGGCTAGATTTTTTTTTTTTTTTGGGTGCTGGGGATCGAACCCAGGGCCTTGTGCTTACAAGGCAAGCACTCTACTGACTGAGCTATCTCCCCAGCCCCCAGGCTAGATATTTAAAAGAGCCATATATGTTACCATTTACATGATTTTTATCCTTGCATCTGACATTAAGAAATCTTAGAGTTGCTTTGATTCTCCCCTCCTTCACCTTCCTATACCATAATTTCATCTCAAGTTTCATCAACTCTGTCATCTAATAATGTCATAGTGTATATATATATATATATATATATATATATATATATATATTTTTTTTTTTTTTTTTGTGTGTGTGTGTGTGTGTGTGTGTGTATGTGTGTGTGTGTACCAGGGATTAAGCGGTGCTTAACCCCTGAGCCATATCCCTGGCCCTTTTTTATTTTTTATTTTGAGACAGGGTCTCTCTAAGTTGCTTAGGGCCTCACTAAGTTTTTGAGGCTGGCTTTGATCTTACAATCCTCCTGAGCCTCTGGGATTACAAGCATGTACCTCCATGCCCTGCATTTTGGTCTTTTTTATGCCTGGGCTGATATTATCTTCTATCCAGTCCTCAATAGTAGATTGCTATTAAATTTTTGTTTCCATTCCTTCCTCTTAATCCATTTTCCATAGATGAATTAGTTTTAATGGTCCAATATGATCTGACCATAGTTAACTTTTGCAGGCTCAGTTTTTTCCTCTCCTGTCTTCATTCTCTCTACTGTCATGTGAGCTTTCTTTTTTTTTTTTTTCCCCACCCAAAACTCATCATATGCATTCTTACTTCATGGAACTTTGATTTGCTGTTTCCTCTGTCTAGACTGTTCTTCCAGTTATACCTGAGGGCTGGTTTCTTAGCCCTTTCTATCTCAGTTTAATTGTCCCACAGAGAGATCATCCTGTTCAGACACATTCTTGCAGTGTTTCTTTTTTGTAGTTTTCATTTCCTTTATGGCAGTGTTGATTATTTTTAATTATATTTATGCCCATGATTGTGCACTCTCATTTTCTGCCTTTTCTCCTTTAAGTTCTCTGAGGTCCCTGCTTACTCACTCATCTCAGGGCTTAGCTCATGGAAGGTACTCAAATGAGTATTAATCAAATACATGGGGGAGTATTTAAAATTTCGTTCCTTCATAAATGTTTTTCCTGAGCATATTAATGTTTATGTTTCTTTTATTTGGTGTATTTCATGAATCATATTTGTCTTTTAGATTGTAACTTTATTTTTCTGCTTGTGCTTAATCAAAACATGTTGTTTACAGCTTCACATATTTCCTATAAATACTAGTATGGTTTCAAATAATGTTTTATTAGCTTTCATGAAGGTAAATATAGTGATTCCTTCTAAAAGGAAATTTTCTGAAACTTCAATTATAAATGTTATAGTCATTTATACTTTCAAATAAGTGTATTTCAGAACTTGGTCTTACTCTTTCTTTCTTCCACAAGCTTTTTAATCTAAAATTTTAGGTTTTATTAAAAAGCATTTCCTGTTTTATGTCACTCTGTGGTGCTTTTACAAAATCAGTGGTCTTGACCTCCTGGGATAAGATTTCCAGTTTAAATTTTTTTACTGAATTTCCTTCCCTTGAGCAAAAAAAAAAAAAAAAAAAAAAAAAAGAAGAAGAAGAAGAAGAATTGAGCAACATATAGCTAGATAAGTAAAGGACCATCACCTCATTCAGTGAACTTTAAAACAGACTCAGGGTACATTAAGTGTAAGTGCTCCTGTACCTCACAGGAGTCACACTGGGAAGATTCTGATACTTGTCCCCAGTAGCCTCAAATCTAGAAAATAGTAAACTGAGTGGATATTATTTTTTTTGTGTGTTTATGTGTATGTGTATGTGTGTGTGTTTTAACTCTTTTAACCAAAACAGGAGACTAGTTGCTGAGGAAGATCAAATGAAAAGTGGGGGACTGGGGAGATAGCTCAGTCGGTAGAGTGCTTGCCTTGCAAGCACAAGGCCCTGGGTTCCATCCCCAGCACCCCCCCGGAAAAAAAAAAAAAAAAAGAAAAGTGGGAAAATTAACCACAAGTGAAAGCCCGGATGTTAGGGCTTCCATTTTAATAGTGAAATGACCTGCACTCTGGAATAGGACTTTTGAACAAGCTCTTAAAGGAGAGAAGAGTCTTTTATTCTGAAAGAGTGTATACCCCTTCTTCTGAGCCTGAACATTTCCTCAGACTTCAGAGAAGTGGATTGGACATCCTACTTCATGCTAAAGTAGAATGGCAATCCAATAAATGTGTTAGAAATAGAACTAAGAAGCCACCCATACTTTGTCAATAAAATGTCTAGAGAGCTATGTCTAAGGACAAATAAGCAGCATTGTAGCTATTGCAAATATTCTATGATGAAAAAAAGTGAAGAGGAACATAGAATGTAGCATGTAAGTTCTGACAAGAACCCATTATGTAAAAAACGTTACTTCAAGATTTAGAATTTGAATTCAGAAAAACAAGCCAAAAGATAAGAAAATAAAAACAGACCAAAAGAAGTAGAAATAAATTAGTTTCAAGAAAACCTGGAATAAAATTGAATGACTAACAGGTTAATGAGATAATTCCAGTGAATACAGATGAAAACTTTGAAAAAATTAGAGAAAAGCAAAAACATAGGAGAGACAGGAAGTGATCCAATATTAACATAATTGTTGTCACTGAAGAAAAGAGCCAAATAAACAGAATAAATGGATTGAAGTAGCATAAACTTTTTCAGGAAAATTTTCTAGTTTCTCAATGAGAAGATCTGATTTGATCATCTCATTGAATTTCAGGAAAAATTTTTGTTTGGGAAGACTCAGGTCTTTTTGTGCTTTCTGTTGATCCTGAGGTTTTGTTCTGTCTCTACAGAGCCTTTACTTTTGATCTTTGGGGTGTTGAGATGCTGTCATTGGGTGACCAGTACACTGTGACATGATGGTTATTGGGTTGCCAGCCAATGGAGGGGCTTGTGATGGTGACAGCTGTTCTGTGGAAGACACCTATTTCTGAATTCCTGAAGTTTATCTTTGCTTATCTGCTTGTCTGTATCTTAGACTAGTTGTTTAATATTCTGTTCTTCTAGGCTTGGCTCCCAGAAGAGTAATTTATTTGGTCCTTAGAATTTATTGTCTTTTATCAATATTGTTCCTGTCTTGTATTTGCCTGTGTTGTGGAAAAAATTGACAGACAACCTATTGTGTAAGGATCTTTTGGGAGTTCACCTATGTCAGATTGTGGGAACCTGCCAGCACCTGTCAGCTCTTGGACTGACAAGTTGAGGAGGAGCAAAATGCATTAAGGTACAGATTTAGCACCCTCCATCACACTTGAAAGAGATGTGAATTGAAGCATCTAGAGGCTTAATTTTTGCTTCCTTTTAAAACTTTCTTCTCTCTTATACCACTTAATTTGTGTGTTTATATGAAACATCTCCTATAGCCAGAATTCTACAAAAATTTTACAGTGATATTCAATGCATTTTGTAAGAACAATTTCCCGAATGGATTTAAGGAAAGAAAGACCTGATATAGACAGATAGACAGAGAAGAAGAAGAAAGAGACAGGAAGAGAAAATGAGAATGATGAAGAATTCTCCAAACTTCCAGACAGAAAAGCAAATCATATAAAAGGGAGAAAATCAAGATGGCCTCAGACACCTCCACAGCAGTGTTAAACCCAGCCATGTTGAATGGAGCAGCCATCTGCAAGTTTCTGAAAGAAAGGAAGGACAGGGCCACAAATTTTATACGCAGCTATCATGCCATTCACCTGTAAGGCTAGCATCCAGTTGTTCTTAAACATGAGAGAACATAGGTAAAGGAGTGTATATGAGTGATGCTTTTACAAAACATCACTTGGTGGTGAAATCCAGCCAATTCAGTGTTGAGGGAGATGAAGGAGAAGTCATGGTAGAATGACTGTGAGGAGATTGCCTGAGTTCAAATACAGATTCAGTAGTAAATATTTATGGAATTATAGACTGGAATGTGAATGTTATGAACATGTAGTGTCCAAGTTATGTAACAAAAATAGGGAGAAGGGGCCTGGGTTATGGCTCAGTGGTAGAGCACTTGCCTGGCATGTGTGAGGCACTGGGATCGATTCTTAGTGCCACATATAAATAAATAAATAAAATGAAAGGCCATCGACAACTAAAAAAAAAAAAAAAAAATATATATATATATATATATATATATTTAAAAAATAGGAAGAAGAAATGGGATTGGAAACATTAATGCTAAGGTTTTCAACTTTCAAAGCAGGAAGTTAGTAGAGTCTGTCCAAAAGTAAATTGTATATATATTTTAAACTTAAGCTAATAACATTAGTTAATAGAATAATTTATTTACTAAAATTAAATAATTAGCTACTTAATGGATAATGATTAAATAACATTAAAGCTTAAATAATTTTTCATGTATTTTCAAAAATGTGGACTGTTCCAAAAATAAATAGCCAATACTAATTTGTCTTATTCACATTTAATAGGTGTCACCAGTTTATTATATTTGCTTCATATCTTGTATAAAATATTTTAGAGAAAAGGAAATGTTTAGTGAAAAAAATAATACTAATGCATTTACCACCTGTGTTAGGAGTCAAACATTGTTAATACAATTGAGGACTCTTGTATGCTCTTCTCAAATCCCAGAGACAGTGTCCTGATTTTGGTTTCAGTTGTTCACCTGCATTTCTTTATACTTTTAAAAAATATATGTATATTTTTAGTTGTAGTTGGACACAATACCTTTATTTTTAATTTATTTTTATGTGGTGCTGAGGATTGAATGCAGTACCTTACACATGCTAGGCAAATGCTCTATTGCTGAGCCCCAGTCCCAGCCCCATTTCTTTATATTTTGAAAATATGTTGAGTTACTACATTTTCTGGTTTTAGCCTTCATAAAAAACAACATTTTGGCTGGGCATGATGGCGCATGCCTGTAATCCCAGCTACTCAGGAGACTGAAGCAGAAGGATCGTAAGTTTGAAGCCAGCCTCAGCAACTTTAGTGAGACCCTGTTTTGAAATAATAAGGAGGCCTGGGAACATACTACCAAAAGTAATATACTGATGCCCATCAAAATACCAATGACATTCTTTACAGAGCTAGAAAAAACAGTTCTAAAACTCATTTGGGAAGAAAAAAGACCCATAATAGCCAAAACAATTTTAAGGCAAAAAGGCAATGCTGGAGGCATCAGAATACCTGTCTTCAAATTATACTACAGAGCTATAGTAACAAAAACTATATGGTACTGGCATATAAACAGGCATAGACAAACCACACATCTATCAGCCATTCTTTGACAAAAGTGCTGAAAACATACATTGGAGAAAAGACAGCCTTTTTAACAAATGGAACAAATGGTGCTGGGTAAACTGATTATCCATATGTAGAAGAGTAAAATTAGACCCTTTTCTCAAAAATCAACTCAAAATGGATCAAAGACCTAGGAATTAGACCAGAAACTATGCAACTCCTACAAGAAAACATAGGGTCAACACTCCAACATATAGGCACAGGCAATGACTTCTCAGTACCCCTAAAGCTCAGGAAATAATGCCAAGAGTTAATAAATGGGATGACATCAAATTAAAAAGTTTCTGCACAATGAAAAAAAGTAATTAGGAATGTGATGAGAACCTACAGAATGGGAGAAAATCTTTGCTAGCTACTCTTCTGATAAAGGATTAATATCTAGAATATATTTAAAAAAACACCAAAAAATCAAATAACCCAATTAATAAATAGGAAAATGAATTAAACAGACATTTCTCAAAAGAAGAAATACAAATGACCAACAAACATATGAAAAAATGTTCAACATTATTAGCAGTTAGAGAAATGCAAATTGAAACTACACTGAGATTTCATTTAACACCGGTTAGAATGGCAGTCATCAAAAATACAAATGTGGAGAGGATGTAGAGAAAATCCTGTTGTAGGATTGTATGGTAGTACAACCACTAATGGAAATCTGTATCGATTCCTTAGAAGAGTAGGCATGAAACCACGATGTAACCCATTTATACCACTCCTCAGTATTTTTCTTGAAGAATTAAAGTCATTATACTACAGTGCTACATGCATACCATTTTTATAGCAGCACAGTTCATAATAGCCTACTATGGAATCAGTCTAGGTGTCCATCAACCGAAGAATGGATAAAGAAAATGTGTGATATATACACAGTGGAATTTTACTCAGCCGTAGAGAAGAATGAAATTATGTCATTTGCAGGAAAATAGATGGAACTAGAGACCATCATCATGTTATGTGAAATAAGTCAAAGTCACAAGGTCAAGGGTTGTATGTTTTCTCTCATAAGCAGAAGATAGAGAGGCAAAAGGAGAAGAAAGGTGGGGACAGATCTCATGAAAATCAAAGAGAGTTCTGTAGAAGAAAGGGACCAAGGGGGGGAGGTGGGGAGAAAGGGAAGAAGTGCTGGGAAGTGATATTGGCCAAATTTTTTTGTTATTTTGTGTGCATATATGAATATGTAACAAATCCCATCAGTATGTACAGTTATAATGTAACAGTTTTTAAAAAGGTAGATTAAAAAAAGCCTGGGAATGTAATGCCCCTGGGCTCAATCCCCAGTACCAGGTGAAAAGCTTAAAAAAAAAAACATTTTTTTTTTGTCTTTTAGCTTAATGTTCTTTGAGATTTATGTTGCTATATGTTGCTTGAGTTTATTTTTTAGTCTGTGTAATTATTTGGTTACATAGATATAACTTATTAATCCATTTTAATTGATAGACATCTTTCCTTTTTTGCTATGATGTTATGATAATATTTTTCTTATATTTTCTTTTAAGAATGTTTTTGATAACTTTTTAAAAACTTGGATCCAGGTATACTCTCATGGAAAAGAAAATTTTACTTAAAGTACAAGAACTTTTTTTTTCCTTTGACTTTTTCTGTTAATTCTAGAAAAGTTAAAATTAATACTTTTAGCTATATATGGTGCCACATGCCTATAATCCCAACTACTGTGGAGACTGAGGCTTGGAGGGTCACAAGTTTGAGACTAGCCTGGGCAACATAGCAAGACCCTGTTTCAAAGTAAAATTTTAAAAGGGGTTGGGGATGTAGTAATAGAACAACCCTGGGTTTACTCCCCAGTACCAACCCCCACCCTACACAGTGCCCCCCCCCAAAAAATTCTAATACTTTAAAAGTATCATTTAAGGTTTTATCCCTTTATATAAAATTTTTTGTTAATTTTTTTTGTTTATATGCTTAGGAAGATATCTGGAATGTTGTTTACTCACTGTTAACAATATTTATTTATAGATGATGAATTGTGGGGTCATCTTTTAAACTTCCGGCTGTTTTTCTGCATTAACTGTTTTCTTCATAGTGAGCATGTATGATTTATAATAGAGATTCAGTGATATTTTTCTCAAAAACAAACAAAATACTCAAAATTAAATGTTAAGATGTTCAGTATTGAATTCAGTAATGCAAGGGTAAGTATAAATTGTATAGCAAGAATACTAATTTTTCATTTTGGCATTTTTTGTATTTCAAAGATTTGTATGTAGATTTATAGTATAATTGAAATGCTATAATATATTCAGCCTCCCTTAAAAGTATTACTTTAAAATCAATTAGGTGAAAGAAAAAGAAATTTTTCTAGTAATTTCCTATTATTTATCTTTAGTTTTTAATGATGGAATGAAGCAAAAGTTAAGTCCCTTTAGTATGAGGCAAACTTCAAGTGATTTGACTATAGAGGAGATTTCAGAAGAGGCATTAGAAGCTTTCAGCAGACTTTTATTTCCTTCTTGCCCCAGTGTTGTGTAGTCCACCTCCCCTTCCTGATTTCTCAGGTGCCTAGTGGGCCCAGGTGTCAGGAGTGTTTGCCACGGTAGCAGGTGCCTCCCTCTGTCCTTGGTAGATTTAATGAGCATCTCAAAACTGGATTGTTTCAAATAAAAGAGTACAAGATGTTGTGTTTTGTCATTTGGATAAAACTATGATGTTTGTTTTATAGGTATGACCTTGCTTCTAGGGAATGGCTTCCACTAAACCATTCTGTGAACAATGTGGTTGTTAGATATGGTCATTCTTTGGCTTTATATAAGGTAAAAAATACCTCCACTCTGTACTAAGCAAGAGACGGGACTCTTCCTCAGTTAATTTATGTATTATGCAGTTGAAGAGCTATTGAATGTTGTTTTTTTAATTGAAGCAGACTTTCTTTTGGGGGTTGGGGTTATAAGATTGACTAAGTTGTAAGTGGAAATTGAAGTTGCAACTTTCTGAACCCAAGAGGTTTTAATGAATCAAACCATACTGAGGTATTACTGATTATGGTTCCAAGTGGTTAAAACTGTAGATTAAAAAGTATCAATTAGCATTTATGCCCATTCCAGGTTTGGCTAAGAATTGCCAAGCCACTCAATAATAATTTTCATCTCCTTGTTTTTGGAGGTATGTGGTGGGATGAGGCAACTTTATTTTTCCAAGTCATTTTATTCTGTAAAAGATCTCTTGTGAGGAAGTCCAAGAAAATGACAGTTTTAGAGATATACAGTATGACTGGTTTATTTTGTTCCTTTCTGCATCCTCTTCCTAATTATTCATTGAATGGTCCATTAATAAGTTGAGAATAATGTTGAGGTTTTGAACTGTTTCATTTTCTGTTCTCAGATTTGAATTTTTAATGTTCTTTTTAATCCCATTTACATTTTTCCCTCTAGGATAAAATTTACATGTATGGAGGAAAAATTGATTCAACAGGCAATGTGACCAATGAGTTGAGAGTGTTTCATATTCATAATGAATCATGGGTATTGTTGACCCCAAAGGCAAAGGAGCAGTATGCAGTGGTTGGGCACTCAGCACACATTGTTAAACTGAAAACTGACCGGGTGGTCATGCTGGTCATCTTTGGTCACTGCCCACTCTATGGATATATAAGCAATGTGCAGGAATATGACTTGGGTAGGTATATTTTTTTCCAATGGACATGTTATAAACATCAACTTAAAAAAAACCTCTCCCTTTATTGTTAGGATGTGAGAAAAGATTCAAGCTAACCTTGATCCAGTCCTTCATCTTGAAATGCAGATAACATGGATGTATGACCAGTAAAATTCAGGTTACTAATGCCCCTTTGTAGTATGTATGTGCTATTGTCAATTTGCAAAGAGCCAAAGAAGGCATTGAATACGTTGGGTGTTACAAATAAATAAAAGTAGTTCAAAACTATAAATACTATAGAAAAAATTTGGATGGCCCTTTAGTGGTTGGTTTAATGGAGTGTTAATTTCCCTTAATACATAATCTTTCCTTTGGTTAAATTTTATTTTATCTGTTACTGTGCAGTGGGAGTATCAGCCATAATTGACATTTTGAGAAAGAGGCCCATAAAGTACACCTGTGTACTGGTTACTAAAAGTCATAGGGAATTAAATTCTCACTTGATAAATGAATGGAATTCTTTTCCTGTATAGCCTGTTAGAACATGAAAACATTTAAGAGATTGGAGTTTGGACTCATGCGTTGTTATAAGTTTTAGGTAAAATTTTTTTTTTTTTAGGCAAAAAGATATAATTATGTGTATCAGCTCTCTTGAAATCCCTTCCCCATCCTTGAGATATTTTGATGTTGAGTATTAGAGAAGAGGAACTTGCGTGCCTTTGACTGTTTTTCCCTTTCCAGATAAGAACACCTGGAGTATTTTGCACACCCAGGGTGCCCTTGTGCAAGGGGGTTATGGCCACAGTAGTGTTTATGATCACAGGACCAAAGCCCTGTACGTCCACGGTGGTTACAAAGCTTTCAGTGCCAATAAATACCGGCTGGCAGATGACCTCTACAGATACGACGTGGACACCCAGATGTGGTAGGTGCTTTTTCTTGAGCTTTTGCTTTGAAGTATGAATTCTCTAGAGGCACACTTGTTGGGAAACTATATTTGCTATATTTTTTGTTCTCAGGCCTGGTGGATAATTCTGTTCAGCATTGTATATAAAGAAATTAGGAATCAAACATCATTGCCCTATGTAAACGTATGATTACACAAATGGTATGCCTTGACTCTATGTACAAATAGAGAAACAACATGTATCCCATTTGTACACAATAATAAAAAAAAAAAAAAAAGAAATTAGGAAAAAGCATAGGGAGGGTAATAAATTAGCTGGTATATATTTTGTTGCATTATCCTAAGTTGTAGTATGATGATTAGAAACTGCTTGGTGTTTGGGAGTTGATTTTCAGTTTTCATACGCTGAACACTACTATAATATTTTTTCCCTTCAGAATCCTAACGAATAAAGTACATAGTTGAGTTTGTATACATTTGTAATTATACTATATCTTTTTTTTTTTTTTTTTTTTTGGTGTTGGTGTTTGAGATGGAACTCAGGGCCTCACACATGCTAGGCCACTAGCATTGTTCCACCACTAAGCTGTACCTTCAGTAAGCTATATTCATGTTTGAACCTTGTCTTGATGATCGAAGTGTCATCCTTGGGATCAGTTACTGGTGTCATTCCAATAAAATCAACAGGATGCTTGTACCTAATTGATAGAGCTCACTTCACTGTGAACTGCAGATCATCTGTAAAAAGTATTCTCATTTTAACAAATGTAAAACTAATTTGAGTTATGAAGTAATGTAATTTTAAAGCAATGTTTTCCTTCATTTTGTATTTCCTCACATATTTGAGACCATGCCAATGAAGATGGTTTTACATTCTGTCATAAAAATCATCATTGTTAGTGGCTTTGTAATACTCTGTTATCTGATTATACTGAGCCTGTATATTTGGAAATTTTGATTTCTAGCTTTTGTCTTATTAGTATTGTGCATCGGTGTCTCTCTGTGTTTCATATGATTTCTGCCCAGAAAGTGGAATTATAGCACCATGGGGTATTAACATTTTAAGGATCTTAATATCTTTTGCCAAAATTCTTGTAAGTTTCTAAGGTTTTACATGTTTGTTGAGAGAGCTGCCTACATATAAGGAAAATTCTGCAAGTATTTGCACATGTGGGTTTGAAACTAATAAAATGGCTATGTTTGCATTGGCAGATAGCTAACTTTTCTTTAAAAACTAACCTTATATTTATTATTTTTAAATAAACTCAAAGGACCATTCTTAAGGACAGCCGATTTTTCCGTTACTTGCACACAGCTGTGATAGTGAGTGGAACCATGCTGGTGTTTGGAGGAAATACACACAACGACACATCCATGAGTCATGGTGCCAAATGCTTCTCTTCAGATTTCATGGCTTATGACATTGGTAAGCTTCCCAGAGCCATTTTTCTCTTCAGAAATGTTTTGTATATAAGAAACATTTAAAAAGAAACTGAAAATATCACTAGTTCAAAACTGTCAGGTCACTTGAAAGAGGTCCAAATGGTAGTTTTGTATTTATTTGACTAAGGTTATACGTTTATTAAAAAAATGCATTACTTCTACATTCAGTTCTTTTGGAAATCACTCTTGTTAATATTTGAAGCTGAGTTGAGATAACTGGTCACTCCTTTGTTACAAATGCTTATTACGCAGTGTTATTTTGTAACTGCAAGCACTGGCTTAAGATTAACTTTATTTCTTGTAAAACTGGTTTCACCTGTATTCTTGGTGTGATAATATACTTGACCACCAGAGGGCAGTATTTCCTCATTCATAAATAATACCAAGTGTTCTGTGTAAGTATCAGATGTTCATTTAAAAAATTAAAAAAAAATTTTTGGTAAAATACATATAACATAAAACCTATTACTTTATTTTTAAAAATTTATAGTTTTAGGCCTGGATGGGTTGTGGTTCAGTGATAGAACACTCTCCTAGCACATGTGAAGCACTGTGTTTGATCCTCAGCACTGCATAAAAATAAATAAATACATAAATAAATAATAAAGTTACAAAACTAATTGTATAGTTTGGTGGAATTAAATGTATTCATAATGTTATACATTCAGTACCACCATTCATCTCCATAACTGTTTTCATGTTGTAAATCTGAAACTACCTATTTGGCAACATTTCCATTTTCCCTCTATCCTTTGCAGCCACCATTATTCCGCCTATCTTTGTGCTTTTCATTATTCTAAGTCAACAGTTCACTTTTAGCAGATATTAATGTGCTAACTCCTGAACTTGTACATTGGGGATGATCGAATGAGTAAGTTATAGCCCTTAGAGTAAAGGTGAAGGAGACAGAGAAATGAACAAATAATATAGTTCAGGAATTTTTTTTTTTTTTTTTTTTTTTTTTTTTGCTGGAAACTATATATGAGAACATATCTGAGTATTCCTAAGTCATGAAAGGCTTTCTTGAGGGAGGGGCTATCCAACGTAGGTCCCGAGGAACACTGGAGATCAGCCATGTTATATTAGCCAGGACTTCCCGGACAGAGGAAGCCCATGTGCAGAGACCAGAAGTGACCATGGCACACATTTAGGGCCTGTGAACCATTACTTTTGTGTTCATCATACCAAAGGTAACAGTGACCCCAAAAGAGACTTGAAAAGTAAGTGGCTATCAGTCCAGGGACTTCAGATCTTAAGCCTGTATGTCATGCTGAGGAATGTAAGATTTTTGAAGTGTCTTCCAGAGGAAGTGATGGGATTGTATGTATATCTAAGGAATATCTCGTTAGTGGTTTTTTGTAGTGAGTATTTGAAAAGAGGCATGTTGGCATTCAGGAGACTTTTGCTGAAGTCATGGTGAAGGTTTGAACCAAGGTGATGGTTGTGGCTATGAGGATAAAGAGATAGACATACCTTTATTTCTTCCAGAAACTTGAGGTTTGATGGGATGTGTTTTGAAAGAGGTGAAAGCATCCTTACTCCCAGGTATCTGATGTAGACCATGGTAGATGGTACCTTTTTCTAAGATTGGGAATCAACATGGAGGAGTTCAGTGTGGGAAGAAGACAGTGAAGGAAATGTGGGGACATATCCAGTTAGGGATATCTGTGAGAGAGAGCAACTCAAGAGAGCCAGTAGGAAGTTCCAGGAAGTGTGACTTCTGGAATGAAAAAGAGCCAGATGGCAGATGGATAGAGAAGTCCAAAAGAGAATGAAGATTGTGGGTAGTGTCATGAAGTAGGAGGAAAATAGGTGAGAATTATGATCTCTGAAAGATCAGTTAATGCCTATAGAATAGTTAAGTAAAATAAGGACCTGATAAGTCCTTCAGATTTAGCAACAGTCATTTATTACCCTCTAGTCATAGAGGAGTAACCCAGATTATAGGAAACTGGGAAATAACATGGAGTGAAGTGCCTACTTGGTGAACATTGAATTTTATTTAAAAGCTTTCAGTGAAGGGAAGGAGAAGGGCAAGTCGAGTGCCTCAGAGGGATATAAATCTAGGAGAGGCATGGTGGGTGGGGGAGGGAGAGATGGGATACCTTGAGCATATTTAAATGCTCTGGCGAAAGCCAAAGATGAGTGTGGAGACTCAAAGGAGAAGGGTTTTATGTTGTTGAATCAGGGAACGGACTTTTGGGATGGGAGAAGAGGAAGGGATCTTGCCACACTGGTTTTGGGGAAGGAAGCAGGGTGGGTAGGCAGAAAGCTGGGGCAATTGTAGCCTCCGAACTTCACGTTGAGGAAGATTGGATGGAGGCTGGATAGGAGAAGGCCACGCAGGTTATGGTCAAGGTTGAAGAAGCTCTGCTTGGGCAGTGTCCCAGAGAGTGAGACAGTGAGCATATGGGTAGTGTGGTGCAGGAGCACCTGTTGGTTTTCATTCAGGAGAGAAATTATTAGCATAGGTCAGGATGAAGGAAGCTCAGTAGATCTAGGGGATCTAGGAAAAGACTTAAAATTTTAATTTTCACCTATATTATTCCATTGTAGCTACTAAGTTTAGGCAAATCAGTATAGAGAAGAATGGAACATAATTGTGTAACTCACGTTTTACTTATATCAGCTTTGTAGAATATGAATTTTCTTTAAGTTTAAAAATATACTGGTTTGGGGTGGGGTGTGGTTCAGTGGTAGAACACTTGCCTAGCATGCACAAGGCCCTGTGTTTGATCCCCAGTACTGCAAAAAAAGAAAAAAAAAAGAAAAACATTGTGGTGGGTACAATCAGTAGATAGCAGGGTGAAAGGCCTGGATGTCATGGTTGTTAAATTCTAATGGAATTGCCATATGACCCATCTTTTTATTTTTTATTTTTTTCGGTACTGGGGATTGAACCCAGGGGCACTAAACCACTGAATCACATGCCCAGCACTTTTTATATTTTATTTTGAGTCAAGGTCTTGCTAAGTTTCTTAGGGCTTTGCTATGTTGCTAAGGCTGGCTTTGAATTTGAGCCTCCTATCTCAGCCTCCTGAGCCACTGGCTTGTGCCACTGTGCCTGGCATGACCCCATCTTTAGTACCCTACTGCTCCACTGCTGCTGGTTTTTACTCAGCAATCACAGTGTGACTAATAGAGTTCAGAGGTAGGTTTTACGAGGCTGTGTGTGTGTTACAGTTTTCTTCTCGAAGACTCAGTTCATGTTGATTATGAATGACAGTCCTCTCTGAAACATGTTTTTCTTGCTTCTAGCTTGTGACCGCTGGTCAGTGCTTCCCAGACCTAGTCTCCACCATGATGTCAACAGATTTGGCCATTCTGCGATCTTACATAACAGGTAATTGGAGAAGTGCTTGCTTCTTTTCTCTTGTGCTTGAGATGGAATTGAAATAAAATATGAAGACATGAAAGTGGATTAATACTATTTGCAGGATTCCCTCATCCCATTAGTTTTTCACAGAGTGTGAATTTCCTGATTGATGTTTAAAATATTTGATGTGACTATGGATTGCTTCAAATGCCATGATTATTGATCTGGTGTTGTTAGCACACAGGGACATGCTGTTTGCTGGTATCCAAATGCTTGAGACAACAAAAACTTCTTGCAGGTTACTATGTTTGGTCTTCTGTGATTTTTTTCGTTACTTAGATTGAGTTTCAAGTAGCTGTATCTGTACAGTAAGGAGAGTTTGGAAAAAAGCAGAGAAGTCCCTTTAGGTGAGAGATAAGAACAGAGATTGGGGAGGTTGTGAATCTTGATATAGGGCCAGTCTGTAGTCCTTGGATGATCTGAATTCTGCACTGATTTTTTTGTGTACTGCTCAAAAATGCCTGGGCCAGCTTCCAGAGCTCTTCATAAATCTGCCCTGGAGACATTCCGTCAAATAAAGGAGATTCAGGGTGACCACTCTACCTGTTCCTTACAGTGAGCTTTAAAGATTTTTGAGAAGTTAAACAGCCTACTCAGGTCATTAGTTTTTTTCATTGTTTCTGCTACTATTATTACTATTTCTACTTTTAAAATTCAAAGTCATGTTGACCCTGTAGCTATTGAAGTCTAATGCCTGCATTATGTTAGGATTCCTTTGACTTTTAAAATTTCTGTTGTGATAATGAAAGTAATTTAACTTGAATTAGGAAAAATAAGAAAGCAGTAGTTTTGAGATGTGGTGAAGGAAGAGTTGACAAAATTTAGATACTAGGTATTGGTCAAGGTGCCATCTTTGTAGAGCAATTATTTAATTTTTTTTAGCATATGTATGGTTTTATGGTGAGAATGTTTGATAGTTTTTATAGACTAAAATGGAAGGATTTTGATTACTTTGCTAATCTGAAGTATTATCCTCCATTGTAACCTGATGTTTGCTCTCTGAGGAAGTCCCTTAAAACTCTCTAACCTCTTGAAGTTTTCCCATGGAGAGCAGTGGGAGTCCTGGGTATCACCTTGACTGTGGCTGCCTGGCTCCAGCTCTCCTTATCTTGACATTCCTGGAGTTCTCTGGTTGGAATGGAATAGGCATTTGCTAAATGTCAACCATTAGTACTATGATGATAACTATTAAACAGATGAATCTTTATTAAAACCTTCTTGAGGACTGGAGTTGTGGCTCAGTGTGGCTCAGTGCCTAGCATGTATAAGGCACTGGGTTTGATTCTCAGCACTGCACTTAAATAAATGAATAAATAAAGGTCCATCAACATCTAAAAAATATTAAAAAGTAAATAAATAAAATTTTCTTGAGTTTTATACAAACTCAACAAGTTGACTGTTTACCATAAAATGTAGTTTAACCATGAATCAAAGTTGGAAATGGCTTACTGGAGTTATAATGATGTTTCTGTTTTTGTGTAATACGATAGTGTATTTGAGCCTGATGTGTGAGTGTGAGTATTGGTCAGGCTTGGCTTGGGCAGGGAATGATGAAGGAGGCCGTCTACTAAAAGGTCATGGTTTCAGTTTAATTTTATGGAATAGTATGCTGAAAGAGAAAGTGATTCACATCATTTCTTTGTGTTACAAGTGAGCAGCAGTGGGTCAGATATGCCTGACTTAGCTGTTCCTCTCAATTGCCTGTTCCAGGGTGTTTTGAAGAACTATCCCTACCTTCCCAGAACCACTGGGTGACCATAGGAATTAAGCATTGCTGAGAACACACTCTTCCTGGGTGGAGGAGGGAGCTTATCTGGTTAAGGAACAAATTGACTAGTTGAATCTAGCCTGCTTCATGTGATACTCAGTGAGCCAGTGGTGGGGTTAGAAATGAAACGTGGTGTTCATTTTGTTGTCATTGTTATTAAAATGTGCAGTTTTCAGATATGGTTACAAGTACTTACTTTATGCTGCTGTGAAATGTACAAATATCTCTTCAGTGTACTGATTTCATTTCCTTTGGATATATACTCAATAGTGGGATGCTAAACTATATGGTAGTTCTTTTTTAAAATTTTTGAGCACACTTCATGTTCTATAATGGCTATAATAACTTGTATTTCCATCAGCAATATACAAGGGTTCCCATTTTTTTCATATTCTTGCCAAAATTTCTTTTTTTTTTTAAAATGACTATTTTAACTGGTGTGGAGTCATATCTTATTGTATTTTAAACTTGGATTTTTCCCTGGTAACTAATGCTTTTTTTCATATACCTGTTGTCATTTGTATGTCTTCCTTTGAAAAATGTCTGTTCAAGTCCTTTGCCCATTTTAAAATCAGAATAATTTTTATTTACTTTTGAGTTGTTTGAATTCCTTATATACTTTAGATATTAACCCCTTATCAGATGTGTTATTTAAATAGAAATATTTTCTCCCATTACATAGGTTGTCTCTTCAATCAATTGGTTGCTTTCCTTCTCTGTGCAGAAGCTTCTTAGTTTGATGTAATGTTACTTACTTATTCTTGTTTTTGTTAGTTCTAGTGTCATGTTAAAAAAAAAAGTCATTGTCTAGACCAGTTTCTTGGAGCTTTCACTTTGTTTTCTTCTAGTAGTCTTTTTAAGTTGTAGATGGGCACAGTATCTATATTTTATTTATGTATGTTTATGTAGTGTTGAGGATCAAACCAAGTGTCTCAACACGTGCTAGGCAAGCACTCCATCCCTGAGCCACAACTCCAGCCCCTCTTCTAGTAGTTTTATGATTAAGTTTTTAAATACATTTTAAGACTTAAAGTCTTTTAATACATTTTGAGTTGATATTTCAATAGGTATAATTTCATTCTTCTGCTTTTGGATATCTGATCACTAATTGAATTCCATTATTGTGGTCAGAGAACACATTTTATTTTCCCTTTTGAAAAATACTTATTGGGAGTTTTTTATGACCTAGTATATTATCTGTCTTGGAGAATGTTTTATAGGAGATCGCATATGTTACTTTTATCAGGTGGAGTGTTGTGTAGATGTAAGGCCAAGTTGGTTAAATGTTGTTCAAGTTCTATGTCCTCTCTGATTTGACAAGTTGTCTTATTCATTATTGAGAGTGAAATATTGAAGTCTCCAACAGTTATTGTTCCTTTAGTATTTCTTACAAGGTAGGTCTGCTAACAGTCTTTGAGTCTTTATCTGTTAATATCTTTGGTTCAGCTCCATTTTTGAAGGATAGTCTTGTGAGAGCATTGTTGTTTGACTTCCTGCTTTCTACACTTTCCCTTTGTCATCTTTTGCCTTCTAGTCTCCATTGTTTCTTAACTGTTAGTCTTAAGGTGATTCTCTTGTCTGATGAATTGTTTTACTTTTGTTGTCTTCAACGCTGTCTCTTTGTTTTGGGCTTTCAGTAGCTTATGTTGTGTTGAGGTGTGAATCTTCCTGTGTTTGTCCTACTTGGAATGAATTGAACTTTATGGATTATGGATTAATTTTTTTCACATTTGGAAATTTTTCAAAAATTATTTCTTTAAATGTGTTTTCTGTTCTTACTCCTGCTTGTGGAATTCTGTCGTGTATGTATTGGTGTGCTTGACAGTGTTCCTCATGTCTCTGTGGCTTTGTTAATTTTTCACAGCATTTTATTCCTTTCTTGTCTTCAGATTATATCATTATTAATCTTTCTTCTTCTTTTATGTGGTACTGGAGATGGAACCCAAGGCTTTGTGCATACTAGACAGTTGATCTTACCACAAGCTGAACAACCAACCCCTGAACCACATCCCCAGCCCTGTTTTGAATTTTATTGAGAGACATTTTCTCACTGAGTTGCTTAGTGGCTCACTTTTGCTAAGGCTGGCTTTGAACTGTCCATCCTCCTGCTTCAGCCTCCTGATCTGCTGGGATTACAGGTGTGGGCCACCATGCCTGGCTCCATTTATTCTTTATAATTTATGTCTCCTTATTCTATTCTCTCTCAGTTGAATTATTGATGTCATGCTTTCATTTAATTTTTTAGACATAGTTTTTAAGTTCCTTAAATATATAATAGCTACTTTGAAACCTGTCTACCTGTCTCCTGAGACAAACATGGGGAACCCCACACAGGCAGATTTTATTGATTTATGTTTCCTGTGTGGGTCACAGGTTTTAATTTCCTTGCATATTTTGTTAAAAACTAAACATCTTAAACAATATATGGTAAGAAAACTGGATTGTGATTCTTTCACCATTACCACTGTAAACTATTACTATTTATTTGGAATCCTGTGTATTCTGTCCTCTCCCACAGTATGCCATTGCTGATTTCTTGATTAGTTTTTTTTTTTTTTTTCTTGTTTTTAATTTAAAGTCTCTTGCTCTGGAGTTTCCCTAGATCAATGCAACTTAGTGTTCAGCCAATGATTTCTCAATGGTTTTGCTTAAATGCTTTTAGCCATTTTAAGGATCCACTATTTGCTGATGGATCTATATCTGATTTGAGCAATATATTCAAAGTTCTGGAAGTTTAAAAGTTTACCCTGGCTTTTACTAGTTGGCTAGTGCTGCCGTCTTCATTATCTTCTGCAAGTTCTTGAAGCCTTATGCAGACACATAGCCTTCCAGACCACTGGAGATGTGAAATTTTATTAAAGCACCCTGAAGGAGAACTGGACTTGATTTAAAACCCTTAAAACCTTGATTCTGACCAGGTACACTGGTGTATACCTGTAATCCTAGCTACTCTGGAGGCTTAGGCAGAAGAATTGCAAGTTCAAGCCCAACCTGGGCAACATAAACCCTGTCTTGAAAAAATAAAAACTAAAAAAAGTCCTTGACCCTGGATATTAGGAGGACTTTCACTTCTGGCACTTCTCCCACTGAAAGATTACCAAAAAGTATAAAGCAAAAACCGGAAAGATAATGAAGAAACACTGGACAGAAACTAAGATGAAAAAAGTTCAAGGAGGTAGACCAAGCTGCTTCAGCCTGAGATTTCACTCATTCAGCTGTGGCAGCAGAGAGGTGGAACTGAATTTCGAATTGATTTTCAGACTGGAGGACCAGGGATGAGAGGTATTTTTGTACATAATGGATGCTAAATAGATATTTCTGGATTGCATGATTTGGGCCTTGTTCTTTTTAGAGATATATAATATAAATGATCATATGAAGTTTTTAGACTGAAAACGATATTAAATTGAAGAAATCATATGCAGGAAAGAATAGGCCCATTTGTAATATTAGTCAGTGCTAGAAATATGTGTAATGTCATCCTTGAAATAAAGAGATTTAAACAAAATTCTTTTTTCCTAAAAAGATGTTAAAATTTTTATTGTGAAAATTTGAAAGATATAAAGAAGTAGAGATAACAGTATAATTAAACCCCAGGTGTTCCTTACTCAGCATTAGCAGTCATTAATCACTGGCATCACCCTTAGCTGGTCCAGATTACTTGGAAGTAGTTTTCTAGCACAATAGGATTTCACAAGTAAGTATTTCAGATTACAGTTGATTTTTCATTATTCACATCAATTATGTTCTATAAAGTCCTGCACACAATGAATTAGTGAATATTGAATCTCTGCTCCTAGAGGACATGTAGGTTTCTGCAAGCCTTGCATCACAACCTTTTCCTAAAGCAGTCAGTACATTAATCCTGTTCAATGTGTGTTTCTCTTTAAACACAGCATATTGTTGATTTCTTACCATTGAGCTCATGGCCACCAGCACTTGGACTCACGCCTAAACAAAGTTTATCTAACACACATATTTCCTCCACAAAGGCACATCACAGCTTAGAACAGGAGTCAGTTCTTGAGCACTTCACTGGGGATCATTGTAAACAATGAAATCACCAGCATAAAGCACAAAAATGCAGTAAGGGGACACTAAGTAAACCATGAAAGGGACACTTGTTACAGGAGAACTGAGTCAAGAAGTCAGAGCACTGCCTTGTCTGACCTGAGCTGGGAACGTGATGTTTGTCAACTCAAATGTTCTACCACTCTTCATGCACTTGCCTGCAAGTGACCATGAAGTGCGGCAAATATTGATTTTGAAATTTTAGTGAGTAGGTAAATTCACAAATACAGAATCTGCAAATAATGAGAATTGACTGTCTTTCATTAAAGACTCTTAAAAAAACATGACTACTGCTGAGAATGGAGGTGCATGCGTGGAACCCCAGGGTCTGTGGTGATTGAGATAGGAAGATTGTAAGTTTGAGTCCAGCCTCAGTGGCTTTAGTAAGGCCCTAAGTAACTGTCTCAAAATAAGTAATAGAAAAGACTTGGGTTGTACTCAGTGGTAAAGCATCCCTGAGTTTAATCTCCAGTACCCCTACCCAGAAAAAAACAAAACAAAACCCCATAACCAGTGTATTATAGCACTTAAAAATAAATAATAATTCTTTAACATTATCGGTATCCATTTCATATTCAAGTTTCTGAATTGTCTCGTAATTTTTTTAAAGTTTAACTTGTTGAAATCAGGGTCCAGTTTACATCACTAAATTGAAACTAGTTAAAATATGTTCTTTCTCTTAAAATACAGGCTCCCTGCCCATCATGTTTTCGATTATTTGCTAGAGACTGTGATGTGTGTCCTGTAGTTTCTTATCGTCCAGATTTTAGCGGTTACATCCTATGCTTTCAAATACATATTGGTATTCTCCTGACCTTGCTGCAAATTAGTGCAGTCAGAGTCACTTCAGGATTATGACAAGATCACTTCATAAGGTTGATTTTTTCTCTTTATTTGCCAGTTTTCAAAGTAATAGACTGATTTCTTAGCATTGCCCAGAGATGACAGATAAGGTCAGGGGCATGTGTTATTTTGAGTGTAAGGATTTAAAAATACTTGGTGTGTTTTACCAAGTCCATTATAGTTCTTATTCTTACTATATTTCAAACATTTCCTATCTGTAGTCAGGGAGCTCTTCATTGTAGCTCTTGAGTCTTTCTGACACTACTCCAGTCTTTCTCATACATTCATTGTGAACATTTCCTGACCCGGACACACATTAAGTTTTTCTCTAAAAAGTTCTGTTGTGGACTGGCAGGGGAGAGAATTATTATTTTTTTTTAAGTACCACAATCTTAACTCCTAGTCCTGTGCACTACTAGTGTGCTGGTCTTTTAAGAAGACTGGTTAAAGAAAACTGTGTATTTCTGTGTTTGAGCTCTTCCTTCTCTCAATAGATAAACTGCCACATACTCTACATACTTTTTTCTGCAAGGCTTTCTCCTCCCCACATAACAATATATATCGGAGATCACTCCGTAGCAGCATACAGAAATCTTGCTCACTTCTTCTTACATCTGTGTAGTATTTCATCCTGTTGATATATCATAGTTTATTTAATACATGCCCAATAGATGGACATTTGGACTGTTAGAATCTTTTTCCTGTTATTACTTAATGATGTAATTACCTCACATGTACTTTTTGTATTTTTGCTATTTTATCTTTGTGATAGACTTCTAGAAATGTGATTTCAGGTTCAGAAGGTTGATGTGCAGTTTTGTTAGAAATTTCCAGATTACCTGTCTGTGGGCTTGTGCTATTTTAAAGTCCAGCAGCAGTAAATGAGTGTGCCTTTTGCCCCACAGGCTCACCTTTCCATGTATTACTCAAGTTTTATCATCTTTTTCTTTGCCAGTCTGACAGGCGAAGTGTGCTATATAAGTGTAGTGTTGTTTTTTTTGTTATTGTTGTTTTGTTTTGGTACCAGGGATTGAACTGAGGGATGCTTAATCACTGAGACACATCTGCGACTTTTTTTTTTTTTTTTTTTTTTGAGAAAGCTTCTTGCCACATTTTTTAGGGCCTCAACTAAGTTGCTGAGACTGGCCTTGACCTTGTTATCCTCCTACCTCAGCCTCCTTCAGAGCGGCTGGGATCACAGGTGTGCACTACCATGCCTAGCTCATAAGTGCAGTTTTAATTTGCATCTCTCTTTTTAAAAAAATTTTTTTAGTGTAGATGGACACAATCTCTTTATTTATTTATTTTTATGTGGTGCTAAGGATAGAACCCAGTGCCTCATGCTTGATAAGTAAGCGCTCTACCACTGAGCCACAACCCCAGTCCCTTAATCTGTGTATCTCTTGATTGAAGTTGAGCATCTTTTTGTGTGCTTAAAGACATTTGTATGATTAAAGTCCTCTCTGTGTAAAATTGTTTTCCTACCTTGTGGATTTTAAGTCCAATGGAGGTTTTTGGTTTTAGGTCACATTCAGGTTATAGAAAAGTTTGCCCATTCTTTTTTCTAGAACTTATGTAATTTCTTCTTTTGGGTGATTCTCTGACACATTTGGAATTTATCCTGGTATATAGAGTGAGAAAGGGATTCAGTTTTACCTTTTTTCATGTGTTTAGTTACTCAATACCATTTACTGAAAAGTTCATCTTTTCCCCACTAATTTAAAATGTCACTTTCCCATGTACTAAATTTCCATGTTCAATTTTATGGGTGAATTATTGGAACTATTCACAGTGATTACAGGTCAGAATGAAAGGGTGGAATTTGGGAAGGAAGAGAATTATAATTTCATAGACCTTGAAGTCATTTCTTAGAAGACTTTGTTATGAAGGACTTGTCTGAAGGTTGTCTATAAAGTATATAAAGCCTTTGTACCATAAGCTTTCAGCAAATTCATTCTCTCCCTTTTTTCCCTAGCACCATGTATGTGTTTGGCGGTTTCAACAGTCTCCTCCTCAGCGACATCCTCATATTCACCTCAGAACAGTGTGAAGCACACCAGAGTGAAGCTGCTTGTGTGGCAGCAGGACCTGGTGTCCGATGTGTGTGGGACACAAGGTTATCTCAGTGCATCTCCTGGGAGTTGGCAACTGAAGAACAAGCAGAAAAGTTAAAATCAGAATGTTTCTCCAAAAGAAGTAAGTTTTCCTCTATTTAGAATTTAATTAGAAATCTCATTTTGTCAGAATTATGTAGAAGCTTAGCATATGTACACTTCTTACGTTCACCTTTTCATCAATACTAGTTTAGTAATAACTTGTGCAAAGCCTTTCTGGGTGTTTGAAAATTGGTTTGTAAACATCTTTATACATGTCATGTAGCTCTTAGAAGCTGTCTGTGAATGATAGGGACCAGTCCTTCTTGGCTGTAGGCTTTGTCCACCAGCTCCAGGACCTGGCTACAGTTGATCCAAGGTGGTGCTATCCAATGGAATTTGTTTTGATAATGGAACTATTGTTATGTGCCCTATTCGAGTCTGGTAGCCACTAGCCACATGGGGATATCAGACACTGGAAAGATGGCTAGTGTGCCTGAGGAACTGAATTTTTAATTTATTCCTGGCTACCATTTTGGACTGTGGAGGTCTGACATTAAGGATGAGATTAGGAAGGTCAGCCCAGGTGAGCCTGTTGTAGGTAGATAGAAGTCAAGTCGCTGTCCTTACCAACTGTTTGCTAGCTCTTCTAGTTGGATACAGCAGGGAGAGCCAGACAGACAGTTGCTGAGGATGAGCAGTGATTCCCACTTCTGGAAGCTCCCCCCATGTTTTCTAAGCTATTCTCTTCACCCTGCCTACTTAGCTTGCCCTTTTGCTGTGACATGGAGCACAGAACAACACAGTGAATAAATGTGTGAGAAAGTCCTTTCAAAGTAAGAAGGATGCCTCTGCAAAGTGTTTGTTCACATCAGATAAGAATGTTGGCTGAATTCCATAGCTAGCAGGATGAGTGTTGGAGTTACTGTGACCGTTATGATGGAGAGAAGCAGCTTTTATTTTCCCAGGATGCTCCAAATTAATCTGTGCAGGAACATAAATCCTTAGTAAGAACACCCAGGCAATCAAGTTCATGGTTGGAGAACAAAGATTACCAGAACCTTGTAGGATTACTCATTGTCTTCTGAAAGGGATAAAATCAGTACAACAGTTATTTTTTTAACCAGATTTTTTTAAAGTTCAAATTAAATGTTCAAGTATATATATGGGAAATAATATTGAATTATCTTAGGTTATTCAGTATGAATTCATTATCTGTCATCTCATGTTCAGTATCCACTTCCTATTTTACTCTATTCTCAGCAGAGGTGACCCTAATCCTTCAATGATGATCAGAGAAGGAAGAGAAACCAAAAGGGTTTACTTCTGGGGCCTTTCTGAGGGTGGGCCCTGGGCCCTCCCATTGGCTTTTCCTGGGTTCCACCACGAGATGGTTCAGCAGATGAGGCAGTGTGGTGCTGTAGCTTCTCTTTTCTGGGGTCAACAGGAAGTGTGACAAGTCTACAGTCACCCTAGGGTTCTGCAGCTTGCTTTCTGGAATTCATGTATATGTGTAGAAAATGTAGCATGGCTCAGCTCACACTTCCTTTGGGGTCTGGGCACTGCCTGCTGCCTGTGCTCAAAATGAGCCGTGGTGCTTGGTCTCTTTTATTATTTTCTTTGGCTTCTGTGCCGTTTCTGGTGTTTATTTTGTTGCTAGTTGGTTTTTTCTTGGGAAGAAAAATATTCAAAGACTTACTTCTGTTATATCTTAGACTTGTTAAATTAACTTACCTTTGCTTTTCATTTCCTGTTTAATTTTTTTTCAGTGAAAAGTGTTTCTTCAGATTGTCTCTAAGTCCTTTTTAATCTGAAAAATCCCAATATACTTTACTTCCAGTTTTACTGTTCATTTTCTTCCTAGCCATTGTTAGAATTTTTTTGACCTGCCTCAGATTGTGCTTAACAAAAGCTGTCACAGTTGATGAGTGTTTCTTCTCTTCCTAGCTCTTGACCATGACAGATGTGACCAGCACACAGATTGTTACAGCTGCACAGCCAACACCAATGACTGCCACTGGTGCAATGACCATTGTGTCCCTATGAACCACAGCTGCACAGAAGGCCAGGTCAGGGGCCATTTCTTAAGGATTTCAGGGGGTAGAAATATAATAATTGTATTTAGGTGTAGGTTGAGTGTATGGCATAAATAGTGACCCAGATATTTTTTAAACATGGGAATGTAGATTTGGATTTTATTATAGTTCAGGTTTTCTTTTTGGAAGGGATGCTATATACATCTTGATTCAACAATGTCACTAGCCACAGGGGTGAGACTAAGATGAGGTGATGAGGAAAGAATAGTGTCTGAGAACTATTATCCCTGGGCATGGTTGTGGCTAAGTACTAGATCTTCCATCTGAGACTTGTAACAGCAAGCTCAATCCACCTGTGTGAGGTCTTGGGAGAAAGTTAGGATTTGAAGAAGGTGCAGTGGTCTCTAGTGGACTGGGCAAATGATAGAGTTTGCAAAATCTTCCTGTCTTTTGTTACATCTTTGGTCAACATTAATTCAGTGTTTACCATATATGATTTTGGATATTTAGATTAATCTTAAAAAAGATTAAGATAACCAAGCTTTTGTAGTTTATGTATAAGACCTTTTTTGTCATTTTACTGCAGTTTATAAAATATATTATTGGACTGTTTGGGGTCATTTGAAAAGTAGCAAGTTCCATATTCCTGAGCAAGTTCAGGCATGCTGTTTAAAAGAGTAGACTGCTTCCTTGCCAGTTAAAGGCATCTCTGTGAGCAAAACATTCTACTACAGTGTTCCTACTCCAGTGCAACTTAATTAGCATTTTATTTATCTGTTTATTTATTTCCTTCCTTGATTAGATGATTTTGTGTTTAATATCATTTTGGTCTTCACCATGAGTTATCTCTGTGAATATGACAAAAGCTTTTGTTCTCTGTGTTCTAGATCTCCATTCCAAGGTATGAGAATTGCCCCAAGGATAACCCTATGTACTACTGTAACAAGAAGACCAGCTGTAGGAGTTGTGCCTTGGACCAGAACTGCCAGTGGGAGCCCCGGAATCAGGAGTGTATTGCCCTGCCTGGTAAGCCTTGCTAGGCTCCTAGAGTATGGGTCCAGAACCCTTAATACTATGCCACCTGGCTTGAACCTATTTGTGGGGAGGATTTTATTCTATGTATCTATCACTTTTATTTATTTATTTTTAAAATCCAGTTTGAAAGTATTTACTTGTACTGTTCTTTGAAATAAAGTCAAGCATTTATCTGCTCCTCTGGAGAATGGAATGTTTCTGTGTTCATGTCAGTGAACCTGTTCCTTCCCATGACCCCCACCTGTCTGTGATTACCTAGGACTAGAACTCTGTAATCTCAGCTGCCAGTCTTCTGGGCACTGTATGGAAGAGCATTTCTGAACAGGGGGATCTGATTGTTGGCACCTCTTACTAGCTTCTCTGAGCAGAGGGAGAAGAGGATTTCTGTGTTAGCAGCAACTTCGAGGTGACCTCCAGTCCTGAGTACCTGTTTATGGCATCCTGAGGTTTAGAATGATGACTTTTGACCCAGCAGCTGGGACTGAACCCCTGTGATATATTCGCTCCAAGCTGATATCCAGGAAGGGGAAGTTGTGTGGTACTATGCAGCAGCTGAGGCATGAGCAGGCCACTTGAGGTGGACCAGGGCCCTTTTGAATATCCTTTGAGGAATGCAATTCAGCTTGCAGAATGGGCTTCTTGTTCTTCCACTCTTGTTCTGAGTCTCAGGTACTCATGTATAGCAAAACACCTGGGGATCTTGCCCAAAGGCATGTTCTGGTACAGGCCTGGAGTGGGTCTCTAGAGTCTTCATTTTAACTTGTCATTCATTCCATGTTTCAAGGAGCAAGTCTGTATGCTCTCAAATGATCTCTTTCCTGTGGTACCTCCCAGTGATCTCAGTGGCTGTTTCTGGTAATGAACATTGTTGATGGTATTTCCAGGTTACTTTGGTTCTCATGGAGTTGCTGTTTCATTCACTGTTGAACAGGGATCATCCCTAGCTTCCATGTGGAACCTTACCTGGGTTCAGTCTGATTACAAGGAACTTGTAACAAACCTTGCCTTGTGTGTACTTTGGATTTTTCCCAGGATCGTTCCCTCCTCGTTTTGGGGATTTTTGTGCACCTGGTTGTAACTTGTACCTGAAAATAAGAAAAAAAAATGCAGCATTTGATGACTAGATTTATTCATTTCCAACCTGTTTACATGTTTGCAGTTCTGTATTCCACCTTTCCAATGTGCGTATTCATCTGTCTGCTCTCTACTCAGGATTTAGTCTTATTTCTAATTGTTCTTCTAAAGGAGCTGGTACAAAACTAGCATTGATACCAAATGGGTTTTCCTTCAAGTAACAGGAGAGTTGACCTCAGAATATGCTTCTTGAGATCCAGTAAATATGGTTGACAAACTTGTTTTTTTCTCTCTTATATTCTGTGTCTGGAAGTGAATAATGTATCTGTTGCGCTTGCCACAGTCTAATGGAGCACCTGGAATTCAAATCACAAGGATCACTTAGGTGTTCAGTAACTTGAACTAGTAATATAGTAGTTTTCTGTAACTTCTAAAGCTCTTTTTTCTCTCCCCCTTTGTTAAAGAAAATATCTGTGGCGTTGGCTGGCATTTGGTTGGAAACTCGTGTTTGAAAATTACTACTGCCAAGGAGAATTATGACAATGCTAAATTGTACTGTAGGAACCACAATGCCTTCTTGGCTTCCCTCACAACCCAGAAGAAAGTGGAATTTGTCCTTAAGCAGCTACAAATAATGCAGCCGTCACAGAGCATGGTGAGTGAACCCTCAGAACCTGAGTTTCTCATACCCACTTTCTGCTGAGGGCAGGACCGCAGCTGGTGCATGGAAGGCTGTGAGTGACGTGCTGGGAAGAGGAGGAATGCAGGATGCACCGTGTCGTAGATGTAGCACTACGCTGTCATTCTCTTCCTTTAATGCCTTTTACCTGACCTTGGAACTTTCGATACTTCATATATTTTCTTAGTCATATTTATTATAACATGAAAAATAATACATGAGATGAACAGTAACTTGTATTTGTGCACATACTCTAGGGACATCACTAGATGAATTTATGCTTGTTTTATCTCTAGATTCTGCTGTGGTGGGGAGCAAGGGGTCACAGCTAATTAGGTGTCATATTTAGATACTTATGTCCTTTATAGGTATTATTTCAGAACATGTTGTCACCACCACTAAGAAATGTATATCTGTCTGGATCTTTTTAGACCTGGCTAGCCCAACAAAAGAGGGTATCTTCTTATAAAGGGTTTCTGAGCTGAGAAAGACTCTCACGTTCTCTTCCTGTTCACCCAAGTTGTCGAATGACTTGTAGTTGGTGTTCTATAATCACGTTTTGCCACTTGTAGTCCTAAGTGCTGGCCCTTGATTATACTTTCACTTAAGCAGATATTCAGAGAACAAAGCTGGGAACTCTCTCAGCTGGGTCGACTGTGGTGGAGAGAAGTTTGGGGGTGATGTTCTCGTTAAGCAGTGAGGAACTCAGGGCTGGCTTCATCCAGTGACAGTGTGGAAGTGTGACCTGGGTCTTGACTCTGTGTATCACCTAAAGGGCCATTCTGAGATGGGGAGGGAAGAGGTGCCCTGTGTTTTACTTTTCTCTTATAGTTTTTTCGAGTGCAACTTTGTTATGGTGTGGACAGATATTGGCAATACATACTTCAGTGTGCCTACCTCAGGGACCACATTTGATATTTTATGATATTTTGATAACGTTTTCTAATTTTATAATCTCCATCAGAGATTGTCTGTGCTGTTTCTCTTCTTCTCATCCCCAGATGTTGGCCTCTCCTAGCATTCTGTCCTTGCCTGTCAGCTAACCTTTCCTATCTATGGTCATTCACTCCCTCAAGAAATGGGAGTCTCACAGCTTTTCCCATAGTGCTGGTTTCTCTACTGGTGACTCTCAAGTCCACCTCTATGAGAGACAATCTGTGTAGAAAGTTCCCATCATCCCAGCTGGCCACAGATGTACCTCTGTTCCCTCTTCTCTCTCCTTCAGGTATTATAGCCCTACCAGGTTCTGGGTGGTCTAGTCTGCTATGACAGTTTTAATTAAACAGAAACCCACACTCTTGTAATAAGACAAACAGATGAGACAACTAAAGTGTAACGTGCTCCCACAGCTTAAACTCCAGATATGGCCCAGTCTGTAGAGCCCAGGTGTGTATGAAAAAGCAAGATAGGGTAGAGGGTGTCTGGAAGAGGTAACCCTGAAGGTGGGAAGGAGTGAAGAGGAAGGGGAAGGGCGGGCTCCCTTTGCCTTGGTACCATCCTGTGCAAGTTGTAGAGGTTAAGGGAATGGCTCACTGAGAGAGCTGCAGGTCAAGTTTGTGTGTCTGGGGCAGGTTGGATAGGAGGAAGATGCTATAGCTGGGCTTCAAGAAGGGACCATGGCCAAATCTAAAGACACCTTGTCCACAATACTAATGACTTTGCATTTTATCATGAAAGCAAAAAAATGTTATTAAAAGACTTTAAAAATGTATTATAATCATGTTTTTTTAAGGAAAATTAGAAAATACTAATAAACGTATAAGAAAAAATATCATTTATTAGTATCACTAAAGCCTCTTGGAATTTATTTCTTTCAGGTCTTTTAATAGACATGCATATTTTTTCTTCTTAAAAGTGAAAATACATGGTACATTTTGTTTTTCAACTGCTAAAATTAAGACTATCTTTCATTTCTGCTTTAAACATTATAATTGATTCAAAAAATTTTTTTAAAGTCCAATGGCAAAGAAATTTTAGGAGAGTAGGAGACAAAAATTATCCCAGGTGTTCGCTGCTCTTATTCTTCATAAAATCCAGTGCCAAGTGAAGGAATAAATTGAAAAATGCTGTAAATACACACACACACACACGATTATGATTCAGCCTTAAAAAGAAGGAAATACTGTCATTTGCACCAACACTAGATGGATCTGGAGAACCTTATACTGAATGAAGTAAGCCGGTCACAGAAAACCAAATACATGACCTTACTTATATGTAGAAAATATAAAAGTGTAACTCATAGAAGCAGAGAGCACAGTGGTGGTTTCCAGGGTCTTAGGAGGTGGGGTGAGAAATGGAAACATGTGAATCAAGTGTTTAAGGTTTAAGTTACTTAAGATGAATAAGTTCTAGAGATCTAATGCATGCTATGGTGATAATAGTTAATAACGTTATATTGTATATTTAATTGTTAAGGACGTGAATGTTAAATGTTCTTACCACATACACATACATACATAATATGAGAGATGATGCATATCAGTTTGTTGATAGTGACAACCATCTCATAATGTATCAATTGTCAAAACATCATACAGGCTTAGCTCCTGTATATATTAAAATATTTTTATATCAATATTTTACAAATGTTGGTGAAATGACTTCATGTGTGAATAGGCATTTAAACCCAGTTTGGGGTGACCATCTCTTCAAAGCATTTGTCACAGAGTGTAGAAATTTTGGAATTTTATTATCATTTTGCTGTGGATCTCTGTGAAAATTTTGATACATCTCTTCTCTAAGCTATATCTTTGTCCTTTGTAAAATGGCCATATGGAAGTAGTGATCTACCCCAATGACTGTGTTTAGAGTATAGGAAAGCTTTCCTGTACGTGTGTGTATGCCTAACCTAGTGGGTTTTTATCAAGTAGCCTATTTTGGTTGAGACTTTGGTTGTTTTCATAATTGTGTCTGTTTTGCCCATAGTCCAAACTCACCTTAACCCCATGGGTTGGCCTTCGGAAGATCAATGTGTCCTACTGGTGCTGGGAAGATATGTCTCCATTTACCAATAGTTTACTGCAGTGGATGCCATCTGAGCCCAGTGATGCCGGGTTCTGTGGAATCTTGTCAGAACCCACTACTCGGGGATTAAAGGCTGCAACCTGCATCAACCCTCTCAATGGCAGCATCTGTGAACGGCCTGGTAAGGACACTGGGAAGTTTTAGAAAAAAAGTATAGGAGGCAGGTTAAGTACTGACATGCATGAAGTGGTTTTGAAAATAGATGAAATTAATTTCAGGCATATTTTAAGCAATACCTAGAATTTTAAAAGTAGAAGGAAATAGTTTGTGGCTCTAATTTGAGCCATACACCAAACCAAAATTAAATGTTATTCCAAGAACCTAATATTCCAGTTAGCATTGGGATTGATTCATTGAGCACAAAAAGTATTGAGAATTGCCCTTAAGGGCAGATTTCTTGTTGGTAGCAGAAAAATGCTATGGAAGAAAAGAAAGGAAAATAAAAATCAAAGATGAGAAAAACAAGCAAGTCACCACAAGACAATATTCAGGAAACTAGTTTCATTGGGGAGGAAAATGTTGAGAGAGGTCTGTGACAGGAGACAGAAACCAGTCAGAACCATGTGAGAGCTGTGGCTGAGTACTGAACCATCATATGTTTTGAGTAGCTTCTCAGTTTGCATGTGTCTGGGGACTAAGTTTAGGCTCCATATTGGCAGGTACCAGGGGCAGCCTCTGCAGCACACAGATGGAGGCTTATCAGTGATAGGTGGAATTATTGGTGATTTGGTAATTTAAATCATGTCCAGTTGTGGGAATGTACTGTAATTTGAGGAAAACAGAAGTGTAGATGGTAGTGCTGTAGGAGCCCCCTTAAAACAGAATGTCTGACCCTTTGCTCAGCCATTCCATGACGGGAACAGAGGCAACTATAGAGACTGAAGCTACTGGTGAAGTAACCATGTAGGCATTTCTAAAAGGCTCATCTATTAGTACTAAACCACCACTGACAGAGGATTGAGGAGCAGTGGATAGAACAAGAAACTCAAACCTGTTCCATGGGTGGAAAAAATATTGCTCAAAATGTGTAGATGAAGTTGCTTTCCAAGAAGTAGTAGTTGCAGTGTTGAAAAAAATCTTTAGAAGGAGGTGATCTGCCTAATCTCTTGTGTTATGGGCCACCTGGAACAGGGAAAACATACATTATTTTGGCAGCTGCTAGAGAACTCTTTGGGCCTGAACTGTTTTGATTAAGACTTCTTGAGTTAAATGCATCCAATGAACATGAAATACAAGTAGTTCAAGAGAAAGTAAATTAGCCAATTAACTGTGTCAGGAAGTTGGTTAGATAGGAAGTCATGTCCACCTTTTAAGATTGTAATTTTGGATGAAACCGATTCTATGACCTTAGCTGCTCAGGCAGCTGTAAGACATACCATGGAGAAAGAGTCTAAAACTGCACATTTTTGTCTCATCTGTAACTATGTTAATAGAATAATTGAACCCCTGACCTTTAGATGTTCAAAATTCTGCTTCAAGCCTCTGTCAGATAAAACTCAATAGCAGTGATTACTAGACATTGCTGAGAAGGAAAACATCAAAATTAGTAATGAGGAACAGCTTATCTTGTTAAAGAATCAGAAGGAGACTTAAGGAAAGCCATTACATTTCTTCAGAATGCTACTCAATTAACAGATGGAAATGAAGTGATGGAAAAAGTGATCACAGACCTTGCTGGGGTAATACCAGCTGAGGCAATATTTGCTGCATGTCAGAGTGGCTCCTTTGACAAACTGGAAGCTGTACTGAAGGACTTAATAGATGAGGGTCATGCAGCAGCAACTCAACTTGTAAATCAGCTCCACAATGTGGTTGTAGGAAATGGAACCTTTCTGGCAAACAGAAGTCCATTATTACAGAAAAACTTGCTGAAGTTGATAAATGCTTAGCAGATGGTGCTGATGAACACCTGCAACTGATCAGCCAGTGTGCAACCCTGATGCAGCAATTAACTCAGAATTATTAAGTCAGTAAAGAGTGATTTTTTGTTTTTGGTAAATAAAGGGTTGTGGGTGAAAATAAAATGGCCAGAGCAACTTAAAAAAACAAAACAAAACAAAAAAGATTTCTAAATTGTAGAGGAGCTTTTCAGCCTTTTTGAATGCTAAATGTGTTGGTGAATTTAATGAGTGCTGTGTTCCTACTTACACTCAAATTTATAAACATAGGATTTTACATGTTCAGGTGAGTTGTAAAACTTCTAAAGTTCATTCAGGGTCCCATACATACAAGTTTTCAGATCCTGCTTTTGTTGAAAGATTCTCTTGTTCCTTTGTCTTTGTCCTCAGTGCTCTTTGAATAGAAGGTCTGTTTCTTTCCCTTGACTAAACAGTATGTGATGACTCCAGTATCATCTGTTTTCTATGTCATATAGGGCCTGAATTGAGTTCATGGCACACTCTTGGGTCACAGACCTACATTTGAAATGTCTCTGACCTTAGTTGGCATAATAGGAGCTCTTAAATGTCTCTTTTGGATTTAATTCCCAGCGAACCACAGTGCCAAGCAATGCCGAACGCCATGCGCCTTGCGGACTGCGTGTGGGGAGTGCACCAGCAGCAGCTCTGAGTGCATGTGGTGCAGCAACATGAAGCAGTGTGTGGACTCCAACGCCTATGTGGCCTCCTTTCCTTTCGGCCAGTGTATGGAGTGGTATACCATGAGTAGCTGCCCCCGTAAGTGCAAAAGGGAGTTCAGGCACTCTTGAGTGCTTGGCATGTGGTGACAATTGTAGTGACAATTCTTGGCATTGTGACAATACTTGGCATGGCATGGAACATTTTATAGGCTGGTTGGATTTGATCTTCTACTCAAGTCATCTAGTCCTGCATGATGAGAACCTGCATACAGAATCAGGCACAGTGACACATCTAAATAAGTCAAGCAAATCTGGGCTGGCACACACAGTATGGAAATTAGCTTTCTAATTCCAGGGTCATATTGTTCAATCCATATGATAGTTCCACCTTTTACTCTCCTAATTCATTAAGTAATTGCTCTCCAGTAGAGGCCCTCTGAGGTCCCTTTTGCCTCCAGCATCCTGGGATTAAAAGAGGAGGGAGGGATCCCAGTTGTGTTGGGCAAAATATTGAGCTCTTTAAATTCTTTATCTCCTTTAAATGGTAAATGAGTAGTGATTTAGACTCACTAAAGTTAGTCTGTTAACGAAAAGGTTATTTAAATGTACTGAATTCAGATCTATGTGTGATTGAGGTTTTTTGTTTTTTGTGTTTTTAAATAGCTGAAAATTGTTCAGGCTATTGTACCTGCAGTCATTGCCTGGAGCAGCCAGGCTGTGGCTGGTGTACCGATCCCAGCAACACTGGGAAAGGGAAGTGCATGGAGGGATCCTACAAAGGACCAGTGAAGATGCCTCCACAGGCCTCTGCTGGAGCCGCCTATCCACAGCCCCTTCTGAATTCCAGCATGTGTCTGGAGGACAGCAGATACAACTGGTCTTTCATTCACTGTCCAGGTAAGCTGCCTGTAAACATTCACTACCTATCGACAAGGAACACAAACTTGAAAGTAACCCCATTCATGTGAATTTCCTTTAAGGGAAAAACAATTAGTAACATACCATTTTAGGAGAAAAGACAGTTTCATTTAAAAAATATTTTCATGTCAGTAAACAGAAATATTGAGAACTTCGGGTGAGTTATAATACATTCTTTATAAAAATATCTGTATCCGACATAAAACCTGGAGTTCCTCCTCTCAGTTCTTTGTAAACACTTTTTAAGAATTTAATATGACTTCCAGACATATCAATTTATATATTTTAATATAAAATATATTTTACTATATTAGGCATATTACTGCTCTACAGTTTACTTTTTACTTAAAAACACATCATGGAAGTTGTTAGAAATTTAAAAAAACTCTTTCTACTGGAAGAGTTAATTGTCAAGAATTCTTTAAATTTTAATAGAATTCACCAGTGAAATCATCCAGTCTTGGGCATATTTTTTGTGCTAAGATTTTAAATTATTAATTTGATCTCTTGATCTCTTTTCTTGTTATAGATCTATTCAGAATTTCTATTTCTTCTTGAGTCAGTTTTGATGTCTATTTTTTAAAGAATTTGTCAATTTCATCTGTTTTCAAATTTGTTGAAATATGGGTCATGATATTTTTTTAAATCTGACTTTTTTTGTATGTTATTTTTATTTGTTCTAATTAGTTGTAATGACAATAGAATGCATTTCATAAAACATTTTTAGTTGTAGTTGAATACAATACCTTTTATTTTTATTTTGTTTATTTTTATGTGGTGCTGAGGATCGAACCCAGTGCCTCACATGTGCAAGGCAAGTGCTGTATCACTGAGCCACAACCCCAGCCCTACTAGAATGCATTTTGATACATCATACATAAATGGAGTACAACTTCTCATTTGTCTGGTTGCACGTGATGTAAAGTTACACAGGTCACATAATCATATATGCATATAGGGTAATAATGTCTGATTCATTCTACTATTATTCCTACCCCCCTGCCCCCTCCAGTTCCTTCTGTCTAGTCCAAATTACTTCTATTCTACCCACCCCCTTATTATGAATTAGCAATCGCATATTAGAGAAGACATTTGGCCTTTGGTTGAGATTGGCTTTTTTCGCTTAGCATAATATTCTCTGGTTCCATTCATTTACCAACAAATGCCATAATTTCATTCTTCTTTAAGGCTGAGTAATATTCCATTCTGTATATATACCACATTTTCTTTAACCACTCATCTGTTGAAGGGCACCTAGGTTGTTACATAATTGTTATTGTGAATTGAGCTGCTATAAACATTGATATGGCTGTGTCACTGTAGTATACTGATTTTAAGTCCTTTGGGTATAAACCTGTGAGTGGGATGACAGGACCAAATGATGGTTCCATTTCAAGTTTTCTTAGGAACCTCCATAATGCTTTCCGTAGTGGTTGCACCAATTTGCAACCCCACCAGCAATGTATGAGTGTACCTTTCTCCCCACATCCTTGCCAACATTTATTGTTAATTGCACTCTTGATAATTGCCATTCTGAATGGAGTGAAATGGAATCTAACTGCTAGAGATGTTGAACATTTTTTCATATATTTGTTGATTATTTTACCCCCAACTTTTTAGCCTTTTGTATTCCCCTTACAATCCATTGAGGATTGTTTCATATGTCTAATTTTATTTCATTTACCTTTTACATTTTACAAATACTCTAAATTTTGTGAGGTTATTTTCAGAGCTTGATTTCTTTTGTGCATTCGATTATTCAAGCCTCTTTGAATATTCTAAAATTAGTATTTTTTATTCTCTTTTATTTCTTCCATTAAGCCCTCTTTCAGGGTTAGTTTGTTTGCATGTTTATCCCGCGACTATATGTAGTTTGAGCATTTTCTTTTTCTAGGGTTTGAGCATTTTCTTTTGCCAGGGCTTGAACTCAAGGGGCACTCAACCACTGAGTCATATCCCCAGCCCTGTTTTGTATTTCATTTAGGGACAGGGTCTCACTGAGTTGCTTAGCGCCTTGCTGTTGCTAAGGCTGGCTTTGAACTTTTGATCCTCCTGCCTTCAGCCTCATGAGCCGCTGGGATTACAGGTGTGCGCCACCTGCCCAGCAAGCATTTTCTTAAACTTGTGAATCCTCAGGATTTTGCATTTATAATTGACCATGTAGATTTGTCAGTATTGATTAACAGTGGTGTTTACTGAACTGTTGTGAAGGTGTGGGATGAGATCCTAAGGGAGCAGCCAGCTAGCCGACCTCAGGATGTTTTAGTTCTTCTGCTCTTACAGTTGTTGAATGGTTTGTGCTCCTCTCTGTGAAGCACTGGCCTCTTGTACCTGGATACATTTGGCACACTCATGGTTGTTCCTGTACCTCTACCTTTTGGTGCTATGGCAACCTAAAGATAGCTGGTATGTTGCCCTGATATTTTTCTGACCCCAGACTCTCCTCCTCTGTCTTTCACCCCTGTTCCATCCAGAACTGCTCTTTCCCACTGCAGCTCCTAAACTCACACCTCAGCCAACTGGGGGAATAGATGCAGAGCAGGTCAGGTGCTTCCTCTGCTGCCCACCAGTCTGCTGAGGCCTCTTCTGGTTTCCAGCTTCTGCTGAGTTTTTCATGTGTCCATTAGTAAAGTTCATCTAGTCACTTTGGCAGTCCCCTTCCTTTTCCTACTTAAGATACAGGTGTCTCAATTTTTCTTTTCTTTCTGACTGGCCCAGTCTGCTTTATAATTTCTAGAAATTCCTGAATACTTTAGAAGTATCTCTCAGTACTTCTAATAGTACCTTTCCTTCTTATCTCACTTTTCTGCTGATTTAGAGTCTTCTTACATTTTTTTCCCCTTGTAATTCAGTGGCATTTTGAAGAGGAAGAAAGAAGCATTTTTTGTATCTTTTGTTCTTAAACCAGAAAGGAGGTTTTTTCATACATAATTTTTAGGTAGTTTTATACATGTACTTTTCTCTTTGTTCATCTTCCTGGGAAAAAAATGCATATTCTACATATCTTAAATAATTGTGGTGCAGTAGTGTTAAGTTTTGTAGTTGTGATCTGTATAAAACACCTCAAGTACCTATACAGCTAAAAGGTGTAGCTAAAATATGAGTAAATGGAACCTATGCAAAGATATGGAAATTATTTCAGGATTTCAAAAAACTGCCTCATGTTGATGAACTAAGATCTGAAGAATTAGCGATTGTGCTTACAGTGGTACAGGTTGTGCTTATGTGAACACACCCTCATTCTGCAGTATACAGAATGCACAGCTGTCTTAAGTAGTCTTGAGGAGTCCAAACTTTATATGCTGTATCCGTCAGCAGCCTTAGTAACTCTCCTCTGGAAATGCTTGTATGTAAAGTTGATTATATTTCTAATAGTGAGAAATTTAAAGCAAACAAAATATTAGAACTTAGGGAGATGGTTAAATAAGTGTTATGATTCATAAAAATCATCAAGTTTCTAGTGAGTGAATTTTGATTATTTGTTTTGTTTTGTTTTATTTTGAGACAGGGTCTTGCTCTGTTGCCCAGGCTGGCCTTGAGCTCCTGGGCTAAAGAGATCTTTCTACCTCAGCCTTCCAAGTAGCTGGCATTATAGGCATGTACCCCCATACCCAGCTAGTTTGATGATTTTTTTTGTAGAGGCAGTAGGAACTTAAAGATGCAGATAAATCTCATGGAACTCACCGCACCCAGTTGTGCCACGGGAGGCCCCTCAAGTCCTTTTCCTTTCAGCTTGCCAGTGCAACGGCCACAGCAAGTGCATCAACCAGAGCATCTGCGAGAAGTGCGAGAACCTGACCACCGGCAAGCACTGCGAGACCTGCATATCTGGCTTCTATGGCGATCCCACCAATGGAGGCAAATGCCAGCGTAAGTCGTGTGGGTCAGGCTGGCTGAGTGCAGGTCAGGTGGAACACAGGACTTCTCTGACTTGAGTACCTAGGGGGACAAAGCCACTTGTCTGTGGATACTGCATTTCTTAGAAGTCATAGTGTCAGGAGCTCAACAGTGAAACAGTTAAAACCGTTACCGCACTCAGCCATGGGATAAGCAAGGGGCCCAACCAGAGAAGTGCTCACTTCCCGGTTTCCATCTTCCCTCGAGGAACAGTGCAGCATGGAGAGTCGGTGGCTCAGTGCTGGTGGAGCAGTGTCTCACCATGAGGGAGTCTTCCCAGCAATATTGTAGCCCCCAAGGCTGTGGGAGGGAGGAAGGAAGGACTAGGAGTGGGGAGGTCCTGGGCACTGAGTCAGTGTGAAGAAAGTATGTTCAGACCCCGACCCCAAGCCCCACAAAGAGGCCTTAGCAGAGGTCCCTGAAACCAACCTGTGCTGGGGGCTTTGAATGAAGACCCTTGGGAATGAAGGTGCATGTGAAGCGTGACCGGCCAGGGGTCCAAGGCCTTGACTACACCTCCCATACAGACTGCAATGCCTGACTGTGCCCTGAGTCTGCTGAAGGGAGGGCAGTTGTCCTCTAAGGCCACCAGGTAAAGCCTTTTCAGTGACCTGTGGTTGGGCCTGAAAAACCACACACAGGTTTTAAATCAGGAGTTGCACTCAGCCCTTGTAGTATTTTAAAAATTTCAGTAGTCCCATGTTTCCTCATTCATGGTGGATAGAAGCATATAAGTGTTAGGACATTTTATTGTTGGAATCTAAACTGCTTTTTAAAAGTGAAAAGTGTAACCAATGAACTGATTTGTTCTCATTCCCAACTGAAAAATATTTTGACTATCCCCTCTCTGCTGCCACCTGGTTCTGGGGGTTGAACCCAGAGGTGCCTCACCTTTGAATGAAAACCCCAGCCCTTTTTAGTTTTTATTTTGAGACAGGGTCTCACTGAATTACCCAGACTGGCCTCAATATTGCAGTTTTCCGACTTCTGCCTCCTGAGTTGATGGAATTACGGATGTGTGCCATTGTACCTGGCTATTAGGAGTCTTTTAGTTGAAAGACTACTCAAGTTCTGAGTGGAAAAAATAAGAAGGGACATCTCTACCTCAGATTCCACCTCCAGACTCCTTAACATGACCCTTCAGAATCTGATGCCAGGCCAGCCAGGACAGAGTGGCATTCTAGTTGTATGCCCCTTCACCTCCCTGGAGTTGTTTCCTCATCTGAAAAATGAGGCAGTTTAGAGTAGTGTTGAGATTAAAGCAATGGGAGCAGTATATGGCACATAGGTAACACTCAGTAGATGTGAGCCATTACTGTCCCCATTCTAATGTCCTTTCCTTTTCCTCTTAAATAAAGTGGTATGCACAGATTAAAAGGTGTCCAGTAAAAACATTTATAGATGAATTTGCTTCCTCCATTTGATAGTAATCAAAACACATAACATTACTGAGGGGTAAACGTATATATACAAAGCTTTGTGCTGACAGCCTTTGGAGACAAAGGTACCTTTATTGTCCCCAAGGTCATATAGCCTGCCCAAGATCTCACAGTGAGATGTGGCCAAGCTGGAACCTCATTCAGTAAGTGCTGACTTTAACTACTGACCTATTGGTACCTCCAGGCCACCATCCCCGTATCTGCAGCTGCCATCTAGAAAAATCAAATTTTCCTCTGTGACATCTATAGGGCTTTAGTATGCTTTTCCAGAACTTAGAGATTGCTTTATTTTCTGGGACCCCAACCCACACAATAGAAGCATAGTTTTTAAAATACTGTGAGTGGTCCCAAGTCTTCAGTGTTTCCTCTTGCAATGGTGTAGTCCTGAGCTAAGGATAGCAGCCATGATGTATTGATTGTCATGTTTCAGATAACATACGTGCCTCACCTCCTTTAATCCTCACAGCAACCCTTTTAGATAGGTGTTATTATTATCCACATCATGTGGACAAGGAAGCAGACCCAGAAGGGCTAAGGGGCATGCCCAGAATTCCAGAAGGGCTAAGTGGAGGGCAGAGGATTCAAACTCAGGAACATTTTCATTAGGCCTCTGCTTTTCACTAACACTGCTCAGCAGAGCAAGAGCTGAACACTTATTTTCTGCTCCTCCATGCATTCTGGTAATCTCTGCACTGTTCAGATTTGCACATTTCTTTGTTTTTTTTTTTCTTCTCAGAATTTATTTATTTTTATTTATTTTTGGTACTGGGGATTGAACCCAGGGGCATTCAACCATTGAGCCACATCCCCAGTCCTTTACTATATTTTTATTCAGAGACAGGGTCTCCCTGAGTTGCTTAGGGCCTCGCTAAGTTGCTGAGGCTGGCTTTGAACTTGCAAGCCTGTATTTATTTTAAAAATACACCTTTAGCCAAGTATGATGGCGCACACCTCTAATCCCAGTGGCTTGAGAGGCTGAGGCAGGTGGATTGTGAATTCAGAGCCAACCTGAGCAGCTTAGTGAGACTCTAAGCAACTCAGGGAGATGCTGTCTCTAAATAAATACAAAAAAGGGCTAGGGATGTGGCTCAGTGGTTGAGGGCCCCTGGGTTTGATACCCAGTACTTAAAAAAAATACATCTTTACTCCAGCCTAATGTCCTTACTTTGTGTACAGAAAGTCAGGGTGTAAAGGGAAATTATTGGGCACAAAGACGTTTGCATTCATTTCAATGCTCCCCTTGCCACGGGGGTCCCCCTACTTATGAACCCTGGTGGGTTTTAAAATGTGGCCCACTTGGAGAAAGCTCATCAGCTGAGGGAAAGGACAGTATGGCCAACCTCCTTCTAGAGGCCAGTCAGCAAACTGAGCGTCTTCCTGGGGGCAGGGACCACCCAGCTTGTTGGAGATGCTTCATAAATATTTATTGAACAAATGAAACAATCATAATACTGAGAGAGTGTCAGTTAAAAAGATCAAAATAGTGATCACCTCAGCTGGGAGATGGGAACCAGCTTTCTCTTTCCTACTGTCCCTTTACTGTTACTTTAATCTTTCCTTTATATTATTAGAGATAAATTATTACTTGAAAATCGTGACTCTTACTTACTAAATGTCCTTGTTTTAGTGTGACTTCCTACCAATACCAATTCAGACAAAATTCTTTGTTTTGGGACAAGTCTGTGATAGTAATAATCTTTTAAGCCAGATGTGTCCTGTGTTCTTTTTCCTTTTCTTCAGCATGTAAGTGCAACGGGCACGCTTCCCTGTGCAATACCAACACTGGCAAGTGCTTCTGCACCACCAAGGGTGTCAAGGGAGATGAATGCCAGCTGTGAGTATCTGTTCTATACCAGGGAGGGCCCAGGGGTTAGGAGGCTACATGAACCCTGCCTGGGAGCTGCCCCTTTTCTGTGCTTTGTTGCCATGGATTCTGAGGGATCCCTGCAGAGATTAGTTTGAAATTTTGCCCTTTCTACTTCTGACAGATCAATGCCCAAGCTGAGTAGCAATTCCTTTTTTAGCGGTAACCCACCCCTACCACTCTTTTTTTTTTTTTTTTTTTCCTTTTAGTTGTAGGTGGACACAATACCTTTGTTTTATTTTTGCGTGGTGCTAAGGATCAAACCCGAGACTTCTCGCATGCTAGGTGAGCGTGTGACTGCTGAACCACAAACCCCAGCCCAAGTAGCAATTCTTTAATGGCTCTTTAATTCACATTAAAAGAAAAATGTTTGAGTGGTACTGATGTTTCCTGGCTTGCTCATTTGGATTAGTCATTTTAACTTAGCAACTACTCAATTTTTGTCCCATCGGATGTTTGCACCTTTTCTGAGGGATGGAGTTGGAGGAACTAGTGTTCCAGTGCTGGTGTTTCCTTGGCATTTTGTTTCTCTGATAGTGAAGGTGATCCTCTTGCTTCTCGTACATCCCTCCTACTCTCACACTTCTTTGGAGAAGTGTGTTGATCATCTTCAAGGGAAGGGCTTCAAGTCCATGAGATGCAGACTCAACTTCAGGCAGACTTGGGTTTCAGACCTAGCTGTGCCTCCATTGAGCAGGATACTCTGAGGCAGATCGCAGAACCATGCTGAGACTCAGTTTCCCCATCTACCAAGGAGGGGAGTAACAATAATAGTTTTTAGTAACACGGAGAGTTGAAACAAGAGAGATTGCCCCCAATTAACATAGTCCTGTCTGCCATAGTGGGAAGCTTGTCTGAAATATACATCCAGGCTTACCCAATCTCTCAGGAAGAGACTTAAGAGAGACATGTTTAGTGTGAAAACCTTGAGCTGATACATGCAGATACATCATCATTGACAAACTTCACTTTTCTTAAAGAATGTCACTAGTATTTGAGACATGGATGCTATTCAGTAGGGAATTGGTCTAGCTACACTTTATAGATTATATTTTAGTTTATGTAAATGTACATGGTTGTAAATTTCATACTTCCCCAAAGCCAATGTTAAGAAAAGTTTAATCAAAGATTAAATTTAACTTTCAGATCAGGTTCATTTTCACAGGAAATGTGATAGAACAAAATTAGTCACTGTTGTCCTCTGTTGGGGGAAATAGCAAAGACGTGAGGTGGCACGCAGTGGAGGACTTCCAAGTCTCCTCTAGAAATTGTAGATAGAGGCAAATGCCAGTCATCTTCCTGGATGAAAGGACAATGTCCCTGGCTCATTTGACCTGGGAAAAGTGCTTCCTGCAACCCGCCCTCCATCCCTTGTGCATCATAGCCACTGTGCTTACGTATTGACTTTGTGAAGTGGGGAGACTGGGTTTTGCTGAAGTTTGTAAATGACATGTATGGAAAACAAATAGTTCTTTTAAGTAGAACTTGTTTTCCTGTCTCCAGATGTGCAAACACTTGTTTAAGGAATTTTTTTTTTTTTTTTTTGTGGTGCTGGGGATTGAACCTAGGACCTTGTACTTGACCGGCAAGTACTCTCTGTACTGAGCTGTATCCCTAGCCCCTTAAATGATTCTTGATATTTAGTTTTCTCTTATTTGTGTTTATGAACAAGAATAGTTTACCCCAGGCAGGAGAAGAAAGAAGGGATAAATGAATATTTGAAAAATGTTGTTACTGCATTTTTAGAAGAATATGTAGTTCACATGAATGGAAAAATGTGCTTTTCGTTATAATAAATAAGATCTAGATTTTTGACATTTGGGTTTATCTCCTGTGCCTTGGCAAATGTTTATTCATTGTTTTTATGTAGTGATGGTGGAACTGCTAGGCAATCAGTATGAAAATTCATGCAAACTCTTCTTAATCCACCTTATCTAAATAATGGTGAAGACTGTAATTATCAGAACTCAAAAGTGGTTGTGGTCTATATAAAAGGATCTTCTTGATTTACAAATGATTATAGATTCCATATTGAATAGCATATAAAATAATATCATTTTTTTTCCTCCTAGATGTGAGGTAGAAAATCGATACCAGGGAAATCCTCTCAAAGGAACATGTTATTGTAAGTGTTTTTGTAATTCTTAATTTCTTTAAGGAGTAGTTCTGTAAAACTCCATTGTTTTCTTCAACATGATTAGAGAATGGTAAGCACTACAGGAATATATCGACCACCGTGCAATTGTCCCCTGACTTAATGGGTTTGCCTGTGAACACTATTTTAAAGTGGTCATGTTTATGGTAATGTGTTTGAAGCAGATAACAGGCCAATACAGAGTTATGCACACCTGAATTTCCTTTTTTTATGTTCTCTTGAAACTTTCCTTCATTTGCCACCACTTGGTTGAAGTTATCTAACATTTCATATTTCAGAATATAGATAATAAACAATTCCTAAAATATAGATGAAGTTTCATCATTCCCTCTAGAGCTCATTTGTGTTAACTACCTCTTTAGGAACAAATTTTTAAAATAAAGTACCACACAATTATCTTGGAGTGAAATGTGAATCTGGCAAGGTGACTATTTATGGATAAATGGATTTTGTCCCTTTGATAATCCACATGGTATACTAGATTATGGATCCAGAAAAAGGAGCTAATGTTCAACATATCCAGTGTAGTTATATACCTGCTGTTTTGGGTTGAATAGCTCTAATGACATAAATCATAAAGAAAAAAGTTGATTAATGAGACTTTTATCCAAATTTCAGACTTGTATTTAAAAAAACAACACTGTTCAAAAAATCAGCAAGCTATAGGCTAGAGAAAATATGTGCAATCTCACCTCACTAGACTGGAAAAGGGTGGAATATTTTAATAACCCTCTTAGATCATCATGGATAGTATCCTTTGATAGCATTGAAACTGGACAACTAGTCATTTCTTTTTTTAAAACATATTTTTTAAAAAATTGTAGATGGACACAATACATTTATTTATTTATTTATTTATTTATTATGTGGTGCTGAGGATTGAACTCAGTGCCTCACATGTGCCAGGCAAGTGCTCTACCACTGAGCTACAACCCCAGCCCCCTAGTCATTTCTTAAAGGTTGAAATTTGGAAGCGAGACACATCAGTGAAATTTTTGTAATTATGCACAGTAGAATCCATTTCTCTTTGGGAAGAAGAAAAGCTAACACCATGTTTTAGCAAAGATGTTGAAGAACAGGAACTTTTGTGTATTGCTTATGGAATGTTAAATGGGTACAGCCATTTGGAAAATCATTTGGCAGTTTCTGAAACAGTTAAAAATATAACTGGTGTGAGGTCTTCATGGTTCATCCACGTTATAGCATACGTGAGAATTCCTTTTCTTTTTATGACTGAATAATATCTGATAGTATATTCCATATTTTGCTTATCTATTCCTTGGTGAACATGGCTTGCTTCCTTCTTTTGGCTGTAGTGAATAATGCTGCTATGAACATGGTAAACAAATATCCATGTAACGATTTTGCTTTCAGTTCTTTGGGGTGTGTACCCAGAAGTGCAACTGTTAGATCATCTGGGATTCTGTTTTCAAATTTTTTTAAGTAGTAAAATAACTTTGCATTTATTTAAGCAAACTTGAATTCACATCTGTTAGCAACTTGGAGAAATTTCTATCTTTCTTTGAAATTAAATTTTCTCATGTTCCAGTAAAGAAACTAGTGCTAATACCTACCGTATGGAATTAATAAGAAATTCAAAATTCTTACTAGAAAGTGTCTTTCTTATCATCTGTTTGTTCCAATAAACCAAAGAAAAAAAGCAGGATTTGATATTTTTAGCAATATTGAAACCATTTAGTTATGAAGGATTCTTTTTTTTTTTTTTTTTTTTTAAACTTCATTGGCTCTTATTTTTCTTTCTTGACCTACTACATTTGGATTTTGTTTCTTCCCTGGTCATATCACCAATAATCTTCCAATGACACCATCTTTTTATTTTTTTAATTTTTTAAAAATTTTTTTGCGGTGCTGGGGATTGAACTCAGGGGCCTTGTGCTTGCGAGGCAAGCACTCTACCAGCTGAGCTATCTCCCCAGCCCCAATGACAACATCTTAAAGTGTGTATACACCACCTTCCTGACCATTACCACTTATTAACTGAGGACTTTAGAACAGTTCTCTGTTTTCTTTTCTTTCCTCCACATCTTATCATTACTTTCAGAGAGAGAGAGAGAGATTGAAGACTCAAGGAAGAATTGTAAGATTTGGATATAGATCTATGGACATAGAGCTAAAAATAGAAGTGAAAGCTGGCACTGTGTGTGTGTGTGTGTGTGTGTGTGGTGTGTGTGTGTGTGTGTTTTTGAGGAAGAGCTGCACTTTTTCTACAGCAACTGCCACCATTTTTCATTCCCATCAGCAATGCACAAGCATTCCAGTTTTCAGGTCCTCACCGATACTTGTTATTTTCTGGGTTTTTTTGTTTTTGTTTTTGTTTGATAGCAACCATCTTAATGGGTATGAGATGGTATCTCGTTGTGGTTTGATTTGCATTTCCCAGTGATCATTGTTACTCAGAATCTTTTCATTTGCTTTTGGCCTTTATGTATATTCTTTGGAGAATGTCTGTTCAAGTTTTTTGCCCATTATTAAATAGTTTCAGTTGTTAAAACTTTTAAAATTACACCACTGATTTTGGGTATTGAACTCTCATTTGAACTCTAGTCGCTTTAGGTCTAGGAATGCCTTTCTTCTCTTCTGCAGTAAAATATCCAAGGCCTGTATTCTTGCCCAGACCTGGAATCAACTATTTTTCCATGGAGTTCTGGTTCCTTTCACAGCATTAATTATACTGTTGTATCCATAGGCAAAATTTAGCACGTATACATGTTCAGTTATATTTGTGAGTGAGTTAGGCTGGAGCCAAATCTCATCGAGGTTTATTATAGAAAGAGGATTTGGTGTGTAACTCAAATAAAATGATACTGCCAAAGGACTTGGTTTCCTTTGAAAAACCTGGATATAGGTAATCAAAGTCCTTTCCTGGCTATTGAATTTATCAGAAAAGCATCTGCATCTTGAGCAAACTGTTCTTTTTGTTCTATTTAATTTTAAATGTGCATTTCTTTCTTTCCATAGATACTCTTCTCATTGACTATCAGTTCACTTTTAGCCTCTCCCAGGAAGTGATCGCTATTACACAGCCATCAATTTTGTAGCTACTCCTGATGAAGTAAGATTTTAAATGTTACCTTATTTGTTTTGAATTTGTTAGGATTTTTTTCTTGGTCTTCCTATATAGAAGTACTGCTTTAATAATAGTCTCAGAGTAAAGTACAGTATATAGGATGTTTAGCGGTGCAGGAAAAAAAATTTTTAGAGTTGACATTTTATCTCATTTCCATCTAGAAGGTAAGAGCAATATTATAAGACTTACCAGAACCTGATGCACAGACTGACAGTCACACCACATAAACTTAGTGTTCTTTCAGCCCATCACAGCCTCAGGACAGAGGGGGAGACTGCAAAGGGAGCTCCATCATTGGGAGCAGATGGCAGAGCCCAGACTTACTCACAAAAGAGACTGGAAGTTTAAAATCAGCCATAAAAATTGCTGTCCGGATGGTGGCCCATACCTATAATTCCAGCTTCTTGGGAAGCTCGATCAGAGGATCACAAGTCCAAGGGCAGTCTCACAGAAAATAATTTAAATGGCTAAAATGATTGTTTGAAATGTGCATTTATATCTACTGTCATTAATCATAAAGTCCATCCTGCCAAAAGCCATTACCTACTTGTAGAAAGGAGCCAACACAGCATGGCATTTAAAAACAAAGCTTTTAGAACATGAAGATACACCTATATAAATTCTTTTCTTTCTTTTGCTGCTAGGGATTGAACGCAGGACCAGTCCTGCTAAGTATGAGCTTTACTACTGAACTGTGGTTTTGTTAATGAACTCTCTAAAGTCCATACCCATTCCGATACTTTGGGAAACTTTTATTAAACTTGATCTTAAGTTATTTAGTTCATTCCTTGGAGGTTTCTTCTCATGGGCATACTCAAAGCCATTTATCATCACAAAATTCCTGTCACAATAAATGTGGCAAAGTAACACATGGAAAACAGTGTAAACAAATGTGTATTCCTTTTTTTTAACATGTTATCACTAATAACTAAATTTTAAAAATTTAAATTTAATTTTTTTTAAAAAGTAGAACAAAGTCCATAGTATGGTATATTTAGTATTAAGGAAAAGTAAGATTTGTTTTAAATATTCCACTTCCAATGATAAAATTAAGAAAACATGCACTAGAGAAGATACATTTTCGAGAGTGAATGACTGTTGGTCAAGATGGTATACGCCTGTCATCCCAGCTGACACCAAAGAATTTTGTGTTCCAGGCCATCCTGGGCAAGGTAGCAAGGCCCCATCTTAAAATATGAAAACAAGAACAGCGAATGACCTTTTAAGTAAAAGTAATAAGTGACTATAAGTGAAGACATTTTTTGTAAAAACTGTATAGGTAAATGTCATTTGAACAACTGTATTATCTGGAATTTTTAAAAAACATTTTAGGACAAAGTTACAACAAAATGGGTACACATGAAATTTATTATTGCCTAATATTTATAAGTAAGTGGTAGAAGTGTTCAACGTATTTTAGGATACAATCGATGATATTAACTTGATTTTTTAAAAAATATAAATATAGAAGAATATTTGTAATATTTCTTAAAGTGGGAAGAGACCTTGACGACCAAGGTTTATCAAACTAAACCCCTTTGCATTTCCCTATTTATGTTATATAAGAAACATTTGATAGACGTATCCAAATGTGTGCGTTTTCTCTTTTACAAAACCACAAGAATTTTGAGTTTATTGATCCTTATCATAGAAAGAAACAGTTGTTTGTTGTATGCTGCCAGCAGGTATTAAATACAAATAAATAAACTCTTGAACTATTCTCGCAACAGAAAGTGTGGTTTTCCCAGTAAGTGAAAAAATAACTACTTTGTGAGAGAAACCTATTATTTGGAGATCACATTTTTAAAAATTACTACATGCAAATATTTCCATTGTTCTAGTTTTGCGTTATAATAAATATTAAAACAACATCATTAAAAATGTTAATTTTCTAACCTGTTTTAGTATTTTTAAAAATTAAGAATTACAGCATAACTGGATGGGTGTATAAAATGTAAGAATATAATACCTAGATTGCAGAAAGAATTGACCCCCAAGGAAGAAATTTACTAGTCACATTTCAGTGAAAACTAAAAATTAGTATGATAATTTACCTAGCACAGCCAGCAGTGTCTTCTTTCATCTGGATCAACATATTCCTCAGAGATAAGTTTTTCAGTTATGAAAACTAAGATTCAAAATGAAGGGGCTGGGGAGATAGCTCAGTCAGTAGAGTGCTTGCCTTGTAAGCACAAGGCCCTGGGTTCGATCCCCAGCACCCAAAAAAAAAAAAAAAAAAAAGAATTAGGCTGGCCCTTGAAATGCTGAACCTCTTAAGGGGTAAAGATGTTTTTCAAAGTTAAGAAAGCCTACTCATTCACATTTGTCTTCAAATAATATTTTCAGTGAAAGAGAAATGTTTTAAAATTATGAATTAATGTAATTTAATTATTGTTTAGTGTATTTCAGTTTATATGAATTTTTAAGACCATTTCAGTATGGGAGAATATTTGTAATATTTGTAATATTTGTAATGGGAGAAATGTTATACTGTATTATAATCCACGAATTTAAAAAGTACATGTATTTAAGTTATAATAAATAAATCAAAATTGGGACACTAGGTCATGTACTTTCCTAGTAAGTGGGAGTTCCAGATTTGGAAACAGCTGCCAGAGGATCCTGAAGAGTCTGGCTCCTCTGACATAGGTCAGAAGGTATAAATCATTGTTCTCTGACAGGGGCCTTTTAAAGGAATTTTTCATTCGGTTAGGGCATCTGAAAGAAGCAGTGAATGCTGTGTACTTTTCTGGGAGGGAAATGAAAATTTTATCTGGGTGTGTTGCTTGTATTAAAAAAATTATTTAGAAATTTTGCTAACTTTTCTATAAACACAAGGTTCTCTTGAGACATTGTAAATATTCTGTAGTTGAGAAAGTCAAGAATAGTAGAATTATATATCTACTTATTTGCACCTCTCATCAGCAAAATAGGGATCTGGACATGTTCATCAACGCCTCCAAAAACTTCAACCTCAACATCACCTGGGCTGCCAGCTTTTCAGGTAAAGACATACCTAGCAAAGATATGCAAGCAGAGGTGCCAGGTGAGAACTATAACATAGGAGTTGGGGAAAGGGGGGCTCTGGAGACACATGGATTTCAAACCCAGTTTTCCACGTACTATCTGTGAGATCTTGAGCAAGTATCCAGATCCCTCTCTGGATTGTTCATCAGTAAAGTGAGCATAGCAACATTTACCTCCAAGAGCCCTGTAGATTAAATGAGATGAAAGCCACCATCACCTACCATGGTTCAGGCTCAGTAGGTGGCTCCTCCCTCCTCCCCACTCTACCTCCCCTACTCATACCCTTACAGTGGCCCTGCTCTGCCACTGTCTGCAACATCCAGATACTTCAGAGGGGAAAAAAATTTAGTGACTCAGTTTCAAGAAATGGAAATGTTTTACATAAATGAGATTGTAGTAGGTACAGAGAACCATACTTTGGATATTCACCAAGCTCTGAAAGCACAGCTTTTGCTCTCTGGTTGTCTTAACTATGATTTACTGAAGATCTGCTGACCCTGATGTAGTGGTTAGGACAGATCACCACTCCTTACAGGATAACTCGACAGAGCTGGGTTTTGATTCTGCCTGTTTTTTATTTGCACTGTGCTGTTAAACAAGTTACCTAGGCTCTCTGAACTGTTTCCTTGTGTGTGAATGTGACGTCCAAACACCTTGCTGCGTAGAGTGTCGTAGGTACTACTTGAGATGATAAATGAAGTACTCAGTGTAGTGCTTGAACATGGGCAGTTGTCACTGAATGGTAGCTCTGTTTCATCAACATCACTGCTGTAATAATACTCCTGTTTTTGTCAACACAAAAACAAATTAGACTGGTGCAAAATAAGAATATAATCTTTGCTGTCATTTTGGGATTTATTATGCCTTAAAAGATCTCCAGTGACATCTCAATGAAGATATGACAGGTAGGGCTCTAGTCCCACAGTTTAACTCAACATGGAAAAGAGTGCATTTTTGAGTCTTTATTCACATTTGAGTTCCTGGCTGAGGGAGAATCTGGAATGTGGAAAGACCGTCTAAGAACACATGGAATTACATCAGGTAGGGGGCACTTAACTACAGTGGCATCTGATAGCAGAAGGCAGGACTGAGTGGCACCTTGAGCACCTACCTCCCTGTTGAGACTTGAGACAACTGTGGGTTGGAAAATGAGGATTGAACCAGCCTCCCTGGTACATAAGCCTGGAACTTTGCCACATAGATGTGAAAGGGAAATGCAAAGGAATTGCAGCATTATTACAGAGTGAGTGATAGCATGTGTTAATATAACTCTGCTGGTGTCTGTAATTTCATGGCCATGGGTTCCAAGTTTCAGGGGTGGTAGGGGAGTCACAAGGGTTCCTGGCAAAAAAAACATTCTGGTTTGGGGCAAAGGATTGTGAATCAGCCTGCCCAGCATCAGATCCCACCTACATTCCTTGTGCCCAATAATCCTGAGGCAAGTTACTTAATTTCTTGGAACCTTTGTTTCTTAACCTGTAAATAAGAATAATGAGATTGTTTTGAGGATTAAGGGAGATAGAATCTACAAGGCTATTCTTAGGACTTCATAATTATTCAATAAACAATATTATATTATTAAGAGCAAATTGTATCTCCCACATCTTGCCAAAAAAGTACCTAATTTTCATTATTTTCCCCTTAACAGCTGGAACCCAGGCTGGAGAAGAGATGCCTGTTGTTTCAAAAACCAACATTAAGGAGTACAAAGACAGTTTCTCTAATGAAAAGTTTGATTTTCGAAACCACCCAAATATCACTTTCTTCGTTTATGTCAGTAATTTCACCTGGCCCATCAAAATTCAGGTAAGATGTGCTTTTGGTCTCAGACATGCAATGATGGTGAACTCTCCTCCATGGACACTAGATTCAGTAATGTGGAACTTGTGGTAAACAGAGTGGACAGTTTTGCTTTGCCTTTGTGAGAACTAGGGCAAAGGAGTACTGGGGACATCATGTGTCCCTTGTGAGGGACGTTGGAAGGCCCTTCTGGAAGCAAGTTGGCATATAACACACTTGGTGATTACCCATGTATTCATTTCTTCATTAATCACTTGCCGTGAAATAGGCTGTAGGGCCAAAGAGCCTCAGATCTGAAATGGACAACATGAGTGTCGAGGAAGCAGACGCACTTCCAATCAGTGAGAGCCAGAGCAGTTGGAAAAATGTCCCAAACTGCAATCAGAGTTTACAGCAGGAGAGTGGTTGTAGGAGAAGGTGGAGTGGGGGGTGTGAGAGCACAGGCCTTGCAGTGGGACGGAGGTGGGTTTGACTCCTGGCTCTTGTGCAGATTGTAGGGCCTCTCCAAGTCTCGGGTCGTTTGTGACCTGAAGGGTAGTGCTGAGTGTCTGTGTTGCCTGCTGTGGCCTCATCCACCTGCTCTCAGAGGGCCAGTGCCCTCCCTCCCATCCAAGACTCATGACCCCATTTGAGCTTTGAGAGATCATGTCCCCCGAGCCCTGGCCTCAGTCCTTGCTGCTCTTGCCTCCTTCATTTTGGGTGAATGTGGAAGTCAGGGATGGGTGGACTTGGAAGGACTGGTTTGCCTTTAGCCTTGGAAGTGTGGTTACTGGACTGGGACTGGGGCTTTATCAGTGTTGGCAGCAGGTCACACAGTTGCCTGGGATGGGTGTGGAGCTACTTGTGGTGCTGTGTCTTCATGCTTGGGACTGTGACTGAAGGACGGTTCATCTTTTCCTTTCTGGAATGTGGAGGACAGGAAAGCTATTGTGTCTTTTCCCACCGCCCTCTCTCCTTTTCCTGTCTGGGTATCTGCACACTTGTCCATCCTCTGATCTGCTTCTCCCTGTGCTCTTGCATACTCTCTGCTTCTCTCCTCAGTTAGTCTTCTTGTAAGCCAGGGCCACGCTCTCTATTTCTGTTCCTCATCTCTACTCACATGTCAGCCCCCAGCAGTCTGGCTTCGTGCCTGTCACAGTGAACCTCAGTGACTGAATGCTTCAGGCTCCTTTTCTTTCCCAATGCACGACTTGAGTCTCTTGCTTCTTGCCTGCCCATTCCTTTCCTTTCCTTTTCCTTGGGCCAGCCTCTTTAGGGAGTCCTCTTCCTTAAACATGGGGGTTGTCCAGGATTCAGTCTTAGTCCTCTTCTCTTTCTGCTGCAGCCAGCTTCCTGGGTAATTCTATCCCACTTTTGCACTTGTGTTACCATGTCTGTGCTGGGGATTCTCAGTGCCATCTTCAGCCCAGCTTCAGGTGGGCTGCACAGCAGTATTCTTGGTTGCTGCCAGACATCTTTACCTGGATATTTACAAACTTCCTGCACTGGACACTTAATGACTCTTGTGCTCTTAGCCGTAGTCTGTCACTCTTTCTTTCTCAGTGAACAGCACCACCAGTCACCCTGTTGCAGCAACCAGGGCCTGGAAATCATTTGCATTCCTGGCATAAGCCCAGCGTGGGCATGATGTACCATTTCCTTACTTTACATAGCTGGGGTCAGTTTGCTAATAGCTTCGTTAGGATTTTATTTCAATTTCATGAGTGAGAATGTTCAGTAGTTTTTGTATTCTGTCCTTGTTAACGTTTTGATGTCGAGGTTAAATTAAACTGATGTTTAATAATTATAGCTTGAGGAGTTCTCTTTTTCCTAGTTCTGGAAGAGAAGTCAGATTAGATTACCTTAATATCCACCTCTTGAGGTCATTTGATTCTAAGAGATTTTTTTTTTTGGTAGTGAATCAACTTCCTTTACTTTTGTGGTATTCTGATTCAACCAAAGGGTACTTAACCAGTGAGGTATTCTCCCAGCCCTTTTTTCTTTTTATTTTGAGATATGTCAGTAAATTGCCAAGGTTTACCTGAAATTTGCAAGTTAATCAACTTATTTGGGATGTTTTGGATTTTTCTCTTTCTACTTGAATCACTTTGGATATTTTTCTCTAGATAGTAATTTATTTCCTATGTTTTGAAATGTATTGAAATAAACTCAATAACACTGCTCTTTTACGTAATCTTTGAAATATTTATGCTTATATAACCGTTTCTGTATGCCAATGTTTATAATAGCATCATTCCCAATAGCCAAAAGATGGAAACTATCTAAATGTTCATCAACAAATAAATGGATTCACCAATGGTATGTGTGTATATATATAGTGTGTGTGTATATGTATATATATGTGTATATATATATGTGTATATATATATATATATGTACAATTAATTATTATTTAGACTTGAGAAGGGAAGAAGTGGCTGGGAGTCTCCTTCAGTAGCAGAGCAAGTGTTAACCTTACACAGGGATGTGGGTTCAGTCCTTAGTATATAAGAAAAAAGGGAAAGGCAATGAAATTCTGATACATGCTATAACCTGGGTGAACCTCAAAAACATTATGGTAAGGAAGTAGACAGTCACAAAGGACTAATGTTATATGACCTCACTCTCATGAAGTAGCCAGAGTACAAAAATTAATACAGACATGCAGTAGATTAGAAGTTATCCCTGACTGGGGGAAATGGAAATTGGAGGTTACTTCTTCAGGATTATTAGAATTTCTGTTGGGGAGATGAAAAGATTTCAAAGTAGGTGGTAGCACTTATTTTACAAAATTATGAATTACTGTCCCTGAAACATAACACTTAAAAATGTTTAAAATGAAGTCAGACTTGGTGCTATGCCCCATGCAGTCCCAACTATTCCAGAGCTAAGGAAGGGGAGTCTGTCTGCCTGGGCAAGAGTGAGACCTTTTCTGGGGAGAAAAAAAAAATCTAACCAAAATTTTAAAAAGTTAAAAAAAGATCACAAGATATTTTGGAGATGTGTACCACTTTATCATAAATATTTTGAAAGGACAAAAGTTCCAGAATAGCTGTAACAGTTTTGAAAAGGAGGAATAAAATGTGAAGATCATTGTACTCCATGTTAAGGCTTACTGTTTGGGTACAGTAACCAAGACATTGTGGCTGCTGTGAACAGTTAGTCCAATCAGTGGCACAGGCTGGTCTGCACAGCACAGAAATAGAAGCACATAAATCTGTCCAGCTGAGTTTTAGTAAGGATGCAAAGGCCATTCCACGGAGGAAAGAAGGTCTTTCAACAAACAGTGCTAGAGCATTTGGACAACCATAGGCAAAGACACAAACTTCAATGTAAACTCCACATTTTATAAAGAAGTTAGCTCAATATAGATCAAAGACTTAAAGGTAAAGCATAAAACTATACAATATTTAGAAAAAATATACAAGAAAGTTTTTCCTTCTAGAGCTTGGCAAAAAGTATTTAGATTTGATCCATAAAATGAAAAATGAATGTATTGGACATAAAAGCCAAGAATTTTGGCTTTGTGAAAAACCTTGTTAGGAAAAGGGGCAGGCGGAAAGCTATATACTCAAAGAAAATATTTCTGAATCATGTATCTGAAAAAGCACTTGTATCTAGAAAATATCAACTCTCAAAGCTCAATAGTAAGCCAAGTGCAGTGGTGCACACTTGTACTCTCAGGTACCGGGGAGATTCAGACACGAGGATCACAAGTTCAAGGCCAGCCTCGGCAACTTAGTGTAGAAAAATGAGAAAGGTTCTTGGGATTAGGTACAGTGGTAGAGCACCCTGTACCTAATCCCAGGAATCTAAAAATATAAAAACCGGTAAAGAAACAGTTCAATTAGAAAATGAACAAACCAGGGGTGGGAGTGTGGCTCAGTGTAGAGCATTTACCTAGCATGTGGCAGGTCTTGAATTTGAACTATAGGTCCACAAAGAGAGAAAGGGAGAGAGAGAGAGGTAGAGAGGGAAGTAGAGAGGGGAGAGAGGGGAGAAGAAAGCAAAGGAAAGGGAGGAAGGAAGCAGGGAAGGTGAGATGGAAAGGAGGACAGGAAGAAGCAAATGGGGAAACCAAATCCATGAGACACTTTAGCCAAGAGGCAAATAATCACATGAAAAGATGTTTAGCATCAATAACCATTAGAGAGATGCACATTAAAACCACAGCAAAATATCACTGCATAGCTACTGAAATGGCTAAAATTAAATAGTGAAAAGACAAATCCTGGAGAGGACAAAGATTACTCATATGTCGTTGGTAGGAACCTGTGATGGTCCATCCAGTCTGGAGAATACTTTGGCATTTTCTTCTAAAACTAAATCTGTACTTACTAGACAACCCAGCAATTGTATTTCAGGGCATTTATTCCAGAGAAATGAAAAGCAGCGGTCACAAACACCTGGTCACCAGTGTTTATAGCACCAGTGCAGCAGTATTTGACAGCTTTGTTCATAATAGACAAGAATTGGAGACAACCCAAATATCCTTCAACAGGTGATTGGCTCAATAAATCATGCTACTTACACACTGGAATAATAATACACACTATGGGAATACGCGGCAGTGAAAAGAAATGAAGTGTTGATGCACAATAACTTTGATAAATCTTGAGGATATTTTGCTGCCTGCAGGAAAAAAATCTTAGAAATTCACATTACTTCATCACTCCATTTATATAACATTTGAAAATAAAAATTTGAGATTTTAAATGTCTGTCTACACATGAATATACACACAATACTGAATATGTATGCTGAACCTTCAAATTTCTCTGATGCCTTGTGGCTCTGACTTCTAAACCTTTTAAAATGGCTCATCAGCTTAGGTCAGGCCCAGCCACACAGGAGAAGGGGAATGTGCAGGTGTGCATCCCAGGGTGGGAATCTTGAGTGGGCACCTCTTGAAACCTCCCGCCATGAAGTGCATTTGGACCAGGACTAGCGGGCTTGAGACGGCTCGTCTGATCTCAGGGAGGTTGAGCTCTAAGCTCCATCAGTGAATTTCTTCCCTTTTCCTTTCCCTCTGTCTTGCCTATCTCCTTCCCTTTCCCTTTCTATTCCTCCTTCTGCTGGGGATTGAAGCCAGGGCCTCAAGCATGCTAAGCACACACTCTGCCACTGAGCCATGTCCCCAGTCCTTGGGTACAAGGTCAATTTGGTGACATTCGACACTGTCAGTTATAGATCATACACATTTGTTGGTATCTTGATGTAGCCAACTTGATTTGGGATCTAGTCCGTAAGATTGATTGACCTGTTCAGAGTTGAGATTGTTTTCTTACTGACCTCGTCATAGTCCAGCTCCACTGGAACAGCAGGCTGTGTTGTTATAGCTGTAAAGTGATCAGCATTTTTCAGTCTTGGTGAGAATGTTGTCCTGTGCCACGGATGTTTTCCCCAGTGGGAAAGAGGGTTCGTGCACAGAAGCAGCTCTTGTGTGGCAGTAGCCCTGCCGTTGCCAGTGCCAGCTCTAGTTTTTTCCTCCCAGTGGCCTGTGGCTCCACCCTCTGAGGTCCCAGACATGGTGTTAGAACTGTCCTTCTAGAAGCAGATCTTCCCCACATTTGCTTTTCAAGGTAATCATTGTAAGAATCAAGGAGATGTTGGTTTCCCCCGATGTTTGGGTGCTCCTTCCCTGGGCTGGGCTGCTGACTTGAGTCAGATCCACGTGTGAAAGCTGCATGCAGAAGCACTTGTGAAAACAAGCAATGGCTGCTCACCATTGAGTCGGCCACGCTGCCCTTAAACACAGGTAAGTTCTCTGGGAAACATGTCTTTGCTCTGTGGTTCAGGTGACTGCAGTGTCTTCCAACGGTGTGACCAGACCTCTGGCATCGTGTGTTCTCTGCTCCCAGGAGCTCAGTCGAAGCTAGCTCTGTGCTGGGGATGGTCTGGCTGTGTGCTGTGCGGAGGGCTGAGCCGTGTCCTCCTGGGCATTCTCCACAAGAGGTTCCTTATTGCTCTACTTTTCCCAGGGCTGTACCTTTTCTAGGTGTAAAACAGTGCTTAATTGTTTGCATGTGCATATGCATGGGCGTACACACGCACGCACACACACACACACACACATTCTGTCCCCCTCTCTCATCCTGTCTCTCTGCAACAGTACAAAGTCTGTGAAAATGTGGAGACTTATATAAGGAAGAGAGGGGGAAACATCTAAATGGTGGAGAGTAGTTCATTCTCTTCAGTTTCAGCATGACTTTCAGTGCAGGCAAAGCCTTTGTGCCTTTGAGTCTCAGCTTTTAAAGCAAAGGAAATCTAATTCTTTACTTAGAAATTCATGTCAACATTGGTGCTTTATAAATGGTAATGCCAAACTTCAGTTCCTTCCCTCTGGACTGATCTGGGGTTCTTTTCCATAATTAGGAACAGATCAAAACCTGTAACTGCTGAGGGAATTTGAACAAACTATAAAAATCTTTGTAGATGCAGTTTAAAAATTTTTTTCAAAACCCAACATACTCAGACTGAAAAGACCTGTGTGTAGGAGAGTGGCGGTGTGTTGGGGCCAGTGGCGCCTTTTCTGGCCAGTGGTTCCTGTGGGTGAGGTCCCTTCCCTCAGCCTGGTCTTACTGAAAGCTCTCCTGGTTGTGTTCCCGGTGAGCAGGAGCTCAGCGGCTTCTGCAGTGCCCACAGTGTGGGAGGGTAGGTGTTCAAGACAGAGAAGGGACAAGCAGGCGTGTGTGCAGTGGGGAGGTGGGTGGCGGGGCTGGCTCTGGCTGGTCACTCACTCTGCACAGAAGTGGTGATTGTAGGTGGAACTCACATTAAAGCCCTCTCTGTGCTGGCCGTTTCATGTCTACCAGGGAAGCCAACCCAGGATTTGCCATGAGAACTGGGTGCTCATTCTGGCTTGCAGGGATGTTTCTGGGTGCTGACAGGATAGCTGTACTGAGCAAGGGGTGTGTGAAACTTTTGTTCCCTCAGATACACGTTTTAAAGTAACAGCTTCACTGAGATAGAATTCACATCCCATACAACTCGCCCAGGTGAAGTGCATAGTCAGTGGGGTTTAGTGGTCGCTAGAGCTGTGCAGCCCTCACCACAATCACTTTTAGAATATTTTTATTACTCCCAGAGGAAGCCCATTAACAGGCCCTCCCCATGTGTCCTACCTCTGGCAGTCACCCTCCTGTTCTTCCTGTGCCTCCATTTGCCTGTGCCCGACATTTTACATAAATTAAATGATATAATGTGTGGTCCTTTGGCCGGCTTCTTTCACTTGGCATAGTGTTTTCAAAGATCACATTTAGAGGGCTGGGGTTGTGCTTCAGGGGTAGAGCGCTTGCCTAGCATGTGTGAGGCACTGGGTTCATTCCTCAGCACCACAAAAATAAATGAATAAATGAAGGTACTGTGCCCATCTACAACTAAAAATTTTTGGAAAAAAAAAAAAGATCATGTTTAGGCTGTTTCACTGTTTCATTTCTTGTTAAAGCTGGTTGACAGTCCGTGGAATGTCTGTACACATTCGTTTATCCATTTATCTGTTGTTAAAGGATATTTGGGTTATTTTCACCTTGGGGCTGTTATGAGTAATGCAAGTTATATATTATAGTTAGTTACTTAGGTTGTGTGTGTGTGTGTGATGCTGGGGATTGAACCCAATGCTAGGCAAGTGCTCTATCACTGGGCAATATGCCAGCCCAAGATATGGTTATACATTGTGTAGTGCCAATGCATTCACATGACTCTGAACCTTCAGAGTCTTAGGAATCATAAAACTGTGAAATACACTTCAAACTGAACTGTATTAAAGTTTGAGTTTTTTTACATTTCAAATTATACTTAAATGTTTCTTTTCCTGCCTTGTGGCTCTCATACTTGAGAAAATGAATTTATCATCCTTCTTTAGAGGCTCTTCTGCTTTTCACTTGTGTCTTGACTGTTTCTGTGACTCTTCCCTGGGGTCTGTAGACCTGGGAAGGTGCTCCCAGAGGACCATGTTTGTATTGTCTCTTGTTCTAGCAGCTGTTTGTGGGTGACAGGTACATGTTCTCCCTATATCCAAAGGTGTTCCATCTACTTTCTGTCTGCTGACATCTTTCCCTCAGTTTTATCCTCAGAATAAAAACACCAGTGTACTGACAGAAGCTCTAAGCAATGATTTAACCCTTAAGGAGTAGAGATGCTGTCCACCTAAATATCCTTTCATTACAGCAGGCAGTCAGTGAAGAATGCCTAAAATGGATAGATCAAGAAACAGCAATAAAAACCCAAGTGACTATAATTCTAGATATTTGGGAGCCTCAGCCTGCGTGAATTGGTGTCTCCGTAGTGAACAATACAGGAATTTCTCCATGATCTCTGTGTTCATAGCCATAGCAGAAGGTGGTATATGACCAGAAGGTAGATTGTCATATGCATGCCCTGAAAGGGAGGTGGATCAGGTGCTGAGAGATCCTAGAGCAGAGTGAGCTACTTCCCATTGGTGACGGCTGAGAGAGGGAGTGAGCGATAGTGCTGGGCCCCAAAGGACCAGGCAGACCCACTGCGTACAGGCAGGGAGGCTCTCTGGTGGCCAATTGCCTTAGGTTGAGGACAGTAGTACAACACACTGAAAATATTTATTTGACTGAAGCACAGAATTAGTGTATGTAAAGTGGAGTTCCACTGTATTTGCTCAAATCCCTGGGGCTAGCTGGGCTTCTGAGTTTTTTATAGAATTTGTCTAAAACATCAAGAGGCCCTTGGGGCAAACATGCCATAAGCAAGCATCTTGGTGAAAGAACCAACTTGTGGAAATGTAGGAGCACAGATTTTATGTTTCTCAGACTTTATCCGAAAAGCTATTCTTAGCACCCATGGTTTTGTGTGCCCAGGAATGAGTAAAATTTCCTTAAGTGTAAGCTCTGTGTTTATGCCATTGTTTTATAAGTCAAGTGTAAACAGAGCTGGGAGGAATTGAAATCTGTTTTCTTCTCCCTCTTTCTGTGTTTAATCTGGAATCTTGATTCACCCATATTAATTGACCTGTTTATGTAGTTGTCTTCCAGTCTTATTAAAAAGTTTAGCTGAACATGGTGGCACATACTTGTAATCCCAACTTCTTGGATGGCTAAGGAAGGAGGATCACAAGTTTGAGACCAGCCTGGGCAACTTAATGAGGAGACCCTGTCTCAAAAAATAAAAAGAACTGGGAGTGTAGTGCTCAGTAAAGTGTAATTGGGTTCAGTTTTCAGTACAAAAAGAAGAGAGGAGAAGAAGAACCTGTAGGTGAAGACCATGACTTGTGTTCTGTAGCTTTTCTTCTTTCAAGGACACTTGTTGTTTGGGACTGGTTATTGTAAAAGTGAAGGAAAAGAAAAGAAAGTGGGTTTTTCTTTATCATATTATATTACTTTGTATTTCTGATTATAAATGGTTGCTAGAGGGAGGACACAAAAACTTGAGATTCTGAAGCTTTAGTATGTAGTTTGAACTTTATTGATTTGTGGAATGTCAAAAAGTAACTAAGAACATCATAAAAGCAAACAGCAGAAGTCTCCCTTCTATAGTTGTCAGTCAGGCTATGAAAAGAGTGCAGGAGGAGTGGGGGTGTGACTCAGTGATAGAGTACTGTGCCTAGCATGCTGGAAGCTGTGGTTCAGCCCCCAGTACTGCAAAAGAAAAATGGGATGGGGTGGGATACAGTGGATTAGGAAAGCTAGATGCTAATCATTGACTTTTCTGATTTCTGTCATACCCATTTTCTGTAGTGAGATAGGTAGCCTTGCTTGGCAGTTGTTTCATCTAGAATAGTATAGGTTTAGGAGTAATCCTATTCTGAAAATCTGAAATCCCAAACTAATGTTCAAAAAGTTTCTAATTAGTCCTAAAGATGTAGTACAGCACTTGACTAAGGTGCATAAGGCACCTTGATTCAATCCACAGCCCTGCAAAAAGAAAAAGATATTTGAGCTGGGGCATAGTGGTACAGACCTATAATCCCAAGTGAGAGGCAAGAGGATCATAAATTCATGGCTAGCCTGGGCAACTTATAGAGACTATCTCAAAATAAAATTTTAAAAAGGGCAGGTGTTGTAGCGCAGTGGTGGAGTACTTGCTAACATACCTGAGACTCTGGGCTTAATCCCCAGCACCACACATGCACACACAATTTTAGATTTCTGAGCATTTCAGATTTCACATTTCCACCCTAAGGCTGTTCAATTAGTAATGTCTAGGCAAATATTCCCAAATCCCAAATGAAACAAACAACAACAACACAACCCTACAAAATATGAAATACTTCTAGTCCCAAGCATTTTCAGATGAGGTATATTAAACCTGTGCCTTTGTCTCTCAAGTGGCCATATTCCCCACAAAAAGCAGGGACTAACACCTTGACATTTGGTCAGTAGTCGGTACCTAAGAAGGTCACATTTATATTTAATCAATTCTGAGATATGCATTTATTAATATTCTAATATCCCTGAAATCACATGTATTTTACAGACAGTTATTTAAAAAACATGTCATAGCTTGCAGTGTTTGGCGGTATTTTTTCTTAGTAGTACACAAAATAATTTTGCCTCTTTCAGTCAGTGGTATCTTAGATTTGCTGGAATAAATTGGTTTAATGTTCTTGGTATAAAGACTATTAACTATATAGTAAAATTATTTAAGTGCCAACTGATAACATATTGTCAGATGACAGTCAGTGTAGCAAAACTTGAGACACATTTTTTTTTAAGCCAGTATGAGTTGAGTACACATTGGGTACATAAATGTTGAAGGAATGAGGGCTCAAACAGATGGCCCACCTGATGTAGATCCAAGGGTTGGAACCAAGAGAGCAGAAGAAAGCATTGTGTCCAAGGGAGGGGCTGGAAGAGAGGAAGCAGATCCTTTTGCCCATCATTGGGGTTACAGTGTCACCACTGGGGTTTCGGGATAGAAGTTTGAGGGGTCAAGGAACTTCAGATCCAGTGTACAGTGCAGAGGAGGCTGTAGGAATTGTGTGGAAGCCTTAGAATAGGTTTTGGGGTTTGCAACTCAACAAGGAAAGAAACTAAAGGGTGGGGCACTTTGCCCTAAGTGAAAATTTTTTCATTAACTTTTTTTAAAATGTAAAGTCTGTCTTTCAGCTCAGCTTTTGAAATGAGGAGGCTGAGTCAGTGGTGCTATTTTGTAGCCAAATAACCTGCCACCTGTTTTTCTACCACAGATTGCCTTCTCTCAGCACAGCAATTTTATGGACCTGGTACAGTTCTTCGTGACTTTCTTCAGGTAATTTTCCTCATATAAACTATTCTTGTTCTTTCAGTTCAAGCCCTTAATTCCCTAATTGAGTATCAGTTTGTAAAAGATAAAAGAATAATCCTATTTCCACAACAGATTCAACTTACTTTATATGTATCCTGAAAAGTTGCCTCTCAGTTTCAATAATGCAAGTTCAGTATAACCCAATAAAATGAAAACCTCTGGTTTGTATATTCTAGATTTGGGGGACAGCTTTGTATGTACCCTATTAAATTACAGATAATTACAGCTCTTCTTATGGGGAGAATTTTGGACTAAAAAATAACATTTACTGACATCATCTATGTATATAGATAGTTTCATTACTACCTAGTGTTTAAGGTAAATTAGTCCTCAGGGATTCTCCCTTTTATTTTCATAGTCTTAATTTTTTTTTCTGAAAATGCTGTGTAAAACCAATTGAAAAGACAGATCCTCACTGTCATGCTTGTAAGTGAAAGTAACAGCAACCTACCTCACACCTTCCTGCCCCTTCCTCCCCAAATTTAAAGTTTTCTAGCTGTTTTTTACTACTGTATGCTCATACTACTTCTTTTGTTTGTTTATTTGTTTTGCTTTTGGTACTGGGGATTGAGCCCAGAGACACTTTATCACTTTATTTATTGTATTTGAGAAAGGGTCTGTCTAAATTGCTGAGGCTGGTCTTGAACTTTTACCCGTCTTAACCTTCTGAGTCACTGAGACTACAGGCATGCACCACTGTACCCACCTACAGTAATTTTTTATTTTTCAGTAATGTCTTGATGTCCTCTAGGAGGTGAGGATTTACTGTCTCACATTGCCCCAACCCAGCAACTCCCTCCACACCACACATGCATACAAAATTTCCTGCTTCGCATTCATTTGATTCAGTTATATCTTAGGGTTGACCCAATCAGTGATCCCTATTCATGTTATTATGACCCTAACACTCTTATTCACAGCTGAATTGAACTCAGTGCCTCCCTGTTTTCTGAATAAGCGATCACTCTCTGGTTATCCTAAATCTAATATTTGCCATGTTTGTCCTTTCCATGTTTAGCTTTCTACAAACCTACCCCTGGATTTATGCCTGTCCTCTGACAGAAATGAAACATCTGTCACTATGGTGAAACCCAAACAGGTGTTCTCTTGGAGACGTGTGCCTGGAGCCCTGTTAGCCTCCTGCCCTCCAGAGCACTAAGTTGTCCCAGGCCTGCTGTGCACGACTGTCATCTTAGGAATGTCCTGCACCTTCCTCCTGTGTTGAAGTCTGTTTCTATGTCATAACTTTGCTGTATATCCCTCTTTTCACTGGAGCATATTTTCCAGGAGGTTCCTGAGAAATGTACATGGGAGGTACCTTTCTTTCCTGTGAACTTTCCCTACTGAAAAATGAAAATTTCTTCTTTTTTTTGTATTGGGGATTGAACCCAGAATGCCTCTTCCACTGAATTACATTCCTAACCCGTTGATTTTTATTTTGAGATGGAGTATCACAAGGTTGCCCAGTTTGGCCAGAACTTGCAGTCCTTCTGCCTTAGTCTCCTGAGTATCTGGGATTATCTCATTTTTTCAAAACAACTTTTCTCATAAAATGAATGTACCATATTTTATTTGATTAGTCCTCTTTTGTGTGAACTGTAGATTATCCGCAGTTTTGTGCATATATCTTTTCATTTTTCTGTGACTATTTTTTCCAGGATAGTTTTCTATCCTATCATTACTGTATCAGAATTTAAAAACACTGCCAGATGGCCCCAAAAGAAGTTGCTTGAGTTTACTCTCCTATAGCAAAAATGAGCCCGCCTGCTTCTCCCATTCTATTGTGCTTAGCTAGAAGAATAAAAATAACAAGCAACAGCATTATTCATGGAAACAAGAAAGACAGAGAAGGTTTTTCTCATATTCCTTTACTCCTTCCTGTTCTCCCCACCTTTTCAATGTTGGGCAGTTAGTACGTTCTCCTCTAATTCTGTTGGTGACCTCATCCAGGTTGCTTGCTTCAAACTCCACATGTATGCTGATGACTCCAGGTAGACCTGGGACCCAGCCTTCAGACTTGTTTATCTGCCGGAATGGTCTCACCTTGGCATGTCTAAAATGGATTCTTCATTTGCTATTTTCCTTCCTGTTCCATCCAAAGCCTTCCCATTCTAGGTTGATGGCAAGTCCCTCAAGCCAGAAATTTGAACTGTTCTGTTTCCCCCAATCCCTGCATTCATCCCATCTAGAATTCTGTCATCTCTACCTTCAAATTAAGCCGTTCCAAAGTACTTTCATATCCCTGCTACCCGTCACCCTGGTTTGAACCACCATCAACTCTCACTTAAATGCTTCTCTCCCTGGTCCTGCAGTTTCTGTCCAAATGGTCTCCTCAGCATAAGTTAAATCATGACCCTTCTCTGCTCAGAAACCTGTATAGCCTCTTTGTCCTACTCGAAATCCAGTGCCATTGTACTGCTTATAGGGCGTCATGTGATCTCCCCTTCACCCTTACCCTTACTCAGCCTTTCTCTCTGGCCATTTCAACCCTACTGACCTCCTGTGGTTCCTTAAGCCTTCGCTGGCAGGTCCTTGCCTGAGGCTTAACACTGACTGATCTCTTTGTCCCAGGGCAGTTTGCACTTTTCCTAGTATCCTCTTGAGTCTCTGCTCCACTGTCACTTTCTCGGGACAGAAGGTCCACACACTCAGTCAATATACTATTGCTTCCCTTCCTTTGCTCCCCTCCCTTTCATTTTTTGTCCTGGAATCAAACCCAGGGCCTGCATGGGCCAAGCAAGCACTCTAATACTGAGCCACACCCACCTAACCCCTAGGCCAGGTGTTCCTGAAGTACTTATCCTTCCTGACATTTTTATGGCTGTAGCCCTTGCTGCCTTCCGCAGGCTCTGCATTTGCTTCTTTATGTTGTGTGCTAGTGGTCTGTACTTGCTGAAATGTAACTCCACAGACTCAGAGATCTTTGTTCATTGTTGTGTTCAAGGTCAAGGACAGTACCTGTCCCAGTGAAGTGTTGATTTAAAAGTACACTGTTGGCTTTAAGGGGAGGGAGACCCAGCAAGACAGCAGGTAGGAACTCAAGTTTCTCCATTGTGATGACCCTGAGGGATTCAGGGCAACTTCTCTTTTGTCAAGGCACCTCTTGGAGGGTTCTGAACCAATGTACTTCTTGGGGAGGCAGTGGGCTACCGGAACCTGGAGGTTTCTGTCTGTGAAAGAGTAGTTGTCTCAGTGTCAGCACTTGGGTGCACCAAGGTGCCATGCATGACATTGACATTGCCCTGAGGCTTGCAAGAGGGTACCTGACAGCAACAGGATAGAGCACCTTATATCTGCCTGTAATACTCTGGAAAAATACTCTGCAGCAAGCCCCTTTTACAAGTTAAAACCAATTTTAAAATTATAACAGTTATTTAAGAGGTTGGTTTGGTAGGCTCACACCTTTTTAAACTGCAAGTCAGTCCTTTTCTTTGCTATCACAGTAGATTTTCAAACATTCAACACTTGGTCTATAGATGAGATAACATAGAACCCTTTGCAGTTTAAAAATAACTGGGAGTTATTTTTCTCTAGTATTTTTAAGGGAGTCATTGACTTGAGTTTGATCACTTAAATGTAGGTTGTTGTTGTTTGTTTGTTTGTTTGTTTGCTTGCTTGCTCACTTTTTGTAGTACTGGGGATAGGACCCAGGGACATTCTACTATTGAGCTGTATCACCAGCCTTTTGAAATTTTCTTTTCTTTTCTTTTTGTTTTGAGACAGTGTCTCTTTAAGTTGCTATGACTACCTCAAACTTGCCAGTCCTCCTGCTGCAGCTTCCTGAGTTGCTGGGGTTATAGCCATGGGTCACTATGCCCAGCACTGAATGTATTTATTTTATAAAAAATAGCTTTTACTTATAAAATATTATGAATATAAATCATTACATGTACATTTCTTCTGTTTACCTCTTCTTATGAAAAGATGGTTACTTGAATAATAAACTTTTCTCATTTTCTTATACTTCACCAGTAAATGTTTGCTACTTTGATTAAATGGCTTACTTGTTATTTGCTGTCATTAGAGAATTGTTTCTCTTATTTGGGCTAAGCCATGATGGGCCATTCTGATCAAATGAGATGTCAGGACATTCTCCAAGTACTTAGTAGGAGAGGGAGATCCTTCCTAGGCTTTAGGGACAGGAAGCTCACAACTCACCAAAGTCTTCTCACACTTTGCTTTCTGTGAACCAGAATGTTGTGATGAATCATCATAAAGGAGCTCAGAGTTGGGATTTGGGGGAATGTTCATTTCTGGACCTGAGGTGTGGGTGGTGCTGATTCTGGGCCTGAGATAATAACTCAGTATTTTCTTTTCACAGTTGTTTCCTCTCTTTGCTCCTGGTGGCTGCTGTGGTTGGAAGATCAAACAAGTTGTTGGGCTTCCAGGCGTAGGGAGGTAAGACTTAGAGGATAAAAATTGAAGCATCATCATAAGAGAATTTTTCCTTTTTTTCTTAATCCATATGTCCTAGAATCCCATATGTGGGACACCTATAAAAACTTAAATTGTGCAACAATTTGAGGTCATTTATTAGAAGTTTTATTTATAATTGTCCGCCATATGGGACACTAAGTCAGTTTTAACTGTTTCATGATAATTGATAGAGTATCTGTAAAGAAGAGAATACTGCCCTTTCCTAAAGCATATGGTTCTGCAGTACACCATTATAGACTTGGATTACTGTTACATAAAGCATCATTAATTCCTGCCACAGCCATGGCCAGCACATGATTGGCATGGTCATCAAAGAACCTTTAGTGAGAATGACGGAGAAGGGTCTAGGGATGCAGTTCAGTGGTAGAGTGCTTGCTTAAGCAGGTGCCCAAGGCCCTGGGTTAGATTCCCCAGCACTCCCAACCAAATGCACAAACAATGAGTGAAAATAGCCTTTTAAGCATCTTAAAATTTCTTCATTATTCAAAGAATTATCAACGCATATCTGAATTTTTACCTAGAGTTTTATTTTTCAATTGAGTCTTGATTTGTTACTGGAGACCATTCCAAAAGTAATAAGTTAAGCAGACATTCACAATGGACTAATTCAGATAAGTAATCTTAGTTTAAAATTACAATATAAAAACCTGTTAAACGAAAGCTTTCAATTGCAGCATTCCTTTCTGTTAATCATTATATCTGTTACATTTTTGCTAATGGAAATGCTCATATATAATATCTAGACTTGGATGTATTCCTTGCATTTTTGTATCTATTTGTGCCTTTTTCTGTAAAAAATTTATAAATTCAATCCTCAGCACTGCCCACCCAAAAAACCCCACAGTTATTTATAGATGAGATTTATAAGATAATGGGAGTATTTTTTTAAAAAATCACAATTCACTAGCACCTGGCACTAATCATAGAAGATTACTGTCTGTCATAGGTTAGGATAGGCTCCAGGATATGGGATATGATGCAACAGCACCACTTTTTCTGACATACATGAGGGTAATGTCATTATAGAGGTATTGTTACATCCTTTTTATTATTATTTTTTTAATTCAGGGGATAACATATTCAGAGGGTTTTTTGTTTGGGGTTTATGTTTGTTCTTTGAGATGGGGTCTTATTATGTTACCTAGACTGGCCTTGAACTCATGGACTCAAGCAATTTGGAATTTTTTAAATAGATTTGTTACTGATATATTTAAAAATCACAGTGAATTATACAGTATTAGGGAAACAAGTTATCAATATAGAGTAAGAAGTAGGAAGCTATAGTAAAACCGTTAACAAGGAAAGGAATTGAAACCTTGTCAAAGTATTATTTTCTGAAAGAAGAGCATTAGACCCAGGAAGTTTCAAAGTTAAGATGGATTTATGGAAATAATGATAATTATTCTTCTTTGGGGCTTATGAGAATTATATTTCTAAAAATTTATAAAATGTTCCAGAGCAAAGGAAAAAAAATACTTAAAAGATTTCTAATTCATTTTATACACAGAAACCTTGATACCAGCCAGGCATGGTAGTGTGCAGCTGAAATCCCAGTTACTTGGGAGGCTGAGACAGGAGGATTGTGAGTTCAAAGCTAGCCTCAGCAACTTAGTGAGCCTGTAGAACTTTAGCGAGACCCTATCTCAAAAGACAACAATGAAACAACAAACAAACAAACAAAAATGCTGGATATGTAGTTCAGTGGTAAAGCCCCCATGGGTTTGATCCCTAGTACCAAAAAAAGCAAAAAAGAAACCTTGATACTAAAACCTAACAAAGGTAGCATCAAAAAACAAAGGCCAATTGTGTAATAAATATATGTACAACTGATTTATTGCCAGTATAATAAAAGGATCATTTAATGTCAAAACACCTATTATAATATTTCTTATCAGTGGATAAAAAAAATCACACCACAATTCTTAGAAGCCAAGCAATCATTTAGTCATTGGTTGAAACGTAACACTCATTCCTAATTTAAAAATAAATCTCTTAGTAAGCTCAACGATACTTGTTTAACTCTATGAAGAATATCTAGGTAACTGTGTGCGTTACCTTTCCATCACTATAACAAATACTTAATCCAATCAACTTACAAACAGGAAATGTCCATCTGGATATGGTGGTGCATGCCTGTAACCCCAGCAGTTTGGGAAGCTGAAGTCAGAGGATTGCAAGTTCGCCAGCTTCAGCTACTTAGTGAGACCTTGTCTCAAAATTAAAAATTAAATATTAAAAAAAAGACTCTTAATAAACTAAAAAATACTTGTTTAACTCTATGAAGAATATCTAGATAACTGTTACTCACCTTTCCATTACTATAATAAATACTGAAGATAATCAGTTTATAAAGAGGAAAGATTCACAAAAGCATGCTTGGGTTCAACCCCCAGAATACTCTGTCTTCATAGCCTATGTTCCTAATTGTTATGCTTCCACAGTCACTTCACTTTGTCTGGATGTTCTAGACTGTGCACTAAAAGATCAGTAAGTTTTGTTACTATTGGAAAGGCAATACAATTATTTTATATAAAGTTATTGAGTTATTGTTGTGTAGTAGAGATTTGCCTACATAAAAATCAGTATGTAAGTTATGAAAATAGCCAAGTGCAGTGGTGCATACCTGTAAACTCAGGTACTTGGGAGGCTGAGACAGGAGGATCACCAAGTTTGAGGCCAGCGTAGGCAACTTAGTGAGACCCTATCTCAAAATAAAAATAAAAAGGGCTCAGGATATAGCTTGGTGGTAGAGTACCCCTGGCTTCAATTCCCAATATCGCCCCCCCATACACAAAGTATATAAAAATAAATAAGTGAATAATACAGAAGACAGTCAATCAAATGGAAAATATTTGCAACATACTTGAGAGAGAAAATAAGATGAGCGACCTGTTTAAAAAGGTTAAAAGTATGCTTGCTATACACATAATCAACTGATAAACTGAACTTTTACCCTGTAATTTAGAATGTCTTGGTAACTCTAAACCTGACCATTCAGGATATATTTCATCATTTTTAGAATGTCAGTCATGATTTATTCCTAGTAAGAACAGTGTTTAAGTCCTTGCCACATACCAGGCCCTGCTTGGAGTGCTTGTACTCACGTTAGCTCCTGCACCCTTCACAGGGCAGTAGAATAGGAACTGCAGGAGGGTAAGAGCACTGTCATACTGTGACCCCAGCTCTTAGAAGAGCACAGAACCCAGAGTAGTGTTGCTGCATATATCTGTTGAGTAAATGGACCAACGACATTAAGAAATGTAGGAATTTATTATTGTTTTTAAGAATATGTTTAATGTAAAAAAAAAAAAAAATGTCCTCATCTGTGCAGTTCAGAATTCTGTGTCCTCTAACAGTTCCAAGGAGGTAGTTGAAAGCAAGGCCTATTTGTCTTCCATAACATAAACCTCAAGGGTTCAAGAACATGCCCAGAAGATCTCTAAAATCCATAGTGATATACAAATAACCACACTAAGTGCTAGGCCCTGTGCTATAGTGTCTCATCTAATCCTAATGACAATCTTATGGGAGGAAAACAAATTTCAGAGAGGAGGAAACAAACCCAGAGATTTTAAACATCTGTCTTAAAGTTGCACATTTGGAGAAAATTGGAGCAGGGATTCACATCCTCACCTTAAATCCAGAGTCCCTACTCATTTCTCTGCTCTGCATAATTTCATGTTTTTAGCTTATACCACCTCTCTGGGGAGTGCTCTTAGTTCTTGTCTGATGTGTAACGAGGCACAGTTTTTTTGCTGTTGTGTGGATACCTGGTTCAGTTTTCTGCAGGAAGAGAGCAGACATGACTTTAATGATAGAATTGTGAAGAGATAGAGCTATATCATTTTAGGTGTTGAGTAAGAGACAGCATATTATTATATTCACCAGTACTTTAGCATGTATCTCCAGTGTTAAGAACTTTTAAAAATATATCAATAGTAGTGTTAACACATCCAACAAAATTTAACAATTCCTGATGTCATCTAATACCTAGCTTATGTCCAGTTTTCCTCAGCTGTTACAGAAGTATCATTTGGGTTTGATTGTTTGAATCAGGGAGCTTAAGGTATTTTAATATATGATATTCACTAATAAAATCCCCTCATTACTCATTGCATTAATGCTTGCTGTATTGTTCATTAGCAACTTCTTCGAGAGATGCAGCAGATGGCCAGCCGTCCCTTTGCCTCTGTAAATGTTGCCTTGGAAACAGATGAAGAGCCTCCTGATCTTATTGGGGGGAGTATAAAGGTGAGAATATAATTCAAAAGTCCCTATAACTTAACTTCTAAGCTCAAGCTTCTGAGTCTGGCAAACCAGAGAAGGCAAATGACTTATCCTATTTCCTTTTGTTTTTCTTCTTTCTTTCCCTTTAAGAATATGTGGAAACACCAAGGTTCTCTATTCTTTTGCTTTTATTTTCTAGTATTGGTTCATGTCATTAAGCCGTCATATGTTCTATCCTCCTGCCTCAGCCTCCTGAGTAGTTGAGATTATAGGTGTATGCTACTGTTTTCAACTCCCAAAGGTAACCAGGTCCCTGATAGTCTTAATTATTTAGTGGTATTATACTTTAAACTTTTTATTTGAAAATAGTTAAATAATTATTCTATTTTTTTTCTCCCTAGTACTAGGATTGAACCCAAGATTTTGCACATACTAGGCATGCATTCTACCACTGAACTATATCCCCAGCCCTCCACCCCTTTTTTAAAATTTTTATTTTGAGACAGTAACTTTCTCAGTTAGGCTGGCCTTGAACTTGTGATTTCCCTGCCTCAGCCTCCCAAGTAGCTGGGATTATAGGCATGTACCACTGCTCCTGGCTCCCCATTGTTCTTTATAATTATATTTTGGGGATTTTTTTTTTTTTTTTTACACTTCAAAATGATAACTCACTTTGTACTCTGTGGAAAATAAATATTTTGACTCCTCCAGAAATGATAAAGAAAGTGGTAAGACTTTTTTCTTTTAGTAAGATGATGAAATAGTTCAGATATTCTCGGAAAACAGTTGTATATCCCAAATAGAACATATAATCAAAGCATAACTGAGCTCACAGAAAGTAGGTAAAATCTCCAGAGAATACTCTTCCTTCCCTCCCCCAAAGAAAGAACAAACCATGGACCAAAACCAGATCCATGGGTTTTCTAAAGTGATTCCCAATTGGTAACATACCACAACTCCCCACTGAAGTAGATGCAAATCCTCTCCATAGGAAAACATCCCAGTCACTGTAAGATCCCACAGATCAAGATAAAACAGTTAATGATTACCAAGTATGCATAATGCAACCATCATGAATGAGTGAATGGAAACAACAAACAGTGGATTTAGCTAGGACTCTGAATGTTAGAGTGGACATCTAAAAAATACAATATAGCTATGTATTAAGTGTTTAAAGGGATAAAAGTTGGAACCATAAAAATGAGGAAGTCACAGGAGTCAAGAATGGCCAAGCAGATCTGAAAAAAGAACCAAATGGAACTTGCAGGAATGAAAAATATGATAGTTGAAATTTTTAAAATAAATGACTCTTTTTGTTTGTTAGAGAGCACATTTGATACAAATGAGAATTTATGAACTGAAGGAGGAATATGAAAAAATTATATAGATGTAGCACAAAACAACAAGGAGATGGAAAATATGAATAATACAAATATGGAGGACAGGATAAGGAGATACCATGTATGTATTTTTCAGAGTACTAGAACAAATGAATGAAGGCAATATTCAAAGATTTAATGACTGAGAATTTTCCAGAACTGATGGAAGACATGTATTTCAGATTACAGAAGCAAAACTATCATAAGGAGGATTAAAGAAAGCAAGCAAGAAGGAAGATAAGCAGAAAACTACCATTGGGTTTATCATAGTGAAACTGCAGAACTCTAAAGAGCATCTTAAAATTAATGTAGAATTAAAAAGATCACCTACAATGTGAAGAACTTAGGACCCTTGTGCACTGTTGGTGGAATTATTTTATACATCTACTGTAAAATGAAAAACAGTATTGTTAATCTTCAACTAAAAATAGAATTACCATATTATCTAACAATTCTACTTCTGACTACCCAAAAGAAGCAAAAACACAATCTGAAACATATTTATATACCAATATTCATAGCAGCATTAATAATAATACTCCAAAAGTGGAAGCAACTGAATGTCCATCAATGAACAAATACCTAAAATGGAATATTATTCCTCTTTAAAAAGGAAAGAAATTCTAACACATGCTACAAACATGGATGAACCTTGAGAACATTGTACCAAATGAAATAAGCTAGTTACAAAATGCCAAATACTGTGTGATTCCACTTACATGAAATACCTAGAGTAGTCAAATTCATTAAAAAAAAAAAAAAAAAAAAAAAAAAAGAATGTTGGTTTCCAGGAGCAAAGGAGAGAGGAGAATGGGGAGTTCCGGAGATGGATAGTGATTATGGTTGCACAGCTTATGAATGTACTTAATGCCACAGATTCGTACACCTTTATATGGTTAAGATGGTAAATTTTATACATATTTATCACAGGCTTTTAAAAACTGGAAAGGACTTACTCAGTGGTAGAATGCTTGCCTGATGTGAATGACACCCTGGGTTTAATCCCCAGCACTACCAGAAAAAGAAAAAAAATTGGGAAAAAATTGGGAAAAGATCACCTCCAAGGGAATGACAAATGGACAACTGATTTCTCACTAGTAACATCAGTGGCCAAAGAAAGCAGAATGGAAAATGGAAGACGGCCAGGCATAGTCATGAATGCCTGTAATCCGAGCTACTTGGGAGTCTGAGGCAGGAAGATTGCAAGTCAAGGCCAGCCTGGGCAACTTGGTGAGACCCTATCTCAACATAGAAAAAAATTTAAAAGAGAACTTACATGTTCAAAGCCCTGGGGTTTAATCCTCAGTACCACTTAAAAAAAAAAAAAATGTGGAAGACCGCCTTCAAAATCCTGAAAGAAGAACTGCCAACCTAGATAAGGATGAATAAAGGAATCTTCAAATTAGAAGAAAAACAGAATTTGTTACCAACAAACCTGTACAAAAGAAATGTCTAAAAGATGTGCTAGAAAGAAGGAGATTTCACAGTGGGTTACAGTGTAAGAAGGGATAGTGAGTAAATAAAATCATAAGCACGTTCATATATCTAAACAGTGTCCTGATAAAATAATAATTTGCAGGATTAAAAAAAAATTAATGTAGCTGGGCACAGTGGCAAGTTGGAATCCAGCCCTGGCAACTGAGACCCTGTCTCAAAATAAATTTTTTCTTTTCTTTTTTTAATTGGTAAAGTTACATCAAAATAAAAAATTTTAAAAGTGTTGATAGTATAGGTCAGAGGACCATGCATATTCTAGGAAAGCACTCTGCCACTCCGGTAGTCCAACTTTAACAGTTGTGTTGCCCAGTCCTCTTCTCATTCTTTATACCCATTCCTTTGGTAATCTTAACTCTCCCAACTGACTGATATACTCAATTATTCATTCATTGTCACCACTTGAGTGTCTTACAGGCTCATACTTAACATATCCAAACCAATCTCTGGATATTATCCTCCAGGCCTACTCCTTTGGCTCATCTTCTCCCACTCAGCAAATATCACCCCATTATTCTAGTTGTTTGCCAAAATGTGACTTGTGCTTGACTCACTCTTGCTCTTCTGTCCTCTCATTGAATAGCCAGTCTGGCAGTAAATTTTTTGCTGTCTTATATAGTATTTCCCAGCCAATGCCCTCCCTACCACCACTGCTACCACCTGGATCTAAGCCACTGTCATCTCTCCCTTAGATTCTTGCAGTTGCCTATCTTAGCATTTTACCTGTCTAGTCACTTCTCTGTGCCATAGCCAGGGGTATTAGAAATGATTTTCTTCACTCAGATTAAAGGAATTTATGACATATTTGTGAATATGGTAGGCAGAATTCTAAAGATGGTCCCCAAGATTTCTGTCCCACAATCATTCAATCAGACAACACTCTAGATGCTGCTGTATAGGAATGTTCAGATATGATAAAAGTCCCAATAGGGTTGACCTTCAGTTACAGAGAGTTTCCTGGCTGGATGCAGAAGAGGATACCAGGGAGATTTGAAACATGAGAATGATTAGGTGCACCATTCCTGGTTTGAGGTGGAGAGGGCCATATGGGAAGGAATGGTGGTGGTTTCTAAGAGAGTGGCCCCTGACAATCAGTGAAGAAATGGGTTCCCCAGATCTATTTTCACAAGGAATTAGACTCTACTAATAATGTGAAAGAATTTGAAGCAGATTCTTCCCCAGAGGCTACCCACCAATAACTCAACTTCAGCCTTGTCAGACCTTTGTGAGAGAACAGCTGAGAGTTTTCCAGAACTGATCAGAGACATGAATAGGCCTGTATCTCTAAGCAGAGAACCCTACAGAGCTTTCATGGACTTCTGACCTATAAAACTGTGAGATAATAAAAGGATGTTGTTTTAAGCAACTAATTTTGTAGTAATTTGCTGTACAGCAATAGAAACTATTATAGGCAGCAGTTTTGCAAATCACATCTAAAGGCTGCAACAGAAAGAAGGCCATGTTCTCCAAAACCAAGTGCATTCAACAGGTAGACCAGGATCCACTTGTTGAGTGAAATAAACTTGAAATAAAACAAAAAGAAGTAGCTATAATTTCAGGATCTATATTTGAGCCAGGTTTGCAAAACTATCCAACAAACCTATCACTCACTGCCATTTCTTTGACAAGTGTGAATTAGGATTTCAAATTGAGTGAAAGTACAGGGCCCAAAGGAAGCTAACTAGACATGGCTCTCTCCTAAGTTCAGCTCTTTTTGGGGGAGGGTGAATGTCAAAAGTAGCAGCCTGTAGCATCCCTCCTACTGTTCACTCTGTTATTTGGGTTACCATACTGTGATATTTTCTTCGTGTGCTTAAAGTTGTCAGTGCTCTTAAACAACAATGACCATGAAGTGTCTAGTAGATTAAAGCTTGAGGAACACCAATTTAGGTAATACTACTTTTTTTCTTTTGCTAGACCGTTCCTAAACCCATTGCTCTGGAGCCATGTTTTGGCAACAAAGCTGCTGTCCTCTCTGTGTTTGTGAGGCTCCCTCGAGGCCTGGGTGGAATCCCTCCTCCTGGGCAGTCAGGTGAGTAGATGGTAGTGACAAATATGTATTATACTGTCAAGAAGCTAAACCTTGGATTCTTCCTCTTCCTAGAGAACAGGGTCTGAAGAGGATGTTGACTAGTGTCTACTTCAGGTTGTGGCAAGGATTTGGTGAATAATCTCATTGTCATTTATTCCCAAAACGATTTTCTTGTGGTCACCATTCCCTTACTGGGGAGAAGCTCAGGGTCCCTCTCACCCTGCCCAGTTTCCTTGACCGCTGAGTGGCAGGGGTGGTTCAGGATACACTTTCCTCTATTCTCCATGTTTCTGATCCCCCCTTTACTCTGCTCCCACCCCTGAATTTGGACTTTTTCCCCACCTTGACTCCATATCCTCTTCCCTTGCCATGTTCTCCATGCCCTGGCTTCTTGCCATCTCCTCAAAGCTGGTGATGCTCAATTTGGTATTTCTAGCTCTACTCTATTTCTTTTGCTCTTTTAAATATAAGCTCCTAATGATAATTATAACAACATAAAGGAGAATTTTGAAATTTTACTCACAGTTCTACTATGCTAACACTTACCAATTTTCAGTATTCTGTTTCCTTCCCAGCCCTTGCTAGTAATGTAGCTGAAATGTTTGAATAGATCTAATTTTTATTCTGTCTTCATCTATCATTAAAATTTTTACAACTTAAAACTATTTTATCAATGTCTGACACTTTTCCATCAAATACATGAATCATAATTTACATGAACATTCTCTTGTTTTGAACATGAGGGCAGTATGAAATACAGTTTTAGAAATAATCTTGATTATCATGAAGTATTTACAGGGATGCCTCAAGCAACATAAACAGTTTTAGATAACCTTCTGTTGTGGTGATCCTGGGAATCAGGGTTGTCTAAGCCAAAGAAGACTTTGGGTCTGGGAGGAAAGTATTCCCAGAATTCCTGTCTACTTCACTCACAAGGGCCTCCAACTCAGCTTGTGGAATAGTGGGGTTCTGTGGTTTCCCTCACAAGGGAGACATTAGGTATGGCAAGGTGACAATTCATTATCTTCATCTCATCTCAGAATCCCTGGGAGTTGAGCCCCCTAACCCAGCTATGGGTACTAGTACATAGGACAGGGTACTTCTGTGACTTGACACTGGGGCAGTGATTGTCTCCTGCTATTGTCAGGCTCAGCAAACTTTAGACAGGGTTTCCTGAAGGCAAGATAGGATGAGCATGGGAAGGTGACAGGTTTGCAATACTGTAGCCTTTCCTGCCCCAACTTTGTTTAATGCATAGCTCCCCTCCCCACATATACATTCTTAATGAAGTCCTGCTCACTGCTTGGAACCCACCCCAATTATAGGGCCATTTGTGCCAACCCTTCCATACGTTTTTTTTTTTTTTTTTTGGTAGTGCTGGGGATCAAATCTAGGGCTGTGTACATGCTAGTCAAGCACTCTGCCATTGAGCCATACCCCCAGCCTCTCCCCATTTTAAGTGGTTTCTTTTTATGAACTCTAAGAGCACCTGGCTCTGCCTTTGCCATCACTGGTATAGATTCCCCAACTCTGCCAGGCACTAAACCAGGCTTTTAAGAGCTATCCCATATTTCTTGTTGTACACGTAAAAATAACTCATACTAACTGAGTGATGTGGGATGAATCTGAAGTATACCTTTTCTTGCCACCCTTGTAGAGGCAGACAGGAGAAGGTGCACACCTTGGGTAGAGCTGCAGTATTAATTCATATGTCACCACTACCCAGCAGAGCACTTTCCTTAGACGATTTACTGACAAGCTACACCATTTATGTCAAAATCAGGGAGGGGAGGAAAATATGTAGTTGCATTTGCATAAAAAACCTGAAAGAAAATGAAACTAATGAAAGAGGTTATCCAGATGAAACAGGGAAGGTGGAGGGAGGGTAGTGTAGAAGTAAGACTCTTCCCTCTATACCTTTTTTTCTCACCATGAAAATATAAAGAAAAATTAAAAAGAAAAGCAAGCTACTCCTTGACATGTGTCCCCTTTATGGGTTCTCCCAAGGTCTTGCCGTGGCCAGCGCCCTGGTGGACATTTCTCAGCAGATGCCAATAGTGTACAAAGAGAAGTCAGGAGCTGTGAGAAACCGGAAGCAGCAGCCCCCTGCACAACCTGGAACCTGCATTTGATGCTGGGGCCAGGAACTCTCCCGCGCACACAGAAGCATGTGGCCCACCAGAGCTGTCTGCAGGGGAGGGCGCAGACAGGGAAGCAACGGTGCAGGGCGGGGCAGAAGACTGGAAACCCTCAAAGTATCCGACTCATCTGCATGATCACAAGCTTTCTTTGATGGTTTCTCCCATCTGTGTCCGGCATCTAACCTTTTACTTTTGCATAGGAAATAATTGATTTAATTACAGGTCCAGGGATGATCTGATTGTTGTTGGAGGAGGCTGGTGTAGAGCCAGTGAGAGAACTAGGAATGATGCCCATGTTCACTTGTGGAACTGTTCTTGGGACTGTCTCAACTGCAAAAAATGAAAGATGAAGTGTTTACACACAGACCTTCGTTATCAGTTGTTCTTCAACTTGGTCTTTTAAAGACTAGTCAGATGAATTAACTTGTTTCATCTGAAGCCTGCTATCTTTTTAAAAGATGTGCTGTTTACTCTTGCACAATTTTGGCAGATATCTCTCTTCCAGGAAGTAGCTTTTTTCTAGTTGAGAATTAATAATGGTCCATCTCTTTGAATCATATCAAATTAGAGTAGAAGGGGGCTATTTTAATTGTCAAGGTCGGTAGTGTTACTTAGAATGTAAACAAATGTAGTAGTAGTTTTCTATAGCAACTTGATTTAGTCTTAATCCATTTGAAATGCTCTTTCCCTCTTTCCTCCTCTTTCTCTCTCTCTCTTTCTCACACACACACACACACACACACACACACACACACACACACACTAAGTGCCTAGACTTTAAATAGATCTAGCAATTGGAAAGTTAGTAAGCCTAAGTTTTTACATAATAGCATTCCTACATTCTTGTAAAATCTAAATAGCTACCATTGGCAGTCTGCTCTTTTTCTAAGATCTAATTTGCAGCCAGGAAAGAATTTTCTCACCCCAAGAATTTGATCTAGCAGCAGAGACTGAGGAAAGCAGAAATGAACTAACTGTGAAAGCTCCTGTTTTTATTGTTCTCAAAAGGACACTGTCAAGAAGGCACAGTTCCCATGCACCTCCTACCAGGGCACCACAGAGGAAGGAAGAGACTTGCTTGTGTCACGAGTCTCCTCTAAGCAGAAAAGAACACTGAGTGCACCTGGGAAACCTGGGTCAAAGAGCAGCTGTGGGTTCCTCTTACAGCCTGCTCTGAACCTGTGGGCCATCCTCAGGCTGGGAGTGCAGCAGACACCAGGAGAAAGACAGCCCCTGCTATCGGGCATCACCTGCCCAGAGCCTGGGGAAGGACCTGGAGCTGTCTGCCCTCTCTCCAGCCAGCAGGACTCGGCCCACCCATCCTCCTTCCAGACCAAGCTGGTGTCTGTGAGGAGAGCAGCAAATGCCGATAAGGATGAAAAGCACATGGGAAAGATGGACAAGGAGGGAACACTCTGCCAAATGGAAAATGACCAAATTTAAGAGGGGCAGAACAGTCCCCTGCTCTTCTGCCACAGGGCACTGCCTGGATGTTGCGTTCCCCATTTATGGTGCTCTGTATTCCGGCATTATGCAGCAGCCTCCCACAGTCTCCCTTCTGCTTCAAAACCTGCGACTCTCTGGCATTTCCTGATTGGGATGGACCATTGGATGGCAGTGCTCAAGTTTGTGAATTTAGAGAAATTAACACTCAGAAGAGCAAAAACTATGGCATTTCACCTTTAAATGCAGTGCCTAGAGAGGGAGTATGTTCTCTAACACAACACTAACCCCACTCCCAAGAAGAAGCTCCTGGAAAGATGTTTCCACGGAAGTTGAACCATAAAACACTTTTGCACAAAACACCTCTACTGTGAGACTCGCCTCTCAAAAAGCTTCTTTTTCACATCATTGTTAAAAGAGTGGACAGTTCTAGAAAAGACCCTTCCTCTTAGGAGCTCCCCACATCCCTACCAGAATAGAGCACCTGCAGAATGCCTGCAGCAGCGTTGCCCTTGCCCCTGTATTACCAAGAAAGGGGGAGGTGATGGGGCTCAGCCTCCTACAAGGGAGATCTTCCTTGTTTGTTCAAAGGACCAAATTTCTTTGGCCAAAGAAGTCTCTTCCCCATGTTAATCCTATGCCTTGAAATAACATGCACCGTGACCCCCAGCCACCTGGTTATGTCTGTCTTTTTTTTTTTTTTTTTAAGATAATGTTTATTTTTAAAAAGGAAGAAGCAAGTGAGATTTAATTCTACGCCACAGTGGAGGAACAGTTGAATCTACCTGCTTTTTCTTGGCAGCCGACAGCAGCTTCCTCCTGGCTTGGGGAAGAAGGGAGGGAGGAAGAGAGTGCAGCTTAGGCCAGTTACCAGGAGGGACTGGGCCATCATCTGGTAACTTTGCGAGTCACAGGAGAGCCTGTACATAAAGTTGTCATTGAAACATTGATCTTGCACTTGTACATAACTATACAATAATGTCCAGAATGTTTAGACATTCAGAGTGTACATAAAGCAGAAAAATATCATCATGTATTTTTATTAAATGTAATGACATCTGAGTTTCACCTAATATGTTTCTGTGCCATATACTGGGTATCCAAATTCTGGGAGGTCCTTTTGTCAGGCCCTTATGCATTGATGATGAAGCCAAGAACTGCACCACCTTGGCACTGAAGTGTTCGTTTGCATCTGGTACCAGTTAGATGACGATGACGTAAGACAAGACTGGTCTGTCAGAATACCTGCGGAGAGGCAGGCAGCAAGTCTGTGCACTTGGCAGTGCCAGAGGAGACTCGGGAAGCAGGAATGTCTGTCACTGTTGTTGGTTCTGCAAGCTCCTTTGGAACCTTCTGGCAGCCTGTTGGTACTCTGGGGAGTGAGGGATGACTAGTATCATCCTGAGAAATGTTTTCTCTAGTCTTTGAGTTCAAAGACTATATAACCTATGGAAATCGAGACTTTCAAAAAAGGGGCTCTCCAGGCTACATTTTGTTATGGCTTGGTCTACATTTTTAATGATCATTTCTGGGAACCATAGTCTTTTATACTGAAAACTGGGGGCAGGAGTAGGAAGATTAGATCGTTGATAAATAGTTCCATTTCCCCATGGAGACCTCACACACCCTAGCCTCCCGTCCACCTCCTGCCCTCCTTGTGCACAGTATGGAGAAAGGCCTGTGTTTCCCTCAAAGGGCCACCTGTCAAGGTAGGAGGAGATTTGGAGAGAAAGCAGCCCATACTCCCCTGAGTTTACCTGGAGGAAGACTTTTGGCAAAAGGGAATGGGAATATCCATGGGTAAGGCCTAAGGGGCAAGATTTAAGATGCACTGGGAAATAAGGGCAAATATGGATAAGAAAAAGATTGTACCTTCCAGTGCCAGTCCTCCTCTTTCAACTGATGGAATAGTTGGGGGTGGGGAGGTGATTCACTTCCTTGGGTAATGGTAACACTTTCATGAACACTGTTTGATCTTTCCATTTCATGGATTCCCCTATCCAACACACTAAACACTAACCCAATGCTAGGGCAGTGACCACGATGGGAAAGTAGCTCTTTAGAATTTCAACAAAACCCAACACCTCACAGCTCTGTCATCCCAGGAGATCTTTCCTTGTGGTCGCTTCTGTGAGAATTGGCCATCCTGAGGGCAGAAGGAAGACAGAGGCTTCCTGTCCTTGGGCCTTCCCTGGCTCCCCTGCGAAAGTCTGAAATGTTTGCCCATTGACTGACCAAACAGTTGCCCAGGATGGCTTCCAGATAAGCAGAGCCGCTGCTGTGTCTACAGGGAGGCGCTGGGGAGTGCAGAGGAAAATTGGCAACTTCTCTTCCAAATGCAATAAGAGAATCGATTTTGAGAAACTGAATTTGTGCACAAAACATTCTGAACACTAGTGAAGCCTGTTTTGTTGAACTAATTCTGGCTCTGGAAATGTTTTTGTTTTATAGTTATTTACAATTTTGGGGGTTTTTTGTTTGTTTGGTTTTTTTTGTTTGGATTCAAGCTTAGTTTGTTAATATGTACAATTTAGCACCTATTGCACTCATGTAAATATGGAGTAAGTATTGTAAACTATTTCATTGCTGGGATTGTGGGTGTTATACATACATTTAGGACTGCAATTTTTTGGTATTTTTTGTATTGTAAAATAACAGCTAATTTAAGCAGGAACAAGAGAATTAAGGGAGGTCTGTGCATTTTAAACACAAATGTGAAGCACTTGTATATAAACAAAAGTAAATACTATAATACAAACTTCCTTCTGAAATAAAAGTAGATCTGGTAAAAATGTAGTTTTATTCTGAATGTTTAATTTTAGTTTTGTTTATCGACATTTTGGACATGAGAACCTTAAGGAAAAAAATGTTTAAAATGTTATCAGTTTTTAGGGGCTGAGGTTGTATGTAGCTCAGTGGTGGAGCGCTTGCCTAGCACGTGTGAGGCACTGGCTTTGATCCTCAGCACCACATAAAAATAAAAAATAAACGTTACCAAATTTCAGACTGCCTCCGAGGACGCATTTGGCAGTTATGAAGGTGACATGTAAAACTGCCTGTGGGGTGCCTCCCACTCTTCTGGGTGAAATTCAGCACTTGGGAAGCCCCAGGCAGCTTATGAGCAGTTGCCCCACGATAGCTTGTGTACCTGCAGTGCAGCTCTGCCGGGCCTTGAGCAGTCAGTGTCACCTACCTGGAGTCCAAACTTGGCACCTACCTGGAGACCACATGTTAGAAACATGTTAGAAGGAACGTGGGTTCCTGAGTCACTCAGGATGCAAACCCCCTGCTCCGTAAGATCCATGCTGGTCTTTGCATCACTGAAAGGCAAACTTCTACCAAAATTAGGGCCTTTCTTACAACTGTTAGCCGTTCTTACTCTCATTAAGACACAGATCTGTACCTTGAAGTACAATGCACTGTATGTAGCCTTTTGGCATTGGTTTAGTGGCCAGTTTTCAGGAGCATGCAGTGAAAACTGATGCAACAGGCAGGACAGTCTGGAGGTCCCTGCTAAGCCATTGCCATAACATTGGCAAAGGCTATTATGTTAAGTAACTTGGAAAGCAAACCAAATGTCTACTGAGTTTTTGGCTTGAGAGGAAAAGAATGTGGCATGTGTTGTTACTGGCTGCTTTGGGCAAGGCATCACAAGGAAGAATTTGGTTCTAGAAAAATTAGCCAGTTTGCCAGCAAAACATAAAAGGGGTAGAGAGAACTGAAGTCCAGTATATTGCAGGAAAAGCCAACTGCTTGTCTCCAAACAGGTGAACAACAAAGACCATGAGACTTAGTTGAACACAGTGACAAGGACTTGTGAAAATTAGATAGAGGCCATAGTGTCCCCACTTGAGCCTGCTAACTTCAGGCCAACATCTTGAGGGAGAGATATGTGAATAAGGAAGCTCAGTGGTAGAGTGTTGGCCAAGCATGTAGGAGGCCCTGGGTTTGCTCCCCAGCACTGAAAAACAAAAAAAACCCACAACTAGTAAGTTTAAGAAACTATTAAAATAGTCTTTAAAACAAAAACAGAACCCTGGGACTATTGAGGAAGCCTTAGGACCACCCTCAAAACAGGAAGACAGTTGTGAAAGTTGGGTACAGGGAAGGGTTACGACTCAATGTCATCCTAAATGCGGCCCAGAGAGTAGAACTGGGCCTGAACAGGACTTCCCCTACCCCAGGGCAGGGTCCAGAAGGATGTGAAAGGCACTGCAGACCAGTGATTGCTCTGAGCAATCCCTTCCTGCCTGAGATGGTTTGTGAGGGTGCCCTGCCCCACTCAGCCCTGCCTGTTGGGAGGTGAGGTGGATAAGTTGTTAGGTGGTGAGAGAGACTGTGTCCACTTTTAGGTCTAAATGGGATGGGACCTTGACCCCCCTAAGAGAGGTGCCTATGTTCATGTGAGGCAGGAACAATAAATGGATTATGGTGACAGAATAGTAAACAGTACCTGAGACTGGCTAGATGCTCACCACACCATTTTCTCCTCTTGTGACCCCAGCTTCACTTGTGTTACCCAGGCCCCTTGTCACCTGGGTGGAACCATATGATTATTCCTTGCCAATGACGGGTTCACTTCCTTGTCAAGGTTCTTCAGAATGTGTCTCTTCCATTATCATCAACCTCGAGGGCTCATGTGGAAGATGGCAGTGCAACAGAATGGAAGGAGCCTGGGTCCCTAAGACTTTGTGGAATGGCACTATAAACTAAAATAGTGGGATCAGATATCTTCTCTTACCCTGCCCATTTTAGTTAATTATTCCTCTAGATTTATTCATCTAGTCATTCAATTTTTTTACTGAGCACAAAGTGTCAGATAGTTTGCAGTGAATAAAATGGACAAACTCCCTGTCCTTGAAGAGTTAGATTCTAGGGGGGCAGATAATAAATAACAAAATGTCAAGTGATAAGTTCTGTGAAGAAAGGTAAAAAAAGGAGGGTTGGGGTAGAAAGTGCTGGGGGGTTGCTACTTAACATAGCATGGCTGGGGAGGGCCATTCAGGTAAGGTGACAGCAGAACGGAGAGCTGAATGGAGGGAGTGGGAATACAGATGTTTGATAGAAGAGCATTCCAAACAGGGAGCAGCAGGTGCGGGGTCCCTGAAGTGGCAGCATGCCCGATGGGTCCGGACACTCACCAGGCAGCCAGGGTGACTGGAGCCAAGTGGGCTCCAGCAAGCAGCGGTAGATGTGAGGGTGGAGCTGGGCCATGCTGGGCAATAGTTCTCATCAGGCATAGTACTGCCCCTTGGGGACTTTTTAGGAAAGTGCCACTGTGTTTTAGTGGGTGGGCTGTGATGGGCAAGACTCTCCCACCTAAAAAGAAATTGATCCAACTTTCAAATGTCTTGCTGGCTATTTGTGAAGACGAGAAAAAAAATCTATTTCTAATTATTTTAGACATAGAAAAATATACCTATTATACCCAAAGTATTTAAGAGCTGGTTTAATATGCAGTTTTTGAGAAATGCAACTAAACTACTTATAAATCAAGGGAAGACTGAAGTTTGTTTTCTTAAAACCTTTACCAAGAGTCGATCATTTTTGGAAAATTCTGTCACTAACAGCAATGTCATTCCTGGCATCTTGGGTCCCCATCCCCACACACATGCACGGGTCACATCCTGAAAAGACACATACCTCATGACCCTGTTATGAGTTATGTAACATGCCTGGTAAGAATTCCCTTCCACTCTGTCCTCAACACAAGGAAAGGGTTAGACCAGATGATCCCAATGACTGAAATGTGCTGAACACAGTTTGACTCAGCTCTGCTGCCGGGACCCATTGGTAAGCTTTTCCTGCTCTTTGCTTAATTCCTGTCCTTTTCTCCAGTCCCTTAAGTTTGTGTGTTTTGTTTTCTTATGTGGATAATCATCTTAATTTTTCTCTATTTTCCACCTTTGTCTGGAGGCTTATTTGGGTGTGGGCTGTCATGTCTCCCGCAGAACAGTTATACAGGACCTCCTTCAATGCAGCCCTTTGCAGGCCAGTAAGGTGGGGCCCTGTCCCTGCCACCTTTATGGGCATGCCATGTTTTCTGGTAAGCTGCTATCTACGTGGGGGACCACTCTGAAAGTCCTGTACCAGCTTGTCCTGGCCTTCTGGAAATTTCATTGGCCAATGTCCATGCTGCCTGCAAAAATGAGCTGGTCCTGTGAGCTTGGCCTGGCCTCACTCCCTTGAGGAGTGGGCAGTGAGTATTTTCCACATTAACTCTGCACTTAGATTCTGGGCTTCAAGCCAAAAAGGCATTCATGAGCCATGAAGTTTCCACCAACAAATCCCAGATGTTTCCAGCACCTGCCTTTCTGCCTCAGCCCCAGTCCCAGCCACCAGGAATCAATATTGGCAACAGGTAACAGAGACCCAGTTGCAGGGTGTGTATAATCCCCAGTCAGGACTGCAGTCTCCCACAGTATGTCCATGACAGTAATAGCTACCTGGCAGGACAGGTGGCTTGCATGTGGTGATGGGGGCCACAGCTGGAATCAGCCTTGAGGTTTTCAGCCAGACTTAACACCGTGCACAAACTAGGCCCCTTTTATGTAGAAGTAACAAAACCCAAACTCTTACAACCTTATGCAACTTTATTGGTTTCCTGAGGGCAAGTGAAACAAACTACCACACCTTTGATGGCTTAAAACAATGGATGTTTATTCTCACAGTTCTGACTTGCTCCCTGTGTAGGCTCTGGGGAGAGTCCACACCTTGCCTCTAGGTTCTGGTGGCTTCTGACATCTGTGGGCTTGTGGCTGTATCCCTCTGACCTCTGCCTGACTTCACCTGCCTATTCCTGTCTATATCTAGTCTATGTGTGTGTGTGTTAGGAGAGGTGTGATGGATTTAAGGCCCACTGTACTCATCCAGGATAAGACCCTCCTCTCAAGATCCATAACTTAATCTCATCTTTTGCCATATAAGGTTAAATACTCTTTTGCCTCTACGGTGACATTTGCAGGTTGTGGGGATTAGGATGTGGGCACCTTTGGGATCACCGGCAGCCATGGAACAATTTTACAATTTTCAAATAGGTTCTGTTCACTTCATCTGCCCAATCTTTAGGAACGTATATGCCTATACTTTCCTATTTTTATTTGGAGTCATTTCCATTTCTTTTAACTGCCTACATATTACTCCAAGTTGAAAATGGGGCAGGGTTTAACACACCCTCACATAAGAAAAGCATTAGCATACATTTAATTCACCGTGTGATTACAGTGAGTAGGGCAGGATGATGCTTTCACTACCCTCCCCCCACGCGCCCTGACTCCCCAACCCAGGTACAGGTGTCCAGTCCCATGCAGGTGTGGGAAAGAGAGTAGTCCCTCATCTGTTTTTTGGTTTTTTTTTTTTTATTGTTGTTGTTGTTTTGTACTGGGAATTGAACACTGAGCCCAGGGATGCTCTACCACTACGCCATTCCCAGCCCTTTTTATTTTTTATTCTGTGACAGGGTCTCGCTAAGTTGCTGAGGCTGGCCTGGAACTTGCAGTCCTCTAGCCTTAGCCTCCTGAGTTGCTGGGATTAGAGCTGTGCATCACAGCACCCAGCTCCCTCTTCTTTGTGAGGGGAGAACAGGTTGAACTCAGCTTTGCTTTGCCCAATATCTTCTCTTTATTTGGAAAACCAGGTGACCCTGGTAGGCTGATATGCTCCAGGCCACAGAAAGAAGTCCATAGTTCATGTTCAGCCCATCAAGGCCCATGAATGCTGGGAAAAAGGTACCTTTCTCTGCAGGGACTGCTAATAAACCTGGGGTGTTGGAATCCTACCCACCCCTTGGTGAGGGCCTAACTGACTGCAGAGGAAAGTCACTGGGAAGACCAGTAGAGACAACATCATTTGAACCCCTGGAGACAGCTGTGCCTGAAGCCTAGGTTACTCAGGTGCGTGCTCAAACCACTTTGACTTATTTTGTTGCAATCAGGAGGAGCATCCTGGCTGAAGCTGGGAGCTAGATGAAAGTATCAGCAAGAAGCTTGTGGGTTTGGTGTGAATTGCAATGTGCACACCCAGTCCCACAGCTGCTGCTCTGGTCAGGACAGTCTTAGTCCTCAGTGTTGGGGTGGTCTCTGCTTAACCACTGTGTTTGAGGTCCGGTTCTCCAGGAGCTGAACCCAAGACCAGGATTCTCACACAATGAAGGAAATACCCTTAGGGAAACCTGTAAATAAGGGAGGCAGGAGGGGCAGGGGCAGGAGCTGAGTCATGAGGTGGTCTCAGCTGACAGAATTGTCCCAGCCTGAGGCAGGCAGACCAGGCCCTTGTACCCCTGCCTCAGTCAGTACTGGGCTGTAGTTGCCTCAGGAGCAGAGTATAACCTAACAGGCATTTCTGGGCAGTGATTCTCTAGAGAATGAGTTTGGTAAGAAGCTAGGGAGGGGTTGCACAGACCCAAGAGGTCTCTGAGCAAGGCACCAACAGCCTCACCTCAGCCTGCTTCATGGTTCCTATCAAACCTCAAAAGGGTCTAGGAAGAGGCAGGAAGCAGGAAGAAGGAAGCAGGCAGAGGCTTAGTACCCAAACCCCTATATTGTACACAATCCTCCCCAAACTTCTTTGCAAAATGCAATTTTTTTTTTCAGTGTTGGGTATGCAACTAAACATCATTTTTCCCCCAGGTACTGGGAATTGAACTCAGTGGTGTTCTTCCACTGAGCTATATCCCCATCTCTATGTATTTATTTATTTATTTAGTGTCTCATTAAGTTGCCCAAGCTGGCCTCAAATTTGCAATCCTCCTGCCTTAGTCTCCCAAATTGCTGGGATTACAGCCTCACCGTGCCCAGCCCAGGACTGCAATTTAACATTGTTTGTAGCATTTGCCGGGTCACACGGGCTAATATGTGTTACTTGGCCACCCCAGATGTGAAGGAAGTTGGAAAATGTACTTTCTTTATCTGAAAATTGGCAGAGAAGAGACAAAAGCAAAGAAAATCCCTGACTGTAGGACCTGAGAGTTGATTCATTTCGGCATCTGTAGGGGGCCTGACAGAGCCCAGAGTTCTGGAGACATCTGAGGTCACACAGGCCAGGAGAGGCACACCCCACAGCAAACACTGGTCTCCAGGCTCCAGGACACAGACAACATGAAAAGAATGTGTCTCAGTGCAGGTGGGTTTATTGAACACGGTGCACTATTCCTAGTGCTGAGGAAAACTATGGGGAAAACGGATGACCAAGTAGCCAGTGCAGTGCAGGGGCAGGGCAGGGACTGACTCCTCTCATTCCAGGGGATGCCCACCAAGCAGCATATCATGGACAGGAAGCAATCTGCCAACATTAATTCTGGGGCACAGGTATTGCCTAAGTGGGAGGGTGTCCTCAAAGGCAGCTGTGCTAGAGGGAGTCTGCTCCCATGCATTCCTTAGGGTGATACCTGCTTGAGAGGCCAACACAGTTTCCTAGAGTTCCAGGAGTCCGGATGGTCTCTGACCTTCTTTAGATCTGGGGATGCTAGTGAGGCCTCAGCTGCAAAGGTGACCCTCTCCCGTGCATCCCCAGTGAGAGAATCCAGTTGTCTCAAGGTCTGTGAAGAAAGGGACCTACAACCGAGATGACTACTGATAGAAATCAGGGACTTGCAGCCAGGCCCCCAGCCTCCAACCCTCACTCCAGGGCATAGGCACACAGGTGTCCAGATGGGCAAAGGACAGGTGGGAGGGCTAGCCAGTACCTTTTCAGAGGGCAATAAACCAGAGACATGGTCCTGTACCCCAGCAGTGTGTGCAGTCAGCTGTGGGGTCCAATGTCTGCTGTCCTAGTCAGAGCAGGGCCTGGAGAACCAGGACAGGGAGTATGGACTGCAGGGAGCTCCCTTCCAGGGGCCTGTCTGCAGAGGGTACCTAGGGGTTGGAGCAGAGTGAAGACTGGAGGCAGGAACCTGGCACTGCTTTCTGCCTGCACTCCCTCCCCAGGTCACTCAGGCGTCCATCTCTGCAGGCCTGGGTGGGAAGGCTCTGAAAGCAACAGTGTGGGAACTGGCTGCATCTACCTGTAGGAGGCGCTGCCCAGGGTCGTGGTGGGAACCCAGTTGGTCCTGCAGGATTGAGGGCCATTGGCTGTCAAAGGATTGTATGGCACCATCTATGGAGGAAGGAGTCCAGGGTGGGCTTGGCTGGGAACCTCAAGCACAACAAGTCCCCCTGGCATTTTTAAGGAATGGCTTCTGGGACAAATGGGAGGTGCATGTTAAGGAATAACAAAATAAGGACTCACAAACTCTAATCTTCCATCCTTATAGGAGGTGACAATATACCCACATTTTACAGACAAACATAAAAAGTCTTAGAGGAGTTAAACAACTTTTAGCTAGTAAGTGATAGAGTCGGGTTTCAAACTCGGACCCCCTAACTCCCAGACATTTAAGCCATTAGGACCCCATGAGAGGAAATCACCAGAAGAGGGAATAAGCACATGGGGAAGGAACCCACTCATTAGTGCTGGAAGTAGAAGTCTCCCCTTGGCCAATCTCAGTCCCTGAGCAACGTGTTTTAACTCTTGCCCCCACCTGTCCTTAGAGACTTCGGCCTTGATACTACTAGGATTCTGTGACCTGGTCTCCAGAGAGACCCCCCCAGGAGCAAGACGACAGACAATTGAGGAGGGAGTGTGCTGCGTGGATGCTGCAAGAAGCCTTAGTTTCCTTCCCTCTAAAATGGGCTCTGTCAGCCAGGCAGCCATCCTGGCTCTCGAGCCATCCCTGCGCGGGGGGCGGAGGGGCCCTCACCCAAGCAGCGGTTCCTTGTAAAGAGCCCCTGGAAGGCTTCGCACTCCTCACGCCGGTTTCCGCTGGCTCTGCAGTCGCACCAGGGAGCCACGCGCGCACTCGCGTTGTCCACGTAGTTGGGGGTGATCGCGGTACCTGGGGGACCCCAAAGCGGAGTCATCGGCCCACACTGGCAGAGGCATCCTCTGGAGAGTCCCTGCCCGTGCCCGGATCCCGACCGTGCGTACCCACCAGGCCCGCGTAGGCGCGCAGGCAACTGGGGCCCTGGTCCCGCAGGCAACTGTCTCGGGTGATGGGGACCGACGAGCAGGAGGCCTGGAAGGTCAGGAGGCGGGGCCTGCGCGGGGCGCGGGGAGGGAGGTGAACTGGCAAGAGGACCCGCCCTGGTCAGCCCGAGAGACCGGCCCCGCCCCGCCCCACGCACCTGCAGACCCGGCTCCTCTCGCAAGCGTCCATCCGTGCGAGACAGGAGGGCGGCTCCTGGCCCAGTCCCGAGAAGGCGCAGGCGGGCACGAAGGTTTGGCGCCGTCGCTCGCCGCACGCGGGGCTCGCACATGGACAGAAGAGCAACGCGTGGGTGAGCGCCTGCGGCCCGCGGGAGAAGAAACGGCGCAGGGCGCGGTGGCAGCGGGAGCGGGGGCACCCCCCGTTTACGACCCTCCCCAAACACTGCTCCACGTACTCCGTGCGCAGTCGCTGGCACAGCGCGTTGGCTGTGCACGCTTCGGCAGCGTCCACGCAGCGGTTCCCCCCAGCGGAGCTTGCAGACCCTGGTGGAAGTGGGGCACGCTTCAGTTCTCTGTGCACCCTACGTGCACGTTTCACCCTGACCACATCCCCGGAATTTGTAGGGCGCTCAAGACTCAAGTGGGGACAGAGTGGGGACTAAAGGTGTGGCCACTTGTCACTGAACTGACCTCGTTCACTGAGTGGGCAGCGGCAGGTTCTTGGAGTCCTTGCAACACGTTAGGGATCAATGGGATGCCTGGAAGCTGGTCCCCGCCCTCTGCAGAAGCTAAGGCCCATCCTCCCCAAGTACACCCACACCCAGAACTGAGGCACTTATCCAGAAATAAGCCTGCGGGGCGCCTCCCATCCTCACGGGCCCTCCCTGATGGGGAATCAGTGAGGCTTCCTGGAGACCTGGCTAATAGAGATTTATTGGAGATGGCACTGAGGACAGTAGCCGCTCATCCTTTCTTTTTAGTACAGTGGGACACCCGACCTTTCCTCTTCCTCCACTCTTGCCCCACATGGAGACCCTTTGGGTCTATAGGTTTCTAGTTCTCCCTCTTTCCTAGTCACCTCCTGCACCTCCTCCTTTCATCTGTGGCGGGAGGTGTTGTCCCTCCTAGTCCTTCCAGATGTGCCCTCAGGGGTCTAAGTCATCCTGCCCAATCTGGACTCTGACTTCCCCAGCCCTCCACCAGCCAGGCAAAAGGATTCCCTGAAAGGGCTCAGGCCATTGGAGAGACCAATTAGACCTGACTGCGGAGTGTGGTTTTAAAGTCCCTGATGGCATCACTTTTGGAGACACAGGTCTAGGGGGTTCATCAGGGGTTTCCATGAAGGCATATCCTAGTGACAGGTGATACCCTGCTGGAAGCAGAGAGGGCTTCTGCCACAGTAGACTCACACAGGTGATGTAGACAGGGGGCAAACTGTGCTCTCTTGTGCCATCTATCACCTGTAAATCTAGGCAAGCTACAGTATCCAAAGTTAGGACTTGGCAGCCCCTTCTTAGGACCTGAGTCACTGAAAGCAAACTGACCTCTCCACTTTCCCAACCCTTTGCTGAAACTAGAAAGCTTTCTGGTTCCCCCATCTGAATAAATAGGGCCCAGTCTGGCCCCTCATCTATCTTGCTATGTGTGACTTGCTGGGGGCAGGGGGTATCCTGACTCAGGACTGGGAACACAGTCACTCTCTGGCCTTGCCACCTCTTTCTTCCTAGGTTGTGGGTTAGATGGCTTGGATTATGGTGATTCTTGCTGTGGCTTCAGGGGTCAGCACTGCAGGAAGGACAGACAGACTTTGAAGGCTTGGAATAGGTACATAAGTGGAGGGGGCAGATGGGAGAGTGACAGGGCCTCCCCTACCCACCAGAGGCCCAGAGCAGAATTGTCCCTGCTTTGCTGGGCACACCCCCAGGCCTCAACCATGCACAACAGCACCTAGTGCCACCTGAGGTCTTGTAACCGCCTGTTTCTTTGCTTACCTCCCAGGCACACCCTTAGCTCCTCTCCACTCTCGAAACAGTGCACCTCAGCTTCAAGATATCTTGTGCCATAAACCTTTACCAGACTCCATTCTTCACACCACACCAGACCCCAGGAAGTCACCCCTCCCTTGTGATGCCCCAGGGTGGAGAAGGGACAGTCCTAGAGGGTACAGCAGATGCCAGGCACTGAGACACTGAAGATGCTGGGCAATGAGCCCGTGTGATACTTCAAGACTAGGAGTGGAGCACTGGGCTGGGGCAGAAAGAGCTGGGGGAGGGGAGGCAATAGGAAAGGAAAGCACCTGGGGCAGAGTTCCAGGATGGGACTTAGGAGGTGGGTGGCTCAGCTAGGCCCGAAGATTGTGTACACGGCATGTGCAGTGGGGCAGACTGCCAGGCCTTTTCTCTTACTCCCCTTTGTGTGTTTCAGATTTTCCTGGACTCTCCCTGTCACCCTCCAGAACTGCCTCTGAGATGCAGGGCAGAGGTCAGGGTTCGGGGTTCAAGGGAGGAGACAGGTACTCACCCAGTAATAGTAGTAGCAGCAGCAGCAGCAGCAGCACAGGCCCCATGCAGTGAGCCATGCTTGATCATGAACAGAGAAGGACCAGAACAGAGAAGGACTGCTCCAGGTAAGAGCCGCCACTGGACAGTGCCCCTGAACAGAAGAGCAGCAGACACGCAGGTGTCTGCACTGACACATGCGCTCTGCTCCCTCCGGGAGGAGCCTTTGCAGAGAGATGATCCACCCTCTCCATCCCCCCCAGCCACGCCTTCAGGTGTATCCAGAGCCATGAAAGCCAACACCTGACTATGCCTACACAGACCCATCACACTACTGTTCCTGAACATTCATAGCAACACCCACGCAAGCCAAGGAGACTTTGCTAAACTTCTAACTTTAAGAAACCTAAGAAGTTTAAATTAAGAATTTTTTCCCTTTCTTTATACTTTTATTGTTAACCTTTTGTTAACTAATTTTATGCTGGTATGAAATTTGCAAAAATGTTAGCATGCCCCTTTTATCCTTCATCCAGCTTCCCATAATTTTATCAAATTACATAATCACAGTACAATCATTAAAACTAGGGAATTAACATTGGTACGATACTGTTAAATCATAGACCATTTCGAATGCCCCTGGTTCTCCCACTAATGTTCTTTGTCTGTCCCAAGATTCAATCTAGTTTCCCACAAGGCATTTAGTTGTGGTCTCTCCTCACTCTCCTCCCATCTGAGGGAGTTTCTCCATCTTTCCTTATTCCTATCCTTGAATATTCTGGCGGGTGAGAGGGAGATTCCAGTCTTCAATAGGCATATTTTGTAGAATGTATCTCTTAAGTTTATCTGATGTTTCCTTCTGATTAGCATGAGACAACATTGTTTTGACTAACCAAAAAGTTATTCTATCAAAAATGTTCAGATTAAAAATCTCAATACTGTGATTTTAAAAATGCACAAAAAAGAAATCACATCCTCTGTCTTGATTTTTAACATACTGTCCCAAATTTTCAAATCTTATTCAAATATTCAAATATTTCAAATTTACCATAAGTGGCATATTTGTTTTTTCTTTCATTGTAAACAAATGGGATACATGTTGTTTCTCTGTTTGTACATGGAGTCAAGGCATACCATTTGTGTAATCATAAATTTACATAGGGTAATGTTGGTTGATTCATTCTGTTATTTTTTTTCCTTCCCCCCACCTCTCCCACCCCTCTTTTCCCTCTATACAGTCCTTCCTTCCTCCATTCTTGCCCCCCTCCCTAACCCTAACTCTAACCCTAACACTAACCCCTCCCACCCCCCATTATGTGTCATCATCCACTTATTAGCGATATCATTCGTCCTTTGGTTTTTTGAGATTGGCTTATCTCACTTAGCATGATATTCTCCAGTTTCATCCATTTGCCTGCAAATGCCATAATTTTATCATTCTTTATGGCTGAGTAATATTCCATTGTATATATATGAAAGGCCCCAGCTCCATGCCTCGAACCCTGAGTTGAGGCTGAGCCCCGCTCCCGTCCTTGGCGGATAAGGTTTCCAGGCTACCGCACATTCCTCAGACAAATATCCCTCTTAAGCACAGGGGCCCAGCAGTCCTGTTTGTCCTTGAGACAGTTAGCAGCACAGTTACATTGATAAGCAGGAACCATGAAAAAAAATAAATAACCTTACCCTTAGATGGCCAATAAGAAACCTGTTACTTACCCCGCGCGAAACCTGCCCCTTCACCCTATAAAAACCCTGTACCCCAAAGCCCGGTGTGCCACTTCACCGAAGCTCCGGCTGAGGTTTTGCTGCGCACCCGCAGGCGCCTGTGTACCTAATAAATAGCCTCTTGCTTTTGCAGCCAGTGTTCGCGTGATTTTCCTTGGACAGGGGGACGGAGGGTCTTTCATATATATACCACGGTTTCTTTATCCATTCATCAATTGAAGGACATCTAGGTTGGTTCCACAATCTGGCTATTGTGAACTGAGCAGCTATGAACATTGATGTGGCTGTATCTCTGTAGTATGCTGATTTTAAGTCCTTTGGGTATAGGCCAAGGAGTGGGATAGCTGGGTCAAATGGTGGTTCCATTCCAAGTTTTCTAAGGAGTCTCCACACTGCTTTCCAGAGTGGCTGCACTAATTTGCAGCCCCACCAGCAACGTATGAGTGTACCTTTCTCCCCACATCCTCGCCAACACCTGTTGTTGCTTGTATTCTTGATAATCGCCATTCTAATTGGGGTGAGATGGAATCTTAGGGTGGTTTTGATTTGCATTTCTCTTATGACTAGAGATGTTGAACATTTTTTAAAATATCTGTTGATTGCTTGTACATCTTCTTCTGTGAAGTGTCTGTTCATTTCCTTAGCCCATTTTTTTTATTGTAAACAAATGGGATACATGTTGTTTCTCTGTACATGGCGTAAAGGCATACCATTTGTGTAATCATAAATTTACATAGGGTAATGTTGTTTGATTCATTCTGTTATTCTTTTCCCTTCCCCCCCACCCCTCCCACCCCTCTTTTCCCTCTATACAGTCCTTCCTTCCTCCATTCTTGCCCCCCTCCCTAACCCTAACTCTAACCCTAACACTAACCCCTCCCACTCCCCATTATGTGTCATCATCCACTTATTAGCGATATCATTCATCCTTTGTTTTTTTGAGATTGGCTTATCTCACTTAGCATAATATTCTCCAGTTTCATCCATTTGCCTGCAAATGCCATAATTTTATCATTCTTTATGGCTGAGTAATATTCCATTGTATATATATACATACCACGGTTTCTTTATCCATTCATCAATTGAAGGACATCTAGGTTGGTTCCACAATCTGGCTATTGTGAACTGAGCAGCTATGAACATTGATGTGGCTGTATCTCTGTAATATGCTGATTTTAAGTCCTTTGGTTATAGGCCAAGGAGTGGGATAGCTGGGTCAAATGGTGGTTCCATTCCAAGTTTTCTAAGGAGTCTCCACACTGCTTTCCAGAGTGGCTGCACTAATTTGCAGCCCCACCAGCAATGTATGAGTGTACCTTTCTCCCCACATCCTCACCAACACCTGTTGTTGCTTGTATTCTTGATAATCGCCATTCTAATTGGGGTGAGATGGAATCTTAGGGTGGTTTTGATTTGCATTTCTCTTATTACTAGAGATGTTGAACATTTTTCCATATGTTTGTTGATTGCTTGTAGATCTTCTTCTGTGAAGTGTCTATTCATTTCCTTAGCCCATTTGTCGATTGGATTATTTGTATTCTTGGTGTAGAGTTCTTTGAGTTCTTTATATATTCTGGAAATTAGTGCTCTATCTAAAGTATGAGTGACAAAGATATTCTCCCACTCTGTAGGCTCTCTCTTCACATTGCTGATAGTTTCCTTTGGTGAGAGAAAGCTTTTTAGTTTGAATCTATCCCAGTTATTGATTCTTGCTTTTATTTCTTGTGCTATGGGAGTCCTGTTAAGGAAGTCTGATCCTAAGCCAACAAGTTGAAGATTTGGACCTACTTTTTCTTCTATAAGATGCAGGGTCTCTGGTCTGATTCTGAGGTCCTTGATACATTTTGAGTTGAGTTTTGTGCAGGGTGAGAGATAGGGGTTTAATTTCATTCTATTGCATATGGTTTTCCAGTTTTCCCAGCACCATTTGTTGAAGAGGCTATCTTTTCTCCATTGCATATTTTTGGCACCTTTGTCTAATATGAGAAAATTGTATTTATTTGGGTTTGTGTCCATGTCCTCTATTCTGTACCATTGATCTACCTGTCTATTTTGGTACCAATACCATGCTGTTTTTGTTATTATTGCTTTGTAGTAGAGTTGAAGATCTGGTATTGCAATACCCCCTGCTTCGCTCTTTCTGCTGAGGATTGCTTTAGCTATTCTGGGTTTCTTATTCTTCCAGATGAATTTCATAATTGCTTGCTCTATTTCTGTAAGGTACATCATTGGGATTTTCATTGGAATTGCATTGAATCTGTATAGCACTTTTGGTAGTATGGTCATTTTGACAATATTAATTCTTCCTATCCAAGAACATGGGAGATCTTTCCATCTTCTAAGGTTTTCTTTAATTTCTTTCTTTAGTATTCTGTAGTTCTCATTGTAGAGGTCTTTCACCTCTTTTGTGAGATTGATTCCCAAGTATTTTATTTTTTTCGATGCTATTGTTGAATGGGGTAGTTTTCCTAACTTCTCTTTCTGAAGATTCATCACTTATGTATAAAAATGCATTGGATTTATGAGCATTGATCTTTTAACCTGCTACTTTACTGAATTCACTTATGAGTTCTAAAAGTTTTCTGGTGGAATTTCCAGGTTCCTCTAAATATATAATCATGTCATTAGCGAACAGGGATAGTTTGAGTTCTTCTTTTCCTATTCGTATCCCTTTAATTTCTTTGGTTTGTCTAATTGCTCTGGCTAGAGTTTCAAGGATGATGTGAATAGAAGTGCGGAAAGAGGGCATCCCTGCCTTTTTCCAGTTTTTAGGGGGAATGCTTTCAGTTTTTCACCATTTAGAATGATATTGGCCATGGGCTTAGCATAGATGGCCTTTACAATGTTAAAGAATGTTCCCACTATCCCCATTTTTTCTAGTGTTTTGAGCATGAAGGGGTGCTGTATTTTATCGAATGCTTTTTCTGCATCTATCAAAATAATCATGTGATTCTTAACTTTAAGTCTGTTGATATGGTGAATGACATTTATTGATTTCCTGATGTTGAACCAACCTTGCATACCTGGGATAAAACCCACTTGATTGTGGTGCACTATCTTTATAATATATTTTTGTATGCAATTTGCTAAAGTTTTGTTGAGAATTTTTGCGTCGATGTTCATTAAGGATATTGGTCTGAAATTTTCTTTCCTCAATGTGTCTCTGTCCGGTTTAGGTATCAGGGTGATATTGGCTTCATAGAATGAGTTTGGGAGGGTTCCCTCCTCTTCTATTTCATGGAATACTTTGAGGAGTATTGGAATGAGCTCTTCTTTAAAGGTTTTGTAGAACTCGGCTGAGAACCCATCTGGTCCCAGACTTTTCTTTGTTGGTAGGCTTTTGATGACCTCTTCTATTTCATTGCTTGAAATTGATTTATTTAAGTTGTGTATGTCCTCCTCGTTCAGTTTAGGTAATTCATATGTCTCTAGAAACCTGTTGATGTCTTGGAAGTTTTCTGTTTTGTTGGAATATAGATTTTCAAAATAGCTTCTAATTATGTTTTGTATTTCACTCGTGTCTGTTGTGATATTTCCTTGTTCATTCCGAATTTTAGTAATTTGAGTTTTCTCCCTCTTTCTCTTTGTTAGTGTGGCTAAGGGTTTATCAATTTTGTTTATTTTTTCAAAGAACCAACTATTTATTTTGTTAATTTTTCTGATTATTTCTTTTGTTTCAATTTCATTGATTTCAGCTCTGATTTTAACTATTTCCTGTCTTCTACTACTTTTGGTGTTGGTCTGCTCTTCTTTTTCTAGGGCTTTGAGCTGTAGTGTTAAGTCATTTATTTGTTGATTTTTTCTTCTTTTGTTGAATGTGCTCCATGAAATAAATCTTCCTCTAAGTACTGCTTTCATAGTGTCCCAGAGATTTGATATGATGTGTCTGTGTTCTCGTTTACTTCTAAGAATTTTTTTATTTCCCTCCTGATGTCTTCTGTTATCCATTCATCATATAATAGTGTATTATTTAATCTCCAGGTATTGGAGAAATTTCTGTTTTTTATTCTGTCATTTATTTCTAATTTCAAACCATTATGATCTGATAGAATACAAGGTATTATCTCTATCTTCTTGTATTTGCTAACAGTAGCTTTGTGGCATAAAATATGGTCTATTTTAGAGAAGGATCCATGTGCTGCTGAGAAGAAAGTATTCGTTCTTTGTTGGATGGTATATTCTATATATGTCTGTTAGTCTAAATTGTTGATTGTGTTATTGAGATCTATGGTTTCTTTATTCAATTTTTGGAAGATCTATCCAGTGGTGAGAGAGGTGTGTTAAAATCGCCTAGTATTATTGTGTTGTAGTCTATTTGATTTCTGGAATTGAGAAGTATTTGTTTGACGTACATGGATGAGCCAATATTCGGGGCATAGATATTTATGATTGTTATGTCTTGCTGATTTATGCTTCCCTTAAGCAGTATGTAATGTCCTTCTTTATCCCTTCTGACTAGTTTTGGCTTGAAGTCCACATTATCTGAAATGAGGATGGATACTCCAGCTTTTTTGCTGAGTCCATGTGCATGGTATGTTTTTTCCCATCCTTTCACCTTTAGTCTATGGGTATCTCTTTGTATGAGATGAGTCTCTTGCAGGCAGCATATTGTTGGATTTTTCTTTTTAATTCAATCTGTCAGTCTATGTCTTTTGATTGATGAGTTCAACCATTAACATTCAGGGTTATTATTGTGATATGATTTGTATTCCCAGTCATTTGATTCATTTTTGTTTTTTGACATGATTTGGTTTCTCCTTTATTTGGTTATTCCTTTAGGCTAGTTCCTCCCATTGCTGATTTGCATTGTTGTTTTTCATCTCTTCCTCATGGAATATTTTGCTGAGAATGTTCTGTAATGCCGGCTTTCTTTTTGTAAATTTCTTTAGCTTTTGTTTATCATGGAAGGATCTTATTTCGTCATCAAATCTGAAAGTAAGTTTTGCTGGGTATAAGATTCTTGGTTGGAATCTATTTTTTTTCAGGGCTTGGTAAATGTTGTTCCAGGCCCTTCTAGCTTTTAGGGTCTGAATTGAAAAATCTGCTGATATTCTTATTGGTTTCCCCCTGAATGTAATTTGATTCTTTTCTCTCACGGCCTTCAAAATTCTGTCTTTATTTTGTATGTTAGGTATTTTCATAATAATGTGCCTTGGTGTGGGTCTGTTGTAATTTTGTATATTTGCAGTCCTATAAGCCTCTTGTACTTGGTTTTCCATTTCATTCTTCAGATTTGGGAACTTTTCTAATATTATTTCATTGAATAGATTGTTCATTCCTTTGATTTGTTTCTCTAAGCCTTCCTCAATCCCAATAATTCTTAAATTTGGCCTTTTCATGATATCCCATAATTCTTGTAGATTCTGTTCATGATTTCTTACCATCTTCTCTGTTTGGTCAACTTTGTTTTCAAGATTAAATATTTTGTCTTCAATGTCTGAGGTTCTGTATTCCAGGTGTTCTATCCTATTGGTTATGCTTTCTATGGGGTTTTTAACTTGGTTTATTGTTTCCTTCATTTCAAGGATTTCTGTTTTTTTTTTTTCCCAGTATCTCTAACTCTTTATTGAAATGATCTCTTGCTTCCCGTATTTGCTCTTTTAACTGTTGATTGGTGCGATCATTTAATGCCTACATTTGCTCTTTCATCTCCTCGTTTGCTTCCCTGATTGTTTTAATTATGTACATTCTGAACTCCCTTTCTGACATTTCTTCTGCTGTGCTGTCATTGGGTTTTATTGATATAGTATCTAGGTTTCTTTGGGACATTTTCTTCCCTTGTTTTCTCATATTAGTCAGATATCAGTGGGACTCTGAGATATTGCAGATTTCCTCTATTGGCTTATAGTGTCCCTGTGGATTTCCAGTGTATCACCTCCCAGCCTTCAGTAGCCTGAAGTCTTGGAGGAACTTGATAATGCAGTGCTTCCGAAGAAAGCTGCCCCTAGCCCACTACTGGTTCCAGGGCTTGGAGCTGGCTCTGTGCAGAAAGACTCTCACTGGGCGGCCTGCTCCGAGAAGCTGGCTGTGGAAGGAGCCTGCTGCCGGAGGGAGCAGGGCTGCTTGGGGAAGTCTCTGGCTGCTCTTCCCTGGTCCCTGAAGCCACCCCTGTCCGGGCCTGCCACCCGGGCCGAGCTTCACCCAGTGTGGGAGACTCACCCCGCAGCTCTATGTTAATCCAAGTCTCTCAATGCCTCCCCTTCTTGAATCCTGGGTTCTGGAGCGACGGGAGATGCAGTCACCCTCTAGTCCGCCATCTTGGATCCTCCGCATATTTGTTGCTCAATATAAGTTTTTATAGGCGGTCCACATCTGGGACAATGGGACAAAATGGGTTTTAATGAAAAAAAAAAGTAGAATTCAATTAACAAGGTGCAGGTCAGATTGACCTTCCTTATTAAAATAAGCCATGAACAATTCTTCCTTCTTGAAACATTATTTGAAAGTAAAGACAAGTGTTGATCTCCTAGAGAGAGTCACCTATTGTGTTGAATAAAAATCCTAGTAAGTAAAAAAATTCATGAAAGTAATAACACAAACAAGATAAAAGCCTGTGAGATTTTCTCTGCCATTCTCCTATATTACTTATTTTATTTTTTGTTGTACTAGGATTGAACTCAGGATGCCCCCCTACCACATGCTAGGCAAGAAGAACTCTATAACTGAGCTGTACACACACACACACACACACACACACACACATATGCATATTTTATTGAGACAGTGTTTACTAAGTTGCCCAGGCTGACCTTGAACTTGAGATCCTCCTGCCTCAGCCTCCCACAATGACATTAGGCTGTCTTTGCTATTATTCTCATTCTATAAAGCATACAAATCTATGTTTGGTATAGATACATTTTTACAAAGCACGCTGACACTGACATCTGTTGGGACCCCCTCTTTGTCTTTTTGTTTTGCATACACCCAAGTCCCTGCTGGACTGAGTATGGGCAAGCTTTTGCAAATTCCTGGAGGATGATGAATTGGAGGATTAGCAGGGAATCTCTTGAAGACTTACAGAGCTAAAAAAGAAAGGTCACCATAGGAGCAAATACTTCACAAAGGAGACAACCATTTTTTGTCTGTCTGGCATCCTTCCTTTTAGTGATAAAGTCTGTCTCTTCTTTTGTGGAATTCACTCCTTCTCCAATCTTTGTGGCTGTCCTGCCTTGACCATCCCAATCCTCCATGACCCAGGCTGTACAGTGAAATTACAGTGTCTATCTCTCAGGCAATAGTGATTGATTCATAAATGAACATGTAATCCAAGCTGGACTAATCAATTAATTCTGGTTCTATAGAAGGTGCCATCTTTGCATTAGGTTGGAGGAAAGGAAACCTAAAGCCACCAGGGACATCTTTAGATGAACCTCCCTGAGCAAGAGTCCATCCTAGAGAAAAGCAAAGCCAAAATGCAGAGTGAGGGAATGCAGAAGCTGACAATATCTGTGATGTGAACCCATGGGTGTCTCTTTCACCAAAGCTCATTCGAGTTGGATTTCTGTCACTTGAAGTCAGAAGACCCTCTTAGGACCACATGGGAGTTCTTTCTCTACATGATTTTTGTTGTTTTTACTAATCTTTAAAACCCAAGCATTGGAGGGCTGGGGATATAGCTTAGTGGTAAAGCACTTGCCTAGTTTGTGTAAGGCCTGGGGTCCATCGCTAGGACTAAAAACAAACAACAAACAAAAGGAAAAAAAAAGAAAAAGAAAAAGATAGAAAACCCAAGCATTCAGTGTGTATTCTAAGCACGGCAATCAGCCTAGCCACCCTAGTTATGGTAACACACTCTATCTGTGGTCTGTTGTGGCAATTTGCTTCATGAATCAGGAAGCCACCATAGGCTTTCTGCTGTTGATGACCCTGACCCCTGACGCATCATGCTTGTTGCAGTGGGTTGGGTTTAATTCTACAAAATCTACTTGTATTCTGGTCCATGGGAGGGGAGAGTAGATGAGAAGGAAGAAACGCAAGACCAAGGTGTGACTATACAGGGCAGCAACCTCTTCCACCTTTGTTGGTGGTCACAACCACTCAGAGGTGTGAACACTTCCCTTCTTTAGAGTAGAGGAGCTCAAGGTGGGGGTTAAGGAGGTGAGAGATGCCTGCACACCACAGTGTCAGAGGAAGGACAGCCCATCCCAGGGGCAGTCCTGAGCAGCTGGCAGGTGGATGGCCAAAGACAATAAGGCATAGCTGAGTTGGGCTTAGCACCCCACAGTTTGATGTCCACTGCCCCTCAACACCCCTGCTCAGTTCTAGGTTGCTAAGGCTCCCTCCCGTCTTGCAATTTCTTCTGTACCCCTTATGCTGCTGCTCTTGGCCTGGTGCCAGCTCTGCTCTCCCAAGTCTCTGTCCTTGAGTCCTCCACCCTGAGCCAGGGGATCCCAGGCTTCAGCTGTGCCTCTGCCCTCAGACCTGGATTTCTCCTCCCACTGTCGTCTTTCAAATCCATCTGGCTCTTCCAGAAGTCTCCACGTAGGGTGAAGAGTGGGAGTGGGGGTCAGGGCACTCTTAAGAAATAGTCAAGAGGGCTGAGTTTGGCCTCCCCTAGAGTCCTTTATGGCTTGAGTCCCAAGGAATCTGGACACCTCCTCCTGAAGGCCAAAAGAGAAGGCAGGTATATTAATCATGTTTTTTAACTTTCTCTACTTTGTGTGTGTACGTATTTGGGGTTGGAACCCAGGGCCTCCTGCATGCTCTTCAAGCTCTCTACCTCAGCCCTTTTGATTTTGAGACAGGGTTTTGTCAAATTGCTCAGGCAGGTCTTGAACTTGCGATCCTCCTGCCTTAGTCTCTGGAAGAGCTGGGATAATAGCTGTGTGCCACCTCTCCCAGCACAAATTGGTTATGCCTTGCAGTCCACTGGCCAATCTGATTTTGTGCCAGTGCTACAATGATTATTGAGCTTAACAAAATATCCACTTTGGGGGAGGCACAGTGGATTGTCTTATCCCCACCCCCAATTTTTTCTTGGTCTAGATACATTGTAATTTTGAATAATTTTATTGATCAAAGGAACACAAACATGGGAATTTCATTTTAGCTGGTGAAATATAGAAACAGAACATTTTTTCCTTTAGAAATACTGAATGTCTTTATTTAATTCTTTTTATTTCCCTCCAAGCCTGAAGGGCCACGACCATGCTGCTGGTGGAGAGTCAATATACAGAAGCTAATTAAGACTGTAGAAAACACTTGGTCTCTGACCCTCAAGAGAACAAAATGCAACTGAAGTAAAGATATTTCAAGTGAAACTTATCAAGGGCGAGTTGGATCTTGTCCACAGTTTTCTTTCTCAAACTCATCAGCTCACAGCAGGCAGACTAGGTCCATAGGGATGGGGATGAGTCTTGATTCAAGCCCATCTGCTTCCAGCATCCTCCAGGAAGAGATTTCTTCTTTCATGGTAAAAAGGGTCCCCGAGGAGGCCACCAGATGGTTTGCTGAGGGAAATACAATTGCATGGTTCTCGTGTCAGCACTAACCCTTATGGATAAGGCCTGGAAGACAGAGATGTTGGGACAATGTAAAATTGATTTTTTAACATTACCCTCGTGACTAGCAACTTTTCTGAATTCACTTATTAGTGTCACTGGCCAGGGGTCTCTGAGGTCTCTTAGAGCAGAGGAAACCTTCATTTGCCCTCCAGGCTCTTCACCAAGGTCACAGAAAGGAATTTCAGGACACTTCAGGTTTTAGGAGCAGAGGAAAAGATTGTTTGAAAAGCAAAAGATACACATGCTACGAGTGTGGGCATCCTCAAGAACTGAGCTGCCTCTGCTCAATTCACAAGAGCTAGATTGTGGAACCATTTAGATGCCCTTCAATAGATGAATGGATAAAGAAACTGTGGCATATATACACAATGGAATATTATTCAGCTATAAAGAAGAACAAAATTATGGCATTTGCAGGTAAATGGATGGAGTTGGAGAATATCATGCTAAGTGAAATAAGCCAATCCCAAAAAACCAAACATCATCTGTTTGGTGGTGGGGGTGGGAGGGAGGCAAGAATGGAGGAAGGATGGATTGTATGGAGGAAAATGAGGGGTGGGGAGGGAAGGAAAAATAGTAGAATGAGACAAACATCATTACTCTATGTACATGTATGATTATGCAATGGTGCGACTCTGTACAATCAGAGAAATGATAGATGTACAATGAATAAAAAAAGAAAAGAAAAGAACTGAGCTGCCTCTTAGGTGGGAGGTGCTTTATAGTGTTGAAGGGAATGAATATTCAGAAAGCAGGGGTTGATTATGGATAGTTTTCTGGATTGGGAGGCTCCTTATGGAATCTTACCTAGCCTCATTAGCATCTAAGTATGCAGCTAAGGGGTGGGTGATGACCCATGGTAATCAGTCAAAATGAGCAGAAAGGTCAAGTTTGGTCAGGAGGTTCTTCTGGTGTGCATGTGTGAAACCAATTGGAGCTGGCTTGAAGAGCATGGCCACCTTGTGGTCAGAAAGACTGGTTTTGTCCAGTCATATGGTGGAAGGATGCCTGGCTGAGCCAGCTCCCAGGCTATCCACACCTATTTCCCCCTGCCCTATCTCATTAATTCTAATACTTTATCTGTAGATTCTTTAGAAATTTTAGGAATACAATCATATCATGAGTAATGATGATGTCCATCCTTTACTTACTTACTTTTTTTTTTTTTAATCTTTCTGTAGTGGTTAGAACCGCCATTACAATGTGGAATAGAAGTGATATCGGATATCTGTCTCTTTCTCTTTAAGAATGTATTTTGCTGCTGACTTTCTATAGATCCTTAATCAGATTTAAAGAAGTTTCTTTCTATTCCTAGTTTTGAAGAGGTTTTTAAATGAAGAGCTATTAACTTTTTATTAAATGTTTCCCTCAGCAATGAAGATGATCATATCATTCTCCTCCTTTATGCAAATAATGTGATTTATACTGATTGCCTGTCTTATGCTAAATCAATCTTGCAATTCCTACATAAATCCAACTGGGTTATGAGTTGGTAGCATTTCTATTACTGACAGATTTTGTTTCTTCTTTCATGAGAGTGTCTTGTGAATTTGTTTCTCATGATATTCTTGTCGGGTTGTGCTAGGATCATAACACAAATTGCAGTGTATTCCTTCCTTATCCTTTCTTGAGAATTAATTATATTGATATTACTTCTTTCTTAAAAGGTTATGTTACCAATGAAGCCACAAGGCCTACAGTTTTCACTGTGGGAAAATTTAAACTATGTATAAATACTATATTTAAAATAAATATAGACTGTTGGGGTTTTCTATCTCTTCTGTGTCAGTATTGATAAGGTGTAAATAGTCCTCTTTTAAATTTTCCCATTCCATCTGTTATGTTCTCAAATTTATTCACACGTAGTTGCTTATTAAATTCTCTTCTGAGGGGAAAATGTAGAATTTGGAGTAATGCTCCCTTTTATTTCCAACATTGGTATTTAAAATATTACTCTTTTCAAATATCCAATTTAGCAGTTGGGCATGGTGGCACACGCCTGTAATCCCAGCAACTTCTGAGACTGAGGCAGGCAGTTCCAAGTTCAAGGCCAGCCTCAGCAATTTAGCAAGGTCCTAAGCAATTTAGCAAGACCACCTCAAAATAAAAAATAAAAAAAGGGATAGGATTGTGACTCAGTGGTGAAGCACTGCTGGGTACAATCCCTAGTATAAAATTTTTTTAAAAAAATCTAAATTATGGACTTCTTTCCTTAGATCATTAATTTCTGCACCTATTTACATTTCATACTTCCTTCTACTTTCCTTTAAAAAAAATTTTTTTTAGGGGGGTACTGGGGATTGAACCCAGAGGCACTTTACCACTGAACTACATCCCCAACTCTTTTTGTCTTTTATTTTGAAGTAGGGTCTTGCTAAGTTGCTCAGAGTCTCACTAAATTGCCCAGGCTGGCCCTGAACTTGCGATCTTCCTGCCTCGACCTCCCAAGTCACTAGGATAACAAGCCTGTGCTGCCATTCCCAGTCCTGCTATTTTCTTTAGGTTTAATGAGCACTTTTTTTTTTTTCTAATTTATTGAGAGGAATGTGTTTTCTAATACATGCCTTTTTTCTTTTCCTCCACTAGCGGAGATTAAACCTTGGGGCACTCTAGTCCTAAGTTATATTCACAGCCCTTATATTAAAAAATATGGGACAGGGTCTCACTAAGTTGCTGAATCTGGTCTCAAATTTATGATCTTCCTGCCTCAGTCTGCCAAGTAGCTGGGATTATTGGTGTGTGTCACTGCATGGGGCTCTGATATTCTTTTTAACTATTCTGTGACAGAATACCTTAAATTTTATTTGAAAATAGTTGAAGTGGGAAATTATTTCCAACCTAAAATTTAGTAATCAAACTCTTAATCAAATTGTGAGGATAAAAATAAAGACATTTGGGCTGGGGGTGTAGCTCAGCAGTAGAACACTTGCCTGGCATGTTAAGAGGTCCCGGGTTCAATCCCCAGCTCCCCGCCCCCTGCAAAAAGACATTTTTATTTCTAGTAGGGGAAGCTCACAGGAAAGGGAAGGTACCTCCCATGTACATTTCTCAGGAACCTCCTGGAAAATATGCTCCAGTGAAAGGAAGGGATATATAGCAAAGTTATGACATGGAAACAGACTTCAACACAGGAGGAAGGTGCAGGACATTCCTAAGATGACGGTCGTGCACAGCAGGCCTGGGACAACTTAGTGCTCTGGAGGGCAGGAGGCTAACAGGGCTCCAGGGCACACGTCTCCAAGAGAACACCTGCTTGGGTTTCACCATAGTGACAGATGTTTCATTTCTGTCAGAGGACAGGCATAAATCAGGGGTAGGTTTGTAGAAAAGCCAAACATGGAAAGGACAAAACATGGCAAATATTAGATTTAGGATAACCAGAGAGTGATTGCTTATTCAGAAAATAGGGGGGCACTGAGTTCAATTCAGCTGTGAATAAGAGTGTTAGGGTCATAATAACATGAATAGGGATCACTAATCTGGCCAAACCGTAAGATATAACTGAATCAAATGAATGCGAGGCAGGAGATTTTGTATGCATTTGTGGTGTGGAGGGAGTTGCTGGGTGGGGCAATGTAAGACAGTAAATCCTCACCTCCTAGAGGACATCAAGAGATAACTGAACTGAAAATCAAGAATTAGTGTGGGTGTAGAGAGGTAAAAAACAGCCAGAACAATTTAAATTGGGGGAGGAGGGAACGGGAAGGTGTGAGGCAGGCTGCTGTGGCTTTCTCTTATAAGCACGGCAGCACGTATTCACCTTTTAAAATTGTTTCTATAAAGTATTTCCAGAAAAATGAAATTAAAATAAGCAAGACTATGAAACTAAAAGAGAGAATCCTGGGGGCTGAAAAATAACCACTTTTAGCTTCAAAACTACATGATCAATCACTGGAATAATCATCTCTTAAACAAGAGGAAGCATACATGTAGCTCACATCAATAATCATAGTTAACATTTAGTCCAGAACTATTTCCATATGAAGATACAGTTTAGCTGTAATTTAGTATAGGGTACATGCAAAGCTGCCCCCACCCAAGCCAGACCATGCAAATCAAATGTTTTCCTTTTATCAGTTTAGACTGAGTTTACATTAATGTAACTGACATGCAACTTTTCAGGACATATATAAAGTAATTTTGATCTTTTGGGAAACATAGGATTATTATTTTATCTTTTTTAATTTTAAATTTTTACAGGACTAGGGATTGAACCCAGGGGTGCTCTAGCACAGAGCTACATCCCAGTCCTTTACATTTTTTAAATTTTGAGATAGGGTTTCACTAAAGTACCAAATTGACTTGACTTGCAATCTTCATGCCTCAAACTAGGATTACAGGTAAATGTTACCACATCTGGCTATTCCTTTATTTTTTATGAGTTGATTATGTAATTAAGGACTTAATTATAAAAAAGGTATTATTTATATGAAAGAAATTACCTGAAGAAAGTTTTGAAGAACTGCACCAGTTCATAAAGTTGATGTGTTAAAAGAAGGCGATCTGTGGTAGAAAAACAGGTGGCAGGTTATTTGGCTACAAAATAGCACCACTGACTCAGCCTCCTCATTTCAAAAGCTGAGCTGAAAGACAGACTTTACATTTTTTAAAAAGTTAATGAAAAAAATTTTAACTTAGGGCAAAGTGCCCCACCCTTTAGTTTCTTTCCTTGTTGAGTTGCAAACCCCAAAACCTATTCTAAGGCTTCCACACAACTTCCTACAGCCTCCTCTGCACTGTATACTGGATCCGAAGTTCCTTCAGTCTGACCCCTCAGACTCCTATCCTGAAACCCCAGTGGTGACACTGTAACCCCAATGATGGGCAAAAGGATCTGCTCCCTCCCTTCCGGCCCCTCCCTTGGACACAATGCTCTCTTGGCTCCATCCCAGGACTGACCCTTGGATCTACCTCAGGTGGGCCGACTCTGTTTAAGTCCTCATTCTTCAACATTTGTGTACCCAATGTGTACTCAACTCAAGATGCTTTCCTTTGTTTATGAAATTGTGTCTTGAGTTTTGCTACATTATCATCTGACAATATGTTATCAGGTAGAACTCAATCTTACTATACAGTCAACAGTCTTTAGACCCAAAATCCAAAAAAAAAAAAAAAAAAAACCCCAACCCACCATGTATTTCATCAAATTTAAGACCCCATACTGAAAGAGGCAAAATTATTTTGTGTACTACTTTTTTTTTCTATACTGGGAATAGAACCCAGAGTCTCCCACGTATTAGGCAAGTGGTCTACCACTGAGCTACACTCCCAGCCCTTATTTTTGTACTATTAAGAAAAAAAACTCTGTCAAACACTGCCAGGTTTTTTAAATCATTGGCTGTAAGATACATTGTGATTTCAGGCATTTTAGAATATGAAGAAATGTGTATCTCAGTTCATTAAATATAATAATTGTGACCTTGGGATCACCTACAATTTACTTACTATTGGCCAGATGTCAAGGTGTTTTCCCTCCTTTCTTTAGAGCATAAAGCCCTCTTGAAGAGACATAGGTACCAGTTTAGTATCTCTCATCTGGAAATGTTTGAGAGTAGTATTTCAAAATCTGAAATTTTTTTTGGATCTAGGAATATTTGCCTAGACTTTACCAACTGAACATCCTGAAGGTGAAAATTCAAAATCCAAAATGCTCTGAAATCTGAAACTTTTTTTTCTTTTTGCAGTGCTAGGGATTGAACCCAGGGCCTCATAAATGGTAGAATAAGCACTCTACCACTAAGTCAATTCCCTGCCCTTTAAAATATTTCATTCTGAGCCAAGCGTGGTGGCAAATTCCTATAATCCCAGTGGCTTGGGAAACTGAGGCTGAGGCTGAGGCAGAAGGATTGTGAGTTCAAAGCCAGCCTCAGCAACTTAGTGAGGCCCTGAGCAACTCAGTGAGACCCTGTCTCTAATAACATATATATACAGATATCCTGTCTCTAATAAGATATATATATGGAAAATGAAATTAATATAACGAAGACTATGAAAATAAAAGAGAATCCCAGGGTAATTGTCTCAAATAAGATATATATACCCTGTCTCTAATAAGACTACATCCCCAGCCCTTTATATATTATAATATACAATATTATACAATATTATATATATATAATATATATAATATATTATATAATATAAATATTATATTGTATAATATTATATATTATAATATATTATAATATATATATAAAGGGCTGGGATGTGGCTCAGTGGTTAAGCACCCCTGGGTTCAGTCTCTAGTACAAAAAAAAATTTTTTTTTTAAATTCTGAGGCAGTCTTGATAAATGGCCCAGGCTGGCCTTGAACTGGTGATCCTCCTGCCTTAACCACTCACTTGGGTTGCAGTGAAGGACTCCACTCTAGAGCTATCAACTTTGTGAGCACCATCATACAACCTAAGACCCACCTCTACCCCCTTATCCCTGCTCTGATTTTCTTCTCAGCTCTTACATTCATTTATGGTCTTTTTCTTCCACTAGAAAGTAGAATCTGTGAGAATGGAGAACAGGGGGTTTACCCTACCGTAATGACTACTATATCTCCAGTGCTCAGAGTAGATGTGCCCAGATGAACACATAATAGACATGTTAAGAAAAATTTGCTGAATAAATGAATATGATAATTGAGAAAAACAATGACCTCTTTCTCCCAAGACTCAGCATGAAATTATTGATTTTTCTTTCTTTTAAGAACTGGTTCACGGCTGCAACTATAGTTTAAATTTTGTTAACTATAAAATTTAAAAGAACATTTTTCATTCTTTTTGGTTTCATTTTTCAAATAGTATTCCAGTCAGAGTTTTTTACTGATTCTGAAAGTGGTGAAATGGATTTGGGGGATTTTCTGAATGTGAAGATAATGAGAACTTCCTATACTAACTTCTATTTTAATACAAAGAAGAAAGTCTCATTCTTATTTATAAACAAAACTTACAGCATCATTCTTTTCCCTTTCAACAGTAGGTAGTTACATCCATAGTCTAAGGACATAAAATCTGTGCCCCTACATTTCTACAAGCTGGTTCCAGCCCAACTTTCACCAAGATGCTTGCTTATGGCATATTTATGGCCTCCGGGTATGTTAGACAAATTCTAAGAAATTCAGAAGCCCAGCAAGCCCCAGGGATTTGAGCAAAATACAGTGGATCTCCACTTTCCGTACACTAATTCTGTGCTTCAAACAAATGTTTTTAGTGTTTTGTACTACTGTCCTTGATGCCAGGCAGTTGGCCACCAGAGAGCCTCCTTCCCTGTCTGCAGTGGGTCCTCCTGGTCCTTTGGGGACCAGCAATATCTCTCTCTCCCTCCCTCAGTCAGTCACCAATGGAACTGACTCACTCTGCTCTAGGATCTCTTGGCACTTGATTCACTTCCCTTTCAGGGCATGTGACAGTCTACCTTCTGGTCACATTCTACCTTCTGTTATAGCTGTGGATACAAAGATATCAAGATATCCTGGAGAAGATTCCTGTACTGTTCACCATGAAGACACCAATTCCTGACATTTTTTTTTTAATGGGATTGAACCCAGAGGCACTGTGCCACTGAGTTACATTCCTAGTCTCTTATTTAAATTTTATTTTTGAGACAGGGTCTTGAACTTGGGATCCTTCTGCCTCAGCCTCCTAAGTAGCTGGGATTACAGGTATGTGCCACCATGCCTGGCAATTCCAGACTTTTTAATTGTTGTAGGAGAAAGAATGAAAAGGTCATCTGTACCTATCACACAAGAACAGAAATGCCATTATATTACAAAAAGTATTTTGGTTCCCAACTCTGCAGAGCTTGCTGCAGTAGAACCCCTGGCCCCTCTCCTGTATCTGAAGCATGTCCAAAGGCCACACTTCGGGAAACTCAGAAATAAGAACTAAAAAAGCATCTCCCATACTTAGTCCACTGAACAAAATCTTTAGTGATTTAGGAACTGCACTGAAAAAATTCATCTTCACTTGTTTAGGTTAAAGCCCTGGATGGAGCAGAGAGTGGTTGGGAAGGATAGGATAGAGGCGCAGAGGACAATGTTTAGAAGCAAAAGGGCCCATACATGATCTGTGGGAAAGGGAGGGAATAGAAAGGATGCTTTGGCATTTTTAAAGTGCCTAGGACTATGGAATGTCCACATGGTGGGCCTATGGAGGCTCTGGAACCTCAGTGACTATTCTGTATCCATGCTTGTCATACATGAGTGAGGGTGGTTGCCCTCAGGAAAAAGAGGGCCCAGGGCAGTAGGAGAAGCAGCCAGAAAATGAGGATCAGATCAAAGGAACATTTCCAAGTCTCTGGGGTCGGTGAAACCCAAAGGTTTTTGTATGTCTCTGAGAGAAGGGAATGCGTCTGTGTGGAAACAGGCAGAGAATGAACTTCTCATCTTACATAAAGCCTGAACCCAATGTACCCGAAGGGGAAAAAAAGAAACAATTCTTATACTTAACTACCAGGGAACAAATGTTTTCTTTAAAAAAAAATCATGTGAATTTTGCATCTATTATGTGCTATCCACAAAGTACACAGTCAAAAACTTTGAATGAATGAATGAATCAATGAATGAATACTGAATGACAATCGGGGAAAGATCACTGAAAGTTTGAAAAGAGAGAATAAAGAACTTCTACTTTGTCTTTATCTTGGTGGAGACCAAGACCTTCAATGTTACAAGCAAGCAAGATAGGGGAGGCTGGGCAAATGCTGAAGACCTTGAGAGTGTCCATTCCTCACATCAGGTCCAGACAGAGCCTAAGTGGCCATGGCTGCCCTCAGGGCTCCTGGTCTGATCATGCCAATCTTGGCACATAGTTCTGAACACTGCAAGGCTGGCAGCCAGGAGAGGACTGAGTCCTCCCATAAGGCCTTAGGTCTATTGTCTGCAAACGGCCAAGGGTAGAAGACTCTGTGGACACCAGCTGAGTATCTCCTAACCTGGGTCCAGGACTATTACCAACTTGAATTTTCCAGGATTTTAAAAACCAAAGTCTATACGGAACTCTATGTTGAGACCATAGCCCTGGACTGGATCCCAGTGACTCTCACCTGGTCTTACTCATCACCTGTCTAATGCTTCTTTGTGCTGGCACAGAAAAGGTAGACCCCAGCTCTGGTCAGTTAATGCCACTGAGCTGAAACCCTAGGAAACAACAGTGGTAAAAAACTGAGAAGAGGGGCAGAGATGTGGTTCAGTGGCAGAGTGCTTGCCTGTCATGTGTGAGGCCCTGGGTTCGACCTCAGCATCCCATATAAATAAATAAATAAATAAAATAAAAGATCCATTGACAACTAAAAAAAATTAAAAAGAAGGAAAGATTTATTTAAAAAAAAAAAGACTGAAAAGAAACAGCTAGAGACACAGGTAAAAAGAAGGAGAGGAGACTCTCAAGAAGGATGAGAATTCTCTCCCACAATGAAAACCGCAGGCAGGACCAGAACCTTTTAAATGTAGTTTGGAACAAAGAAAGACTCATACTTTAACTACAGCTCAGTTTGAAGTGTTTTTCACAGTTTTATGATTCCAAAGACTCTGAAGGTTCAGATACCAGCACCAGGAGTCATGTGAATGCATTGGCACTACACAATGCATAACCATATCTTAGGCTGGCATATCGCCCAGTGGTAGAGCACTTGCCTAGCAAGTCCTAGGGCTTGAGTTCAATCCGCAGCATCACACACACACACAAACTAAGTAACTAACTAACTACATATATAACTGGCATTACTCATAATAACTCAAAGGTGAAAACAATTCAAGTGTCCTTTAACAACAGATAAATGGATAAATGAATGTGCACAGACATTCCACAGACTATCATCCAGCTTTAACAAGAAATAAAATAATGAAACAGTCTAAACATGATTTTGTTTTCAAAATATTTTAGTTGTAGATGGACATAATACTTTCATTTTATTTATCTTTATGTGGTGCTGAGGATTGAACCCAGTGCCTAGGCAAGCACTCTACCCCTGAGCCACAACCCCAGCCCTCTAAACGTGATCTTTGAAAACACTATGCCAAATGAAAGAAGCCGGCCAAAGGACCACACATTATATCATTTAATTTATGTAAAATGTCGGGCACAGGCAAATGGAGGCACAGGAAGAACAGGAGGGTGACTGCCAGAGGTAGGACACATGGGGAGGGCCTGTTAATGGGCTTCCTCTGGGAGTAATAAAAATATTCTAAAAGTGATTGTGGTGAGGGCTGCACAGCTCTAGTGACCATTAAACCCCACTGACTATGTACTTCACCTGGGCGAGTTGTATGGGATGTGAATTCTACCTCAGTGAAGCTGTTACTTTAAAACGTGTATCTGAGGGAACAAAAGTTTCACACACCCCTTGCTCAGTACAGCTATCCTGTCAGCACCCAGAAACATCCCTGCAAGCCAGAATGAGCACCCAGTTCTCATGGCAAATCCTGGGTTGGCTTCCCTGGTAGACATGAAACGGCCAGCACAGAGAGGGCTTTAATGTCAGTTCCACCTACAATCACCACTTCTGTGCAGAGTGAGTGACCAGCCAGAGCCCAGCCCCGCCACCCACCTCCCCACTGCACACACGCCTGCTTGTCCCTTCTCTGTCTTGAACACCTACCCTCCCACGCTGTGGGCACTGCAGAAGCCGCTGAGCTCCTGCTCACCGGGAACACAACCAGGAGAGCTTTCAGTAAGACCAGGCTGAGGGAAGGGACCTCACCCACAGGAACCACTGGCCAGAAAAGGCGCCACTGGCCCCAACACACCGCCACTCTCCTACACACAGGTCTTTTCAGTCTGAGTATGTTGGGTTTTGAAAAAAATTTTTAAACTGCATCTACAAAGATTTTTATAGTTTGTTTCAAATTCCCTCAGCAGTTACAGGTTTTGATCTGTTCCTAATTATGGAAAAGAACCCCAGATCAGTCCAGAGGGAAGGAACTGAAGTTTGGCATTACCATTTATAAAGCACCAATGTTGACATGAATTTCTAAGTAAAGAATTAGATTTCCTTTGCTTTAAAAGCTGAGACTCAAAGGCACAAAGGCTTTGCCTGCACTGAAAGTCATGCTGAAACTGAAGAGAATGAACTACTCTCCACCATTTAGATGTTTCCCCGCTCTCTTCCTTATATAAGTCTCCACATTTTCACAGACTTTGTACTGTTGCAGAGAGACAGGATGAGAGAGGGGGGGACAAAATGTGTGTGTGTGTGTGTGTGTGCGTGCGTGTGTACGCCCATGCATATGCACATGCAAACAATTAAGCACTGTTTTACACCTAGAAAAGGTACAGCCCTGGGAAAAGTAGAGCAATAAGGAACCTCTTGTGGAGAATGCCCAGGAGGACACGGGCTCAGCCCTCCGCACAGCACACAGCCAGACCATCCCCAGCACAGAGCTAGCTTCGACTGAGCTCCTGGGAGCAGAGAACACACGATGCCAGAGGTCTGGTCACACCGTTGGAAGACACTGCAGTCACCTGAACCACAGAGCAAAGACATGTTTCCCAGAGAACTTACCTATGTTTAAGGGCAGCGTGGCCGACTCAATGGTGAGCAGCCATTGCTTGTTTTCACAAGTGCTTCTGCATGCAGCTTTCACACGTGGATCTGACTCAAGTCAGCAGCCCAGCCCAGGGAAGGAGCACCCAAACATCGGGGGAAACCAACATCTCCTTGATTCTTACAATGATTACCTTGAAAAGCAAATGTGGGGAAGATCTACTTCTAGAAGGACAGTTCTAACACCATGTCTGGGACCTCAGAGGGTGGAGCCACAGGCCACTGGGAGGAAAAAACTAGAGCTGGCACTGGCAACGGCAGGGCTACTGCCACACAAGAGCTGCTTCTGTGCACGAACCCTCTTTCCCACTGGGGAAAACATCCGTGGCACAGGACAACATTCTCACCAAGACTGAAAAATGCTGATCACTTTACAGCTATAACAACACAGCCTGCTGTTCCAGTGGAGCTGGACTATGACGAGGTCAGTAAGAAAACAATCTCAACTCTGAACAGGTCAATCAATCTTACGGACTAGATCCCAAATCAAGTTGGCTACATCAAGATAATCCAAAAAATGTGTATGATCTATAACTGACAGTGTCGAATGTCACCAAATTGACCTTGTACCCAAGGACTGGGGACATGGCTCAGTGGCAGAGTGTGTGCTTAGCATGCTTGAGGCCCTGGCTTCAATCCCCAGCAGAAGAAGGAATAGAAAGGGAAAGGGAAGGAGATAGGCAAGACAGAGGGAAAGGAAAAGGGAAGAAATTCACTGATGAGAGCTTAGAGCTCAACCTCCCTGAGATCAGACGAGCCGTCTCAAGCCCGCTAGTCCTGGTCCAAATGCACTTTATGGTGGGAGGTTTCAAGAGGTGCCCCCTCAAGATTCCCACCCTGGGATGCACACCCTGCACATTCCCCTTCTCCTGTGTGGCTGGGCCTGACCTAAGCTGATGAGCCATTTTAAAAGGTTTAGAAGTCAGAGCCACAAGGCATCAGAGAAATTTGAAGGTTCAGCATACATATTCAGTATTGTGTGTATATTCATGTGTAGACAGACATTTAAAATCTCAAATTTTTATTTTCAAATGTTATATAAACGGAGTGATGAAGTAATGTGAATTTCTAAGATTTTTTTCCTGCAGGCAGCAAAATATCCTCAAGATTTATCAAAGTTATTGTGCATCAACACTTCATTTCTTTTCACTGCCGCGTACTATCCCATAGTGTGTATTATTATTCCAGTGTGTAAGTAGCATGATTTATTGAGCCAATCACCTGTTGAAGGATATTTGGGTTGTCTCCAATTCTTGTCTATTATGAACAAAGCTGTCAAATACTGCTGCACTGGTGCTATAAACACTGGTGACCAGGTGTTTGTGACCGCTGCTTTTCATTTCTCTGGAATAAATGCCCTGAAATACAATTGCTGGGTTGTCTAGTAAGTACAGATTTAGTTTTAGAAGAAAATGCCAAAGTATTCTCCAGACTGGATGGACCATCACAGGTTCCTACCAACGACATATGAGTAATCTTTGTCCTCTCCAGGATTTGTCTTTTCACTATTTAATTTTAGCCATTTCAGTAGCTATGCAGTGATATTTTGCTGTGGTTTTAATGTGCATCTCTCTAATGGTTATTGATGCTAAACATCTTTTCATGTGATTATTTGCCTCTTGGCTAAAGTGTCTCATGGATTTGGTTTCCCCATTTGCTTCTTCCTGTCCTCCTTTCCATCTCACCTTCCCTGCTTCCTTCCTCCCTTTCCTTTGCTTTCTTCTCCCCTCTCTCCCCCTCTCTACTTCCCTCTCTACCTCTCTCTCTCTCCCTTTCTCTCTTTGTGGACCTATAGTTCAAATTCAAGACCTGCCACATGCTAGGTAAATGCTCTACACTGAGCCACACTCCCACCCCTGGTTTGTTCATTTTCTAATTGAACTGTTTCTTTACCGGTTTTTATATTTTTAGATTCCTGGGATTAGGTACAGGGTGCTCTACCACTGTACCTAATCCCAAGAACCTTTCTCATTTTTCTACACTAAGTTGCCGAGGCTGGCCTTGAACTTGTGATCCTCGTGTCTGAATCTCCCCGGTACCTGAGAGTACAAGTGTGCACCACTGCACTTGGCTTACTATTGAGCTTTGAGAGTTGATATTTTCTAGATACAAGTGCTTTTTCAGATACATGATTCAGAAATATTTTCTTTGAGTATATAGCTTTCCGCCTGCCCCTTTTCCTAACAAGGTTTTTCACAAAGCCAAGAATTTTGGCTTTTATGTCCAATACATTCATTTTTCATTTTATGGATCAAATCTAAATACTTTTTGCCAAGCTCTAGAAGGAAAAACTTTCTTGTATATTTTTTCTAAATATTGTATAGTTTTATGCTTTACCTTTAAGTCTTTGTTCTATATTGAACTAACTTCTTTATAAAATGTGGAGTTTACATTGAAGTTTGTGTCTTTGCCTATGGTTGTCCAAATGCTCTAGCACTGTTTGTTGAAAGACCTTCTTTCCTCCGTGGAATGGCCTTTGCATCCTTACTAAAACTCAGCTGGACAGATTTATGTGCTTCTATTTCTGTGCTGTGCAGACCAGCCTGTGCCACTGATTGGACTAACTGTTCACAGCAGCCACAATGTCTTGGTTACTGTACCCAAACAGTAAGCCTTAACATGGAGTACAATGATCTTCACATTTTATTCCTCCTTTTCAAAACTGTTACAGCTATTCTGGAACTTTTGTCCTTTCAAAATATTTATGATAAAGTGGTACACATCTCCAAAATTATCTTGTGATCTTTTTTTAACTTTTTAAAATTTTGGTTAGATTTTTTTTTTCTCCCCAGAAAAGGTCTCACTCTTGCCCAGGCAGACAGACTCCCCTTCCTTAGCTCTGGAATAGTTGGGACTGCATGGGGCATAGCACCACGTCTGACTTCATTTTAAACATTTTTAAGTGTTATGTTTCAGGGACAGTAATTCATAATTTTGTAAAATAAGTGCTACCACCTACTTTGAAATCTTTTCATCTCCCCAACAGAAATTCTAATAATCCTGAAGAAGTAACCTCCAATTTCCATTTCCCCCAGTCAGGGATAACTTCTAATCTACTGCATGTCTGTATTAATTTTTGTACTCTGGGTACTTCATGAGAGTGAGGTCATATAACATTAGTCCTTTGTGACTGTCTTACTTCACTTACCACAATGTTTTTGAGGTTCACCCAGGTTATAGCATGTATCAGAATTTCATTGCCTTTTCCTTTTTTCTTACGTATGCTAAGGACTGAACCCACATCCCTGTGTAAGGCTAACACTTGCTCTGCTACTGAGGGAGACTCCCTCGTATTAACTACTTCTTCCCTTCTCAAGTCTAAATAATAATTAATTGTACACACACACACACACACATATGTATGTGTGTGTGTATATATATATATATATACACACACAATTTTGTGAATCCATTTATTTGTTGATGGACATTTAGATAGTTTCCATCTTTTGGCTATTGGGAATGATGCTATTATAAACACTGGCATACAAAAAGGGTTATATAAGCATAAATATTGCAAAGATTACGTAAGAGAGCAGTGTTATTAGGTTTATTTCAATGCATTTGAAAACATAGGAAGAGGACTAAGACTGAATCCTGGACAACCCCCATGTTTAAGGAAGAGGACTCCCTAAAGAGGCTGGCCCAAGGAAAAGGAAAGGAAAGGAATGGGCAGTCAAGAAGCAAAGAGACTCAAGCCGTGCAATGGGAAAGAAAAGGAGCCTGAAGCATTCCGTCGCTGAGGTTCACTGTGACAGGCACGAAGCCAGACTGCTGGGGGCTGACACGTGAGTAGAGATGAGGAACAGAAATAGAGAGCGTGGCCCTGGCTTACAAGAAGACTGACTGAGGAGAGAAGCAGAGAGTGTGCAAGAGCACAGGGAGAAGCAGATCAGAGGATGGACAAGTGTGCAGATACCCAGACAGGAAAAGGAGAGAGGGCGGTGGGAAAAGATACAACAGCTTTCCTGTCCTCCACATTCCAGAAAGGAAAAGATGAACCGTCCTTCAGTCACAGTCCCAAGCATGAAGACACAGCACCACAAGTAGCTCCACACCCATCCCAGGCAACTGTGTGACCTGCTGCCAACACTGATAAAGCCCCAGTCCCAGTCCAGTAACCACACTTCCAAGGCTAAAGGCAAACCAGTCCTTCCAAGTCCACCCATCCCTGACTTCCACATTCACCCAAAATGAAGGAGGCAAGAGCAGCAAGGACTGAGGCCAGGGCTCGGGGGACATGATCTCTCAAAGCTCAAATGGGGTCATGAGTCTTGGACAGGAGGGAGGGCCCTCTGAGAGCAGGTGGATGAGGCCACAGCAGGCAACACAGACACTCAGCACTACCCTTCAGGTCACAAACGACCGGAGACTTGGAGAGGCCCTACAATCTGCACAAGAGCCAGGAGTCAAACCCACCTCCGTCCCACTGCAAGGCCTGTGCTCTCACACCCCACCACACTCCACTTTCTCCTACAACCACTCTCCTGCTGTAAACTCTGATTGCAGTTTGGGACATTTTTCCAACTGCTCTGGCTCTCACTGATTGGAAGTGCGTCTGCTTCCTCGACACTCATGTTGTCCATTTCAGATCTGAGGCTCTTTGGCCCTACAGCCTCTTTCATGGCAAGTGATTAATGAAGAAATGAATACATGGGTAATCACCAAGTGTGTTATATGCCAACTTGCTTCCAGAAGGGCCTTCCAACGTCCCTCACAAGGGACACATGATGTCCCCAGTACTCCTTTGCCCTAGTTCTCACAAAGGCAAACCATAACTTTGTTTACCACAAGTTCCACATTACTGAATCTAGTGTCCATGGAGGAGAGTTCACCATCATTGCATGTCTGAGACCAAAAGCACATCTTACCTGAATTTTGATGGGCCAGGTGAAATTACTGACATAAACGAAGAAAGTGATATTTGGGTGATTTTGAAAATCAAACTTCTCACTGGAGAAGCTGTCTTTGTACTCCTTAATGTTGGTTTTTGAAACAATAGGCATCTCTTCCTCAGGTGGGGCTCCACCTGTCAGGGAGAAAAGAAATAAAAAAATGGGTCCGTAGAAGGCAAAACTTGCCCTTGTTAATAAGAATTAATAGCATTTGTTAAATACTTACAATTTCTTAGGAATAGCCATGAAGAGTTCAATCTCCCTAAATCTCATAACCCCATCATCCATATTTACAGATTGAGAAACTAAAGTTCCAAGAAATTAAGTAACTTGCCTCAGGCTGCAAGGAATGCACTTGGATTTGATTCTGGGGAGGCTGATTCACAAGCTTGTGCCCCACATCAGAAGGGGTCTTACCAGGTACCTCTGTGACTCCCCACCACCACCCCTGAAACTGGGAACACGTGGTCAGGAAATTAGACACCATCAGGGTACTGTTATATGTACTGTCACCTGCTCTGCACATAACACCTAAATTCCTTTGCAGTTCCCCCTGACATCTGTGTGGTGGTGCTCCAGACCCATGTACCAAAAACACTGATTCACCCCTCACTTCCCAACCAGCAGTGGCCTCAAATCTCAACAGGGAGGTAGGTGCTCAAGGTGCCACTCAGTCCTGCCTTCTGCTACCAGACGCCACTGTAGTTAAGTGCCCCCTACCTGATGTAATTCCATGTGTTCTTAGACGGTCTTTCCACATTCCAGATTCTCCCTCAGCCAGGAACTCAAGTGTGAATAAAGACTCACAAAATGCACTCTTTTCCATGTTGAGATAAACTGTGGGACTAGAGCCCTACCTGTCATATCTTCATTGAGATGTCACTGGAGATCTTTTAAGGCATAATAAATCCCAAAATGACAGCAAAGATTATATTCTTATTTTGCACCAGTCTAATTTGTTTTTGTGTTGACAAAAACAGGAGTACTATTACAGCAGTGATGTTGATGAAACAGAGCTACCATTCAGTGACAACTGCCCATGTTCAAGCACTACATTGAGTACTTCATTTATCATCTCAAGTAGTCCCTACGACACTCTACGCAGCAAGGTGTTTGGACGTCACATTTCACACACAAGGAAACAGGTTCAGAGAGCCTAGGTAACTTGTTTAACAGCACAGTGCAAATAAAAAACAGGCAGAATTCAAACCCAGCTCTGTCGAGTTATCCTGTTAAGTAGTGGTGATCTGTCCTAACCACTACATCAGGGTCAGCAGATCTTCAGTAAATCATAGTTAAGACAAACCAGAGAGCAAAAGCTGTGCTTTCAGAGCTTGGTTGAATATCCAAAGTATGGTTCTCTGTGCCTACTACAATCTCATTTTATTTAAAACATTTCCATTTCTTGAAACTGAGTCACTAAATTTTTTTTCCCTCTGAAGCATCTGGATGTTGCAGACAGTGGCAGAGCAGGGCCACTGTAAGGGTGTGAGTGGTGGTGGTGGGGGAGGTAGAGTGGGGAGGAGGGAGGAGCCACCTACTGAGCCTGAACCATGGTAGGTGATGGTGGCTTTCATCTCATTTAATCTACAGGGCTCTTGGAGGTAAATGTTGCTATGCTCACTTTACTGATGAACAATCCAGAGAGGGATCTGGATACTTGCTCAAGGTCTCACAGATAGTACGTGGAAAACTGGGTTTGAAATCCATGTGTCTCCAGAGCCCCCTTTCCCAACTCCTATCTTACAGTTCTCTACCTGGCACCTCCGCTCACATGTCTTTGCTAGGTATGTCTTTACCTGAGTAGCTGGCAGCCCAGGTGATGTTGAGGTTGAAGTTTTTAGATGCGTTGATGAACATGTCCAGATCCTTGTTTTGCTGATGAGAGGTGCAAATAAGTAGAAAATTAATTATAATGATAATTAGATTTTACTACCCTTGATTTATATTATGACAGAAGTTTTGCAATGTTTCAAGAAAAACTTGTGCTTATAGAGGAATTAACAAAATTTCTAACCAATTTTCCTTAATATAAGTATTGTATCCCAGATAAAATTTCATTTCCTCCCAGTAATGTATATATAATTCAGTGCTTTATCAGATGCCTAATTGCATGGGAAAAGTACCCTTTAAAGAGGATCTGTCAGAGCATATAATAATTTATATCTGTGGACTTGTGTCAGAGGAGGTAGAGTTCTCAGGATCCTCAGGGCAGCTGTTTCCAAACATTCAGAGTTCACCCTTGCTAGGAAAATACCTGACACAGTGCTCCAATTTGTATTTATTTATATCTTAACCCATGTGCTTCTGGGTTTATCATAGGTTATAATATGGTGTAAGTTTCCTCCCACACTGGAAATGCTTCTTTAAAAGCATATATTGTACATGGTGGTGCACATCTGTAATCCCAGCAATTTGGAAAGCTGAGGCAGGAGGATGGCAAGTTCAAGGTCAACCTAAGCAACTTAGGGAGAGACTGTATCAAATTAAAAAGGGCTGGTGAGGTAGTTCAGAAGTAGAGTACTCTAGATTCAATTCCCAGTACCACAAAAAACCCAAAATATAAAAACATAAAGATAAGTATACTAAATTTAAAAAATAAGGTTTGGGAACTGGGGATATAGCTCAGTGGTAGAACACTGCCTAGCATACATGTGGCCATGGTTCAATCCTGAGTAACACACACACACACACACACACACACACACACACACACACACGTTAACTCTTGAGAATGTATCTTTTCTAGTCCATCTTTTCTTAATTTTATCATTGAAATGGAATATTAAAAACAAATCTAACTTTCATTGATTGGTAAATATACCACACCACGGAGTTTGTTCTACTCTTTTAAAAAATATAGTGATGTTTATTGATAACATTTGTTAACAAAGTAATACACATTTCTTCATTACCATATTGTTATCCATGTAGTATTTGTTGATTATGACAGGAATTTAGTGATGGTAAATAGCTTTGTGTATGTTGATGAGAGGAAATCTCTGAGGAGTTTCCTAAATAATTTACCATCAAGTTGAGGAAAATTTCCTTATACTTCATTAAGGACATTGGACTGGGGGTATAGCTCAGTGGGAGAGCTCAAGCTGATCAGGAACAAGGCCCTGAGTTCAATCCCCAGCATTAAAAAAAAGAAAAGAAGAAATTGTATAGTGTACCTTTAAGTGTGGAATGCTCTGCTTTTAAATGTCATGCTGTGTTGGCTCCCGTCTACCAGTACATATTGCCTTTAGGCAGGATGGGTTTTATAATTAAAGATAATAAGCATATGTGCATATTTCAAATAGCAATTTTAACCACTTATATTATTTCTGGTCAACCTCTTGTTGGACCAATTAAACTTTTTAATTAAACTTTTTAAGCTCCCAATGAGATTCAAATTCCCTTTAGCAGCAGAAATGTCACCAAATACCTCCCATGATGTCTGCTTGTGCTTGCATCATGGCATTAGTTAATTTCAGTCAGGTATTTTTTGTTTGTTTGTGGTACTGGGGATGGAACTCAGTGGCGTGTTACCACTGAGCAACATCCATAGCCTTTCCTTTGATTTTATTTTTTGAGACAGAGTCTTGATAAATTGCTGAGGCCGGCCTTGAACTTGTGATCCTCCTGCCTCAGTCCCCCAAGTAGCTGGGATTACAGGTTTGTGCCACCATTCTCACCTAGCAATTTCTTCATGGGTGATTTTTAAGCCTCTTGTCCCTTTGCCAGCTGCCCTTGAATGATGGAATTCCTCTTTCAATCTCCTCTGTATGGAGCTGTGATGGGCTGACAGGAATATTAAGTATGTGTGGTGTCAATATCAATCTGTGTATTAGGTCCTGGTAAGTCTTCTAACACCATTCTTGCCTTTTGGATGGAAAGGAGATAAAATGTAGACTCTTCGCATTTTTTCCTGTGCCTTGAAACATCATCTTGTGTGCTTCCTTCTGAGACCACTGCTAAGGCAGTCCTTCAACCCATGATGACCAAGAGAAGGAGTCACACAAATTCAAAGCAAAATAGGTTTAAAAATTTTACTTCAGGGGCTGGAATTGTGGCTCAGTGGTAGAGCACTTCCCTAGCATGTGTGAGGCACTGGGTTTGATGCTCAGCACCACATAAAAATAAACATGATAAAGGTCCATTGACAACTAAAAAATATTTTTTAAAAATCTTACCTCATCAGGAGTAGCCACAAAATTGATGGCTGTGTAATAGCGATCATCTTCCTGGGAGAGGCTAAAAGTGAACTGATAGCCAATAAGAAGAGTATCTATGGAAAGAAAGAAATGTACATTTAAAATTGAAACAAAAACAAACAGGTATCTGGAGATATACATTGCTTTTCTGATAAATTCAATAGCCAGGAAAGGACTTTGTCTCACCTATACCCAAGTTTTTCAAAGCAAATCAAATCCCTCAGCAGTATTGTTTTATTTGAGTTACCCACTAAACCTTCTTCATGTTTTTTTTTTTTTTTTTTTCCTTCTGGTAGTGGGAATTGAACAAGTAGGGCACAATGATTTACACCTTCTGACCTGTGTCAGAGAAGCCAGACTCCCAGGATCCTCTGGGCAGCTGTTTGTCAACACTTGGGAGTTCACATTTACTAGAAAAATACCTCACCCAGTGCCCCAATTTCTATTTATTTATAACTATAAATATTTATTTATAACATAATAATATTTACCAAGTTGTATATAATATTTACCAAATAGAAGAAATATGTAGAAGTAAATATTGTGATGTCACTTTACAGATAAACAATCCTAAGGTCTAGAGAGGAGTTTGAACACTTCCTTAAGATCTCACAGGTATTAAGTATTTTTATTTTGTTCCCAAAGAGGTAGTTAATGTAAATCAACTCTAGAAGAATGATGAAACTTCATCTATAGTTTAAGAATTCTGATTTGATCTATATACTGAACAAGGAGATCTGGGACTGTATCACTGTGTATTTGCTCTTGCTATCTGCTACACACTGACATAAACGTGGCTACATTAAAACTGCTTCAAATAGCTGTGCCCAGTGGAGGCAGGAAGATGGTAAGTTTGAGGTCAGCCTCAAAAACTTAGCAAGATCCTGTCTCAAGATAAAAAGTAAAAAGGGCTGGGGGTGTAGTTGAGTGGTAAAGTGGCCCTGGGTTCAATCCCAAGTACTACTGGGGAAAAAAAAAAAAAAAAAGCTTCAAATAGTGTTCATAGGCAAACCCATCAAGTCAGGAGACAATTCAATTCCATGGTGATGACTATATTGCTACAGTGCTTACCATTCTCAAACCATATTGAATATTAAAGAACAATGGAATTTTGTCGAACTACTGCCTCAAGGAATGAGAATTACAAAAACACTTACAATAACATGTTCCTTTGAGAGGATTTCCCTGGTATCGATTTTCTACTTCACATCTAGGAGAAAAAAAAAAAAAAAAAAGAAATTATTTGCTATTACTATTTAATGCAGAATCTACATTCATTTTAAAATTAAGAAGATCCTTTTATTTAGTCAACAGGTCATTTTCATTGCTTGCTTTCAATCAAGATTTTAATGAAAAGATCGTAAAAAAATTTCTCATCACTGTACATTAAGACTATGCATTTCTGAATGGAGAGATCAGTTGTCAGTGAGTAGCTTTTCTACGACATTGGAGGGCTACATACCTCCAGCTTCAACCTGAATTTATCAATCCTAGAGGGAGGTAAACTCAATATGATGAATGACGACCACAGTGATCAGTACAGGGGTGCAAACTTGATCTCTAGGAAGGGCATAAATTAGGATATGATCCCTCTTCCAGTTCCAGTTAAACAAAACAGCTATGACCCCATCCTTTCCCCTCCCCCTTGAGGTATTTGTGAATGGGCCACAGCCCTGGGGCCTTTTGGAGAAGAGGGGGAAGGAAGTGACGGGTGGGGTACAGAGAGGCTCCCCTCAGCACCTGGCCCCACAGGGCCCCACCAAGTGGAGCCAGGGAGCCCTGGGAACCCTCCCTGCCCCAAGTAAGGTTTGTTATTTTAAATCAATAAATTACAGTAATAAATGGCAAGGTGAGGCAGGAGGAGGGGTTAAACTGGGGTGACTGAAGCTGGGGGGATCTTAGGTAGGGGGTCCTGGGCAGCCTCAGTTCCCATAGCTCCCATCCATCCCCAGTATGGAATGTCAGACTGCAGCTCTGGTTAAGACCCTCACGGTTCCCGCATTCCTGACATCCGATTCACAGGTTCTGTAACCAGGTCCCCAGTGAGACTAGGGAATAGGATGATCTTGTTCCCTTTAGCAGCGCATGGCAGGGCTGAGAGTCCTTGTCTTCTATTCTCAGCATGGCACCTTTAGTTTTTGTCCACCAGTCCGGGGGTGAAACAGATGCAACACTTGTTCCCTGAGCCCTGCGCTCTTGACTGCCCACACCCCCACCCCTCAGAATGACCACAGGAGGGCAGGGTGTCTGTCTACCTGCAAGCCGAGCCAGATTGCACGCCTGCACAGGGCCCTGAGATTCAGAGAGAACTGACAGAGTGGGGCAGCAGGTGTCCTCCAATGGTAACTAACAGGAAATATACCCAGGCTGTGTGTGGTCAGGAGTCAGTCTGGGGTCTAGCTTATTCTTCCATAGGCTGAGGTGTATGTCTGTGCTGCAAATCTATGAGATTCTTATTTGCTTATTTGTTTCCTTTTATTTTCTTCCTTTCTTCCTTCCCTCCCTCTCTCTTCCCTTCCCATCTTCTCCCCTCTACTCTCTTCTCTCCTTTTCTTCTATCTTTTCTTTTTTCTTTCCTTTTGCCTTCTTTGCAATCCTAGCCGTGGCCAGTCGAGGTGGTCAGTGGGGGAGCCCAGCCTGCCATTCACCAGTTCACCTCAAGAGAAATTACTGCATTCACCACCAAACAAACACTGATACAAAAACAAAACCATTAAAATGTTTGCAGTGCTGGAGTTGTGGCTTAGGAGTAAAGTACTTGCCTGGCATGTGTCAAGGCCATGGGTTTGATCCTTAGCACCACATATAAATAAATAAATAAAATAAAAGATCTATTGACAACTAAAAAAATTTTTTTTAAAAAAAGAAGTGTTTGCAACTTTCTGTACTGATAGGGACCATGTCAGGTCAGCCTCTTAGGCTACCTGGGGACCCACTGGATTCAACTGAGCTGTGTAAAGGTCTTGGCTTTTTGGCTTTACAAGTAGTTTTGAGTCACGATAATTATAATCTTCCCTGTTATTCATAATTATAATTATAATCTTCCCTGTTATTCATGAGAAAATCAGTCTGCATGAACTGTCACACTGACTGCCAGGCACTTCACACCACCGACTATAAAAACAATGGACAAACATTTACCAAGGAACAGGAGATAGATCCAGATGTAACAAAGCTAGGTTGTATTTATTATAATGAAAACACTTTTGTGTGGACTACATATTCTTCAAAGAGTGCAGTTAAAACCTTTTTCAAGTATTCATTTCCCACCTTCCTGATTTCCCTGGGCAAACTGATCCTGTTCTACAACACAAACAAGAGAAAACTAAATACCAAGAATCACTTAAAAAACCAGAAACAACTACCACCCTTAAACAAGTGTGTGCCAGTCTGGAGAGGGAAAAAAAGTTCTACTTAAAAAGAACTATTTGTTTTACCATAGATGTCATTTACAAACCTCAGCAAAACCCAGTCTCCCACTTCACAAAGTCAATAGGCAAGCACAATGGCTATGAAGTATGAGGGACGGAGGGCGGGCTGCAGGAAGCACTTTTCCCAGGTCAAATGAGCCAGGGACGTTGCCCTTTCATCCAGGAAGATGACTGGCATTTGCCTCTATCTACAATTTCTAGAGGAGACTTGGAAGTCCTCCACTGCGTGCCACCTCACATCTTTGCTATTTCCCCCAACAGAGGACGACAGTGACTAATTTTGTTCTCTCACATTTTTTGATAAAAATGAACCTGAATCTGAAAGTTAAATTTAATCTTTGATTAGACTTTTCTTAACATATTGCCTTTGGGGAAGCATGAAATTGACAACCACGTATATTTACATAAACTAAAATATAATCTATAAAGTATAGATAGACCAATTCCCTGCTGAATAATATCCATGTCTCAAATACTAGCAACATTCTTTAAGAAAAGTGAAGTTTGTCAATGATGATGTATCTGCATGTATCCGTTCAAGGTTTTCACACTAAACATGTCTCTCTTAAGTCTCTTCCTGAGAGATTGGGTAAGCCTGGATGTATGTTTCATCAAGCTTCCCACTATGGCAGACAGGACTATGTTAATTGGGGGCAATCTCTCTTGTTTCAACTCTCCATGTTACTAAAAACTATTACTGCTACTCCCCTCCTTGGTAGATGGGGAAACTGAGTCTCAGCATGGTTCTGCGATCTGCCTCAGAGTATCCTGCTCAATGGAGGCACAGCTAGCTCTGAAACCCAAGTCTGCCTGAAGTTGAGTCTGCATCTCATGGACTTGAAGCCCTTCCCTTGAAGATAATCAACACACTTCTCCAAAGAAGTGTGAGAGTAGGAGGGACATACTAAGGCAAGAGGATCACCTCCACTATCAGAGAAACAAAATGCCAAGGAAACACCAGAACTGGAACACCAGTTCCTCCAACTCCATCCCTCAGAAAAGGTGCAAACGTCCAATGGGACAAAAATTGAGTAGTTGCTAAGTTAAAATGACTAATCCAAATGAGCAAGCCAGGAAACATCAGTACCACTCAAACATTTTTCTTTTAATATGAATTAAAGAGCCATTAAAGAATTGCTACTTGGGCTGGGGTTTGTGGCTCAGCGGTTGCACGCTCACCTAGCATGCGAGAGGTCTCGGGTTCAATCCCTAGCACCACGCAAAAATAAAACAAAGGTCTTGTGTCCACCTACAACTAAAAGAAAAACAAAAACAACAACAAAAAAAGAGTGGTAGGGGTGGGTTACCGTTAAAAAAGGAATTGCTACTCAGCTTGGGCGTTGACCTGTCAGAAGTAGAAAAGGCAAAATTTCAAACTAATCTCTGCGGGGATCCCTCAGAATCCATGGCAACAAAGCACAGGGAAGGGGCAGCTCCCAGGCAGGGTTCATGTAGCCTCCTAGCCCCTGAGCCCTCCCTGGTATAGAACAGATACTCACAGCTGGCATTCATCTCCCTTGACACCCTTGGTGGTACAGAAGCACTTGCCAGTGTTGGTATTGCACAGGGAAGCGTGCCCGTTGCACTTACATGCTGGAGAAAAGGAAAAAGAACACAGGACACATCTGGCTTAAAAGATTATTACTATCACAGACTTGTCCCAAAACAAAGAATTTTGTCTGAATTGGTATTGGTAGGAAGTCATACTAAAACAAGGACATTTAGTAAGTAAGAGTCACGATTTTCAAGTAATAATTTATCTCTAATAATATAAAGGAAAGATTAAAGTAACAGTAAAGGGACAGTAGGAAAGAGAAAGCTGGTTCCCATCTCCCAGCTGAGGTGAGCACTATTTTGATCTTTTTAACTGACACTCTCTCAGTATTATGATTGTTTCATTTGTTCAATAAATATTTATGAAGCATCTCCAACAAGCTGGGTGGTCCCTGCCCCCAGGAAGACGCTCAGTTTGCTGACTGGCCTCTAGAAGGAGGTTGGCCATACTGTCCTTTCCCTCAGCTGATGAGCTTTCTCCAAGTGGGCCACATTTTAAAACCCACCAGGGTTCATAAGTAGGGGGACCCCCATGGCAAGGGGAACTTTGAAGTAAATGCAAATGTCTTTGTGCCCAACAACTTTTCCCTTCACACCCTGACTTTCTGTACATAAAGTAAGGACATTAGGCTGGAGTAAAGATGTACTTTTTTAAGTACTGGGGATCAAATCCAGGGGCCCTCAACCACCGAGTCACATCCCTAGCCCTTTTTTGTATTTATTTAGAGACAGCATCTCCCTGAGTTGCTTAGAGTCTCACTAAGCTGTTCAGGTTGTCTCTGAATTCACAATCCACCTGCCTCAGCCCCTCGAGCAGCTGGGAGAATAGGTGGGTGCCACCATACTTGGCTAAAGGTGTATTTTTAAAATAAATACAGGCTTGCAAGTTCAAAGCCAGCCCTAAGCAACTCAGGGAGACCCTGTTTCTGCATAAAAATATAATATAGGGCTGGGGATGTGGCTCAATGGTTGAATGCCCCTGGGTTCAATCCCTAGTACCAAAAATAAATAAAAATAAATAAATTCTGAGAAGAAAAAAAAAACCCAAAGAAATGTGCAAATCTGAACAGTGCAGAGATTACCAGAATGCATGGTGGAGCAGAAAATAAGTGTTCAGCTCTTGCTTTGCTGAGCAGTGTTGGTGAAAAGCAGAGGCCTAATGTCAATGTTCCTGAGTTTGAATCCTGCCCTCCACTTAACCCTTCTGGAATTCTAGGCATGCCCCTTAGCCCTTCTGGGTCTGCTTCCTTGTCCACATGATGTGGATAATAATAGCACCTATCTAGAAGGGTTGCTGTGAGGATTAAAGGAGGTGAGGCACGTATGTTCTCTGAAACATGACAATCAATACATCATGGCTGCTATCCTTAGCTCAGGACTACACCATTGCAAGAGGAAACACTGAAGACTTGGGACCACTCACAGTATTTTAAAAACTAGTCTTCTATTGTGTGGGTTGGGGTCCCAGAAAATAAAGCAATCTCTAAGTTCTGGAAAAGCGTACTAAAGCCCTATAGATGTCACAGAGGAAAATTTGATTTTTCTAGATGGCAGTTGCAGATACGGGGATGGCGGCCTGCAGGTACCAATAGGTCAGTAGTTAAAGTCAGCACTTACTGAATGAGGTTCCAGCTTGGCCACATCTCACTGTGAGATCTTGGGCAGGCTATATGACCTTGGGGACAATAAAGGTACCTTTGTCTCCAAAGGCTGTCAGCACAAAGCTTTGTATATATACGTTTACCCCTCAGTAATGTTATGTGTTCTGATTACTATCAAATGGAGGAAGCAAATTCATCTATAAATGTTTTTACTGGACACCTTTTAATCTGTGCATACCACTTTATTTAAGAGGAAAAGGAAAGGACATTAGAATGGGGACAGTAATGGCTCACATCTACTGAGTGTTACCTATGTGCCATATACTGCTCCCATTGCTTTAATCTCAACACTACTCTAAACTGCTGTTTTTCAGATGAGGAAACAACTCCAGGGAGGTGAAGGGGCATACAACTAGAATGCCACTCTGTCCTGGCTGGCCTGGGATCAGATTCTGAAGGGTCATGTTAAGGAGTCTGGCGGTGGAATCTGAGGTAGAGATGTCCCTTCTTATTTTTTCCACTCAGAACTTGAGTAGTCTTTCAACTAAAAGACTCCTAATAGCCAGGTACAATGGCACACATCCGTAATTCCATCAACTCAGGAGGCAGAAGTCGGAAAACTGCAATATTGAGGCCAGTCTGGGTAATTCAGTGAGACCCTGTCTCAAAATAAAAACTAAAAAGGGCTGGGGTTTTCATTCAAAGGTGAGGCACCTCTGGGTTCAACCCCCAGAACCAGGTGGCAGCAGAGAGGGGATAGTCAAAATATTTTTCAGTTGGGAATGAGAACAAATCAAAATCAGTTCATTGGTTACACTTTTCACTTTTAAAAAGCAGTTTAGATTCCAACAATAAAATGTCCTAACACTTATATGCTTCTATCCACCATGAATGAGGAAACATGGGACTACTGAAATTTTTAAAATACTACAAGGGCTGAGTGCAGCTCCTGATTTAAAACCTGTGTGTGGTTTTTCAGGCCCAACCACAGGTCACTGAAAAGGCTTTACCTGGTGGCCTTAGAGGACAACTGCCCTCCCTTCAGCAGACTCAGGGCACAGTCAGGCATTGCAGTCTGTATGGGAGGTGTAGTCAAGGCCTTGGACCCCTGGCCGGTCACGCTTCACATGCACCTTCATTCCCAAGGGTCTTCATTCAAAGCCCCCAGCACAGGTTGGTTTCAGGGACCTCTGCTGAGGCCTCTTTATGGGGCCTGGGGTCGGGGTCTGAACATACTTTCTTCACACTGACTCAGTGCCCAGGACCTCCCCACTCCTAGTCCTTCCTTCCTCCCTCCCACAGCCTTGGGGGCTACAATATTGCTGGGAAGACTCCCTCATGGTGAGACACTGCTCCACCAGCACTGAGCCACCGACTCTCCATGCTGCACTGTTCCTCGAGGGAAGATGGAAACCGGGAAGTGAGCACTTCTCTGGTTGGGCCCCTTGCTTATCCCATGGCTGAGTGCGGTAACGGTTTTAACTGTTTCACTGTTGAGCTCCTGACACTATGACTTCTAAGAAATGCAGTATCCACAGACAAGTGGCTTTGTCCCCCTAGGTACTCAAGTCAGAGAAGTCCTGTGTTCCACCTGACCTGCACTCAGCCAGCCTGACCCACACGACTTACGCTGGCATTTGCCTCCATTGGTAGGATCGCCATAGAAGCCAGATATGCAGGTCTCGCAGTGCTTGCCGGTGGTCAGGTTCTCGCACTTCTCGCAGATGCTCTGGTTGATGCACTTGCTGTGGCCGTTGCACTGGCAAGCTGAAAGGAAAAGGACTTGAGGGGCCTCCCGTGGCACAACTGGGTGCGGTGAGTTCCATGAGATTTATCTGCATCTTTAAGTTCCTACTGCCTCTACAAATAAAATCATCAAACTAGCTGGGTATGGGGGTACATGCCTATAATGCCAGCTACTTGGAAGGCTGAGGTAGAAAGATCTCTTGAGCCCAGGAGCTCAAGGCCAGCCTGGGCAACAGAGCAAGACCCTGTCTCAAAATCAAAACAAAACTAGGAGAAAAAAAAATCATCAAAACTGACTTACGGGGGATGTAGCAGGCAAGAATAGAAGTTCATTGGATTAGACAAAAGGGAGTGAAGGGAAGGCAGGGGAATGGAAAGAAAAGACAGTAGAATGAATTGGACATAACTTTCCAATGTTCATATATGAGTACATGACCAGTGAAACTCCACTTTGTATACAACCACACCTCTAATTAAAATACGTTATACTCCGTATGTATAATGTCAAAATACACTCTATTGTCATGTATATCTTAAAAGAACAAATAATTTAAAAAACGATCCTACTCTGCTAATCCTTATCAAAGGAAAAAACACCTGTTAGATACACCAGGATGGCAGTCTTGAAGTTAATTTTTATTTCCTGTTATCATGAATAAAATATGTTTAAAGAGGGGCCCTTGCCAAAATTAAAATCAAGAAGACTGACCATCTGTGAGAGTTAAGGAGCATGCAAAGAGAAAAGAGGAGCAACTGGTGAGTTTCAGAAACACTTCTTTAATTCACTATTACTTTGGGGGTTATCCTGTTTAACACAGGCATGAGGGGTTGAAAAGTCCAGAATCTCTACATAAATAAACCATGTAAGTAAGATAAGTCAATCTCAAAAAACCAAAGGATGAATGATCTCGCTTATATGTGGATGATGACACATAATGGGGGGTAGGAGCGGGGCAAGAATGGAGGAAGGAGGGACTGTACAGAGGGAAAAGAGGGGTGTGGGAGGGGTGGGGGGAGGAAAAAAATAACAGAATGAGTCAAAAGCTATTACCCTAGATAAATGTATGATTACACAAATGGTATGCCTCTACTTCTTGTACAAACAGAGAAACAAGATGTATCCCATTTGTTTACAATACAAAACAAACAAACAAACAAACAAACAAAAAAACATGACAATCATGCTGAGTTCTACAAGTTGACCCTGGGAGAGTTCATTGGAATCTCTTGGGCAGAGCTGGATCTGTTTGCTGTGGAAGCCAAGTGAAGCCTGAGAGAAAGAGTTGTTGGAAAATTGTGGAAAAGGTGCAGCAGGCTGATGACTCATGAAGGTCAATTAGTTGAGCCTGAGAACTTGGTGAGCTAAAGCAGATCCAGATAGGCAGAATCTTAGTGAGCAAGTTCAATGTTTTACTTAAATGCCAGGATGCTGGTTAACAAAAGCTGAGAACATTATTAGCTGAAAAGGACCGAAGCTATCACACTTTTCACAGGAAGGTGGGGGAACCAGTGGTTCTCAAAGTCTGGCTCCAGAACCAACAGCCTCTGTAGCAGCATCCCTGGGAGCCTGTTAGAATCAGGAGTTCTGAGTCTGGAACCCTCAGATTCTTTTGCCCTCTAAAGTATGGAAGCCTCTAGAATAAATGACTGGAATATGGGTCAATTAAAAAAAGACTGACTCACTTGAAACTAATCTGAGAAAAAAGGTCAAATAATCAAAAACAAGTGTACAACTATATGTACATTTTATGTACAACTATAATGCACCAATAAAAATGTGGAAAGAAAAAATTAATCCAGAAAAATCAGAAATATTATCACAGTGAGGTGAAAATTCACAGCAATATAAAGATAAATTTTGTTGTTATTCATTGTAAAAATTAATTTATGCTCATGATAGTAGATTTGGAAAATACTATCCCACCACTCAGAAAATGGTGTTCACATTTGGTATCTTTTCTTCCAGTATTTTCCTGCTTTTATTCTCCATATTTTATTACAATTATTAGTGCATATTAATTGTACAACATACTGGTTTCATTGTGACAATACCATGCATGCATATAATGAAAATACTTCATTTATATCCCCCCTCCTCCTCTCTCCCTATTTCCCTCCCCTCCTCCTGGTCCCCTCCTTCCTTATGTGAGAAATAGAAAGTCTGATGGTCCATTTTCAGAATATACTATTTAGCCTTAAAGGTAAAATTGGGAAATAGAGGGGAAATAGAGCAGAATGCAGACACAAAAGCACCATAGCCTATGGACTCCAATTAGTGGTTCCGAGCTCCCCAACCTGTATCCTATCACAGCCATTTTGAGCTCCCAAACTGTTCCCGCCCCAATTTTTAAACTAGCCAATCACGTATATTGTAACCTGAGCTCCTCCTATCAGAGGAAGGGGCAGTGCTACCTGGGGGAGAAAAACAGGTGGACTACCTGCCCCAGTGTGCTTGCTTGCCAGACTTAGTTCAGTAGCACATCCTCCTGAAGAGGTAAAGTTTGCCTTGCCAAGCTACTTCCAAGTATGTGTCTGATTCTTCTGGCATCCCAGTATTTCTAACACCTATTAGCTCTATTTCTACTTTTACATCATTTTTTTTCTGCTAGATTCCACAAATGAGAGAAACCAGAGATCCTTGTCTTTCTAAGTTTGACTTATTTTGCTGAACGCAGTGATCTCCGGTTCCATCCATCTTCCAACAACTGACATGATTTCTTTATTCTTTATGACCAAATACTACTCCATTGTGTATATGTACCAGAAGTTATTTATCCATTTATTTGCTAATGGGCACCTAGGCTGATTCCATAACTTGGCCATTATGAACGCTGCCAGGATAAACATGTGTATGCAAATATCTCTACAGTATGCTACCTTTGATTCCTTCAGATATATACCTAGGAATGGTACATCTGAATCAAATGGTAGTTCTGTCACTGAAATGGGGTCTGAGAAGGTCCTTGGGAAGGGGGACCTCAACTCAGCCCTAGCAGGTTCTTGAATTACACCACAGAAAGGATTTTAAGGTTGCATCAACAGAGAGATTTATTCAGGGAAGTAAGAAACAGCAGGATATGCATTCAAAGAGACAGGGAGAGCAGGTACTTGAAAATGAGACATGCTTTGGGGTGGTATCAGACTATTTTTTAAAGGAAACCATGTCTATAGTGAACATGAGAAGCATAAGGGGTAGCATCAGCCTAAAGAACTCAGTTCCTTTCCAGAAGAGTAAGCCATGGTTGTCTACTTCTTTTGAGAATCTTCAGGTTATTAACATTATCTAGTTAATAGCATTTGGATATCATGGGTCTTAGTATTTCTCCTAGGCTTCTTTTAATTAGTTTAAAAATAATTCTGTATGTAAACTAGGCATAAAGACACTAATTAACTGGATTTACAGTAGTCTAAACTTTATTAGATCTTTTAAGAATTTAGGTCTGGCAGAAAACAGGCCTGGGTGCAGGGGTTGCAGGGTTGGGGTAGGGGTGGTGGTGAAGGTGAGGGTGTTCATGGAATTTTTAGATTTAAAGAGACAGTCTCTCTGTTTCTATTCTACTTATCCTTACTTCTTCTACCTACTTCATGGTTTTTAGGTTTTTGAGGAATCCCCATACTGATTTCTATAGCAGCTATACTAATTTACATTCCCTCACTAATAGTTCTTTCCCCCACGCCCCTTCTGCTAGCATGTATTTTATTTTATTTTATTTTGAAGATATTTGTTGTGATTGGGATAAAATGGAATTGCAATGTAGTTTTGATTTGCATTTCCCTGATGGCTAAAGATATTGAGCATTTTTTCATATATTTACTGGTAATTTGTGCTTTCTTTTGAGAAGTATCTGTTCAGTTCTTTTGCCCATTTTTTAAAAAAAATTTTTTTAGTTGTAGATGGACACAATACTTCTATTTATTTATTTTTGTGTGGTGCTGAGAATGGAATCCAGTGCCTCACACTTATAGACAAGCACTCCTCCACCGAGCTACAACTCCAGCCCTCTTTTGCCCATTTCTTAATTGAATTACTTGGGGATTTTTTTTTGGTTAAATTTTCTTGAGTTCTTTATATATGCTTGACATTAATCTTCTGTCAGAAGAACTGGCAAAGATTTTCTCCCACTCCACATGCTGTCTCCTTGCTCTGTTGATTGTTTCCCTTGCTGTGTGGAAGCTTTTTAATTTGATGTCATCCCATCTGCCAATTCTTATTATCTGGAGCTACAAGAGACCTATTCAGGAAATCATTGCCTATACCTGTCCCTTGAAGTGTTTCCCCTATGTTTTCCTCCAGTAGTTTTAAAGTTTCAGGTGTTACATAAAGTTCTTTGATCCATTTTGAGTAGATTTTTGTGCAGGTTCAGAGATAGGGATGTAGTTTCAATCTGGTGGAAAACCAATTTTCCAAGCACCATTTGCTGAAGAGGCTGTCTTTTCTCCAATGTATATTTTTGGCTACTTTGCCAAGGTCAGATGCCTGTAGATACATGGGTCCTGGGTCCCTATTCTATAGGACTATGTGTCTTATTTTTATGTCAATACCAAGCTGTTTTTGTTATGATGACTCTAGTATAATTTGATCCAGGTATTATGATACCTCTAGCACTGTTCTTTTTTTTTTTTTTTTTTTTAATTTCCCCCAAGGCCATAGCTGAGGTTTACTGTAAAAGTCTGTGGGTGAGGATGGGATGGGGCAGGCTCTAGGAGGCTGAGTCAGAGGCCTCTGAACTGTCCTTGACACCCGTGTTCTCTGTGGTCTCATTGACCTCACTGAGGTCCTTGCTGTCCCCACCACTATCCTCAGCAGCCAGGCTCTTCTCATACAGGCCTCTCTTGAGATTGGAAGTGAATTGCCTTTGCTCTCTACCTTGTCCTCTGTGGTACCCGGTACCCTGTGTCTGCCCTTTTCCTTCAGTTCCAGGTGCCACCTCAGTTTATCAGTCATCAGGTGAGGTCCCCCATCATCGCATATGCATCTTCCCCACCTGTGTAGTATTCAGGCTCCACTTGGCTGATCTGAAAGTTGAGTGTGTTGGAATAGAGATGCAGGGTGGCCCGGTTACTCTAACTGAAATGCAGGGAGACATATTTGGCACTGTAGTTCTTTACCACATAGCTTGAGAGGCCTGGTCCATCAGCTTCGGAGCCAAGTCAAGGCCCTGGTGGGAATGCTTGACAGCCAGTGAGGTGGTATGTCCATAGAGCACATCATCTGGGTTCTCTTCCATTTTGGCCAAGACATACCCCACAATCTTCCCATTCTCATCCTCAGTAATGTAAGAGAGCGGGGGCCAGGAAAGGCCTTGGTAGAAGGGGTATTTCATCTGGTGTCCATGTGCCAGCAGAGGAGGTTGTAGTGCTGCACATTCATCAGGTCCTCAGGCCTTGCACTGTGCATGTTCATAACCCTGGAGAGGGTCCCAGGTTCAGCAAGTAGTGAATGCACATTTAGAGGCCTGGGTTGCTGGTGCCAGGTTTGGTACTAGGGCTAGAACTGAGGACTGGCTGATGGGATGACAGCAGAAGTCTCCCATACTGTTATTTTTGCTCATCATTGCCTAGCAGTTCCACATCTTATGTTTCCATATAAAATTTATGATTGTTTTGTCCAATTATCTAAAGAATGTCATTTTGATGGGGATTACATTGAATATGTAGATCATTTCCCTAGCATGGTCATTTTTTTTTTTCACATAAAGGAGTTTATTAAGCAAACAGAGTGTCTCCCTGCAGGGTAAGAGAGAAAATGAGAGGAAAAGAGAAAGGAAAGAGAAAGGGCATGCACTAGAGAGAGTGGAAAGTGAGGAGGAGAAAGAAAGTGAGTCAGGGGGAGAGAAAAGCAAGAGAGAAAAGATCAGCATGGTCATTTTAACAATATTAATTCTCCCAATCCATGAACATGGTATGACTTTCTTTCTTCTAGGGTTTTCTTCAATTTATTTCTTTGATGTTTTATAATTTTTGTGGTAGATATCTTTACCTCCTTAGTTAGGTTTGTTTTAGGTGCTTTTTGTTTGTTTGAGGCTGTGTGAGTAACAATTTTTCCAGATTTCTTTCTTAGCAAGTTTCATATTGATGATGTATAGGAAAGTTACCAATTTATGTATATTGATTTGTACCCTGTCACTTTGCTGAACTTAACAGTTCTAAAAGACTTCTGACAGATTCCTTAGGGTTTTCTAGGTATAGAATCACATCATCTGCAAACAGGGATAATTTGACTTCCTTCTTTCCTATTTGCATTCCTTTTCTTTCTTTTGTCTGATTGTCCTGGCTAGTTTCTAGTACTATATTGAATAAAAGTGGTGAGAGTGGACACCCTTGTCTCATTTCTGATTTTAGAGAAGTTTTTTCCAGGGCTGGGGAGATAGCTCAGTTGGTAGAGTGCTTGCCTTGCAAGCACGAGGCTCTGGGTTCGATCCCCAGTACCGCAAAAAAAAAAAAAAAAAAAAAAAAAGAGAGAGAGAAGTTTTTCCCCATTCAGTTTGATGTTGGCAATGGGTTTGTCTTATATAGCCTTTATTACATTGAACTATAATCCTTCTATATTTAGTTTATTCAGGGTTTTTATCATGAAGGAATGTTGAATTTTATCAAATTGTTTTGTTCACAGAAAACTAATTTTCCACAAGGGTGCCAAGAAAATTCAATGGTAAAAACAAAACAGTCAGTCTTTTTAAAAACAGCACAGGAACCATATCTACATGAAAAATTAAAGTTCATGAAGACAAGTTATTGTTTGTCTTTGAGGTCATGTATATAATTACTTACATATGCTTGTTTATTTTAAAATATCCCTCCATCTTTTCAATCTTACTAGTAGATTATCTGTGATGTGTAACAGTATGGTTTATTGCTTATTTAATAGGAAAACTGTTTTTTTTTTCTTTCTACATTTGTGAAGATACATTTCTGGGTTTGCAGGAGATTTCATTTTTAATTTTTTCCAATAATTTCCATGATGTGTTTTTAAGTAAAAAACAAACTGAAGAACAATATGTATGATGTACCTACTTGTAGCACAGTATTTAAAAATATATAAATCAATATGTTTGGAAGTATCTATATTAAATTCTTAAAAAGTGTTTATAAAGGACCAGAGAGAAAAGGAGGAACTCCAGTTTTTATTTTGTATATATCTGTAACATTTTTATAAAGTATATATTATAAGAAAAATTAGTAAAGTAACTCACCTGAAGTTCTCAATATTTTTGTTAACTGACATTAAAAATACTTTTTAAATGAAACTCTTTTCTCCTAAAAGGGCGTGTTAACAATATTTTTCGCTTAAAGGAAATTCATATGAATGGTGTTACTTTCAAGATTGTGTTCCTTGTCAACAGGTAGTGAATGACTTGAATTTGGATACACAGGCAGCTTACCTGGACAGTGAATGAAAGACCAGTTGTATCTACTGTCCTCCAGACACATGCTGGAATTCAGAAGGGGCTGTGGATAGGCGGCTCCAGCAGAGGCCTGTGGAGGCATCTTCACTGGTCCTCTGTAGGATCCCTCCATGCACTTCCCTTTCCCAGTGTTGCTGGGATCGGTACACCAGCCACAGCCTGGCTGCTCCAAGCAACGACTGCATGTATAATAGCCTGAACAATTTTCAGCTATTAAAAGAACAAACGGTAAACAATTCACTAGCAGGTAGATCTAAATTCATTATCTTTAAATGAAGATAACAGATTAACTTAAATCCAAATTACTACTCTATAGTGAACATTTAAGTGAGATAACAAATTTAAAGAGCTCAATATTTTGCCCAACACATTAGAGGGATACCTCCTTCCTCTCAATCTCAGGATGGTGGAGGCAAAAGGAACCGCAGAGAGCCTCTACAGGAGAGCAATTACTTTATAAATTAGGAAAGTAGGAGGCAGAGACATTACATGAATAATATGACCCTGAAGTTGAAGAGTTAATTTCTGTATTTTGTGATCTATCCTAGATTTACTCGGCTTATTTACATGTGTCACTGTGCCTGATTCTGTATGCAGGTTCTCATGATGCAGGACTAGATGACTTAAGCAGAATATCAAATCCAACTAGCCTGTAAGACGTTCAGAGATTGAGAACACTGCCCCATGCCATAATTGTCACCACATGCAAGTTACTGTCACCATTACTGTCACCACACGCCGGGCACTCAAGAGTGCCTGAACTTCCTTTTGCACTTACGGGGGCAGCTGCTCATGGTATACCACTCCATACACTGGCCGAAAGGGAAGGAGGCCACATAGGCATTGGAGTCCACACACTGCTTCATGTTGCTGCACCACATGCACTCAGAGCTGCTGCCGGTGCACTCCCCACACGCAGTCCGCAAGGCACATGGTGTACGGCACTTGGGTCTTTGTTTCACTGGGAATAAAATCCAAGAGGGACACTGAAGAGCTCTCGCTAAGGTCAGAGACTTTTCAAGTATGGGTTTGTGACCCAGTAGTGTGCCACAAACTCAGTAAAGGCACTACGTGACATAGAGAAAACGGAAAACACTGGAGTCATCACGTACTGTTTAGTCAAGGTATTTATACACTCAGGGATGAAATGGACCTTCTATTCAAAGAGCACTGAGGACAAAGGTGAAGGAACAAGAGAATCTTTCAAAAAAAGGAGGGTCTGAAACCCTTTAGAATAAAGGGGACCATGCCATCAATGAAAGAATGGATAAAGAAAATACAAATATACACAAAGGAGTTTTATTCTGCCATTGAGAAGAATGGATTATATCATTTGAAGGAAAATGGATGGAAGTTGAGAACATTATGTTAAGTGAAATAAGCCAAATTGAGAAAGTCCAGGGTTGTATGTTTTTTCTCATATGTGGAAGCCAGAAAGTAAAAATGAAAATTTCAGTGTGGGGCAGGGGTTGGCGAAGAGATCTCAGGAAAATCAAAGGGAGTTCAGTAAAGTAGAGCAAAGGGACCAGAAAAATAGAGGATGGGAGGGAAAGGGGGAAAATACTGGGAAATGATATTGGCCAAATTATATTATTACATCATGTGCATGTATAAATATGTAACAATGAATCCTACAATTATGTATAATTATAAAGCACCAGAAATATGTTTTAAAAAAGAAGAAGAAAAAGAATATAGGGGACCCTGGGTGAACTTTAGGAGTTTTACAACCCATCTGAATTTGTAAAGTCCTATGTTTATAATTTTGAGGATAAGTGGAACCACAACATGCATTAAATTCACCAAAGCATTTAGAATTAATTCAAAAAGGTTGAAAAGCTCCCCTACAAAGTTTAGAAATCTTGTTTTAAGGCAATTCCTACAACGCTACAAATTATCTTCTATACTTCTGTATTTCTCAAACAACTTACAGTACTGTTCTAAAACTAGACATGATTTAGATCCGCAAATCACCAAATATTGCAGTAATTGCGTGTGAGCCCCCATGCAGAAAGGAAAAGCTGGTCTTGAACTCCTCTGTGTGCCGCAGAAGCTGCCCCTGTGCCTGCCATCAAGGAGCCTAAACTTAGAGCCCCCAGAGACATACAAATCAAGAAACTACTCAAAACATTTGACTGTTCAGCACTCAGTCACAGCTCTCACACATTTCTGACTCGCTTCTATCTCCTGTCACAAAACTCTCTTACCATTTTCCTCCTTGCTGAGACTAGTTTCTTGAATACTGTCCCACAGTGACTTGGCTGCTTTTCTCATCTTTTGTTTTTATTTTGCTTTGTTTTCTTCCACAACATGTTTCTGCCACCACCAAGAAATATGCCCTTCGGGGCAATTCTCAACATTTTTTGTGGTCAACAAACCAATCACTCTCAATGTTAATTAGAGTTTTAGGTTTTCAAGTAAAATTATCAATTTTTTTTTGTTTTGTTTATAGCTCAAACTAGTCAGAGCCACAGAGTAATTCCTTCTGCTTTGGAAATTCTGGGTTTTGCTTGAAATATGCCTGAAATCAATTCTCCAACTCTATTCAAGATGATTTCACACATCTCAATATTAACTACATAGTGGGAAATGAAAGATGCCAAATTATACCATGTCTAAGCACAAACATACCACAATGAATCCCACTTACTTATATATAATGATAATGCACTAATAAAATAATAATAATAATAAAAGGAGCAAGTAGATTGGGAGTGGGAAAAGGTACTGGGGAAGGAGATTGAGTAAATTATGTGCATATATGAAGATGGCACAATGAATCCCACTATTATGCATCATTATAAGGCACCAATAAAAAATTAAAAATATGCCAGGTTTGGTAGCAAATGCCTGTAATCCCAGAACTAGGGAGGCTGATACAGGAGGATCACAAGTTGCAGGCCAGCTTCAGCAACTTAGCAAGGCCCTAAAAAACTTAGTGAGACTCCACTTCAAAATAAAATATAAAAAGAGCTGGGAATGTAGCTCCAGTGGTAAAGTGCCTCTGGGTTCAGTCTCCAATATCATTTAAAAATAAATAAAATAAAGTAAAATAAAAGAGATACCTAATTATGACTCTATACTTTCTTTCTGAAACTTCCCAGAACACCTACCACCAGGGTCCTTACCAGGCCGTTCACAGATGCTGCCATTGAGAGGGTTGATGCAGGTTGCAGCCTTTAATCCCCGAGTCGTGGGTTCTGACAAGATTCCACAGAACCCGGCATCGCTGGGCTCAGATGGCATCCACTGCAGTAAACTATTGGTAAATGGAGACACATCTTCCCAGAACCAGTGGGTCATATTGATCTTCCGAAGGCCAACCCATGGGGTTAAGGTGGGCTCGGACTGTGGGCAAAACAGACACAAATATGAAAACAACCAATGTCTTGACCAAACAGCCTACTTTTGATAAAAACCCACTAGGTTAGGTATACCCACAGGTGTAGGAAAGCCTCCTTATACCCTAAACTTGGCAGTTGGGATAGCTCACCACTTCCATATGGCCATTTTACAAAGGACAAATATACAGCTTAGAGAAGAGAAGTATCAAAAATTTCGCCAAGATCTATAGCAAAGTGATAACTGAGTTCCAAATTTTCTGCACTTTATAGCAAATGCTATTTTGTGACCAAGAGATGATCACACCAAATTGGGTTTAAATGCCCATTCACAAATGAAGTCACTTCACCAACCTTTATAAAATATTGGTTATATGTCTATCCTCAGATCAGAGGCTAAGCCTGTATGATGTTTTGTTAATTGTATATATTGTGAGATGATTACCGCTATCAACTAATTGATATCCATCACTTCTCATATTTACCATTGTGTGACCATATTATGTCTATGTGGTGAGAACTTTTTTTTTTTTTTTTTGGTACAGGGGATTGAACTCAGGGGCACTCAACCACTGAGTCACATCCTCAGCCCTATTTTGTATTTTATTTAGAGACAGGGTCTCACTGAGTGGCTTAGTGCCTTGCTTTTTTTGAGGCTGGCTTTGAACTCAGGATCCTCCTTTCTCAGCCAATGACTTTTAACATCTACATACTTAACGGATATTAAGTATACACTATTATATTAACTATTTTATACACTATTATATTAACTACACTATTATCACAATCACATGCATTAGATCTCCAGAACTTATTCATCTTATGTAACTAGAACTTTGTTTTTTTAATAGCATTCAAAAAAATTGTTCTAATTGGTTATACATGACAGTATGCATTTTGACACATTGTACATAAATGGAGCATAACTTCTCATTCTGGTTGTACATGGTGCTGAGTCACACTGGTAGTGTAATCATACATGTACATAGGGTAATAATGTCTGTCTCATCTACTGTCCTTCCCAGTCCCACTGCCCCACCCTCTCCCCTTACTCCCCTCTGCACAATCCAAGGTTCCTTCATTCTTCCCTATATCCCCACCCGTAACTAAAACTTTCAACACTTTGATCAAAATGTTCCCATTTCTCACCCCACCTCCCAAGGTCCTGGAAACACCATTGTGCTCTCTGTTTCTGTGAGTTAGACTGTTTTGGATTCTACACATAAGCAAGATATTTGTCTTTCTGTGACTGGCTTACTTCACTCACTATAAGGTTCTCTATCTGTGTGATTACAAATGACAGTATTTCCTTCTTTATTAAGGCTGAATCATAATCGTGTGTGTGTGTGTGTGTGTTTACCACATTTTTTAATGTATTGCTTCACTTAGCACTGGATTTTATAAAGAATAATAGAGCAATTTACACCTGGGATAATTTTTGTCTCCTACTCTCCTAAAATTTCCTTGCCATTATACTTTAAAAATTTTTTTAAATCAAGTATAATGTTTAACCCAGAAATGAAAGGTATTTTTAATTTTTGCAGTTGAATGTACAATATAGTTTCATTTTTGAGGAAAAAAATATACATGCCTATTAAAATACCTAAAAGAAATATATTTCAAAAGAATTATTATTGATATTAATAAATGATATTTGTTTTCTTGTACTCTTTTATTAGTATTTTTCTAATTTTACTTAACAACATAATTATAACTAATACATTTGTAGCCTTTTAATAACATTTTTTTGCTTTCATGATAAAATGCAAAGTCATTAGCATTGTGGACAAGGTATCTCTGGATTTGGCCATGGTCCCTTCTCGAAGCCCAGCTATAGCATCTTCCTCCTATCCAACCTGCCCCAGACACACAAACTGACCTGCAGCTCTCTCAGTGAGCCATTCCCTCAACCTCTACACCTTGCACAGGATGGTACCAAGGCACAGGGAGCCCACCCTTCCCCTTCCTCTTCACTCCTTCCTACCTTCAGGGTTACCTCTTCCAGACAGCCTCACCCTATCTTGCTTTTTATACACACCTGGGCTCTTCAGACTGGGCCACATCTGGAGTTTAAGCTGTGGGAGCACGTTACACTTTAGTTGTCTCATCTGTCTTATCACAAGAGTGTGAGTTTCTGTTTTTTAAAGGTGCCACCCAGGACCTGGTAGGGCTATAACACCTGAAGAAGAGAGGAGAGGGACCAGAGGTGCACCTGTGGCCAGCTAGGATGGTGAAACCTCTCTACCCAGGTAGTCTCCCACAGAGGTGGACTTGAGAGTCACCAGTAGAAATCCCAGCATGACGGGCAAAGCTGACTCTACCAGTGAAAAGAGCGTGAGCCTTTCTGAGCTCAGAAGCCCTTCATAAGAAGATGCTCTCTTTTGTTGCGCTGGCCAGGTCTAGAAAGATCCAAACAGATGTATGTTTCTTAGTGGCAGTGACAACATGTGCTGAATTAATACCTTAAATCTAAACAACATAAGTGTCTAAATCTGACACCTTACTGGCTGTGGATACCCCATTCCCCACCCCAACAGAATCTAGAGAAAAAACAGGTATGAAATCATCTAGTGATGTCACCATAGTACATCACACACACTTATTACTGTTCATCTCACCTAATATTTTTCATATCTTATAATTTAATAGATATGACTAAGAATAATATATGAAGTATCAAAAGGTCCAAGGTCAGGTAAAAGGCATTAAAGGAAGAGAATGACAGCGTAGTGCTACATCTACGACACGGTGCATCCTGCATTCCTCCTCTTCCCAGCACGTCACTCACAGCCTTCCATGCACCAGCTGCGGTCCTGCCCTCAGCAGAAAGTGGGTATGAGAAACTCAGGTTCTGAGGGTTCACTCACCATGCTCTGTGACGGCTGCATTATTTGTAGCTGCTTAAGGACAAATTCCACTTTCTTCTGGGTTGTGAGGGAAGCCAAGAAGGCATCGAGGTTCCTACAGGACAGCTTAGCCATGTCATAATTCTCCTTGGCAGTAGTAATTTTCAAACACGAGTTTCCAACCAAATGCCAGCCAACGCCACAGATATTTTCTTTAACAAAGGGGGAGAGAAAAAAGAGCTTTAGAAGTTATAGAAAACTACTGTATTACTAGTTCAAGTTACTGAACACCTAAGTGATCCTTGTGATTTGAATTCCAGGTGCTCCATTAGAATGTGGCAAACACAATGACACATTACTCACATTCAGACAAGGAATACAAGAGATAAAAAACAAGTTTGTCAATCATTTTTATTGGATCTCAAGAAGCACATTCTGAGATCAACTCTCCTGTCACTTGGACAAAAACCCATTTGGTGTCAATGCTAGATTGGTACCAGCTCTTTTAGAAGAACAATTAGAAATAAGACTAAATCCTAAGTGGGGAGCAGACAGATGAATACGTACATTGGAAAGGTGGAGTACAGAACTGCAAACATGGAAATGGGTTGGGAATGAATAAATCTAGTCTCCAAATGCTGCACTGTTTTCATATCATCGAGTACAAGTTAAAATGAAGACTCTAGAGACTCACCCCAGGCCTGTACCAGAACATGCCTTTGGGCAAGATCCCCAGGTGTTTTGCTATACATGAGTACCTGAGACTCAGAACAAGAGTGGAAGAACAAGAAGCCCATTCTGCAAGCTGAATTGCATTCCTCAAAGGATATTCAAAAGGGCCCTGGTCCACCTCAAGTGGCCTGCTCATGCCTCAGCTGCTGCATAGTGCCACACAACTTCCCCTTCCTGGATATCAGCTTGGAGCAAATATATCACAGGGGTTCAGTCCCAGCTGGCTGCGTCCAAAGTCATCATTCTAAACCTCAGGATGCCATAAACAGGTACTCAGGACTGGAGGTCACCTCGAAGTTTCTGCTAACACAGAAATCCTCTTCTCCCTCTGCTCAGAGAAGCCCCTGAAGAGGTGCCAAAAACTAGATCCCCCTGTTCAGTGACACTCTTCCATACAGTGCCCAGAAGACTGGCAGCTGAGACTACGGAGTTCTAGTCCCAGGTTATCACAGCCAGGTGGGTGTCAGGGGAAGAAGCGGTTCACTGACACAAATCCAGACTATCATTCCACTCTCCAGAGGAGCAGATAATGATTAATTTTACATCAAAGAACAACTGGAGTAAATACTCAAGACCTGCATTTTAGTTTAAAAAACGAACAAACAAATAAACGTAACACTGGGGGTAGGGATGAATAGATAGAATAGATTCCTCCTCTCTGCTAGGGCTCAACCCAGTCTGGACAAGAATGGGGGAGCAGGCCAAAGTTCTGGACCCACACTCCAGGTGCCCCGTAAGACTTACCAGGCAGGGCGATGCACTCCTGATTCCGGGGGTCCCACTGGCACCTCTGGTCCAGGTCACAGCTCCTGCAACTCGTCTTCTTGTTACAGTAGTATATAGGGTTATCCTTGGGGCAGTTCTCATACCTAGAAATGGAGATCTAAAACACAGGACATATACATAGAGATAACTCATGGTGGTAACCAACAGGATACTAAAGACAACCAAATCTAATTGAGGAAGCAAACTACAAATAAACAAAGAGAGAAATAAAATGCAGATGGAGCATCTCCATGGTGGAAATACTATTGTGGGAATGCCTTTAAGTGGCAAGGAAGCAGCCTACTCTTTAAAATAGCATCCCTTAACCTGCTCATTGGTGAAATGGGGGTGTGGAACGCACTGCTTTCCAAATGTCTCTCAGAGTCTAAAAGTTTACTTATAAAGAGCGCTAAACTGACCAAAAAAAAAAAAAAAAAAAAAGTCTTATAAAGTATAAGAGCTAGGTCATCTTATCTTTTTCAGTCTTAGTATAACCTAAATTTTAAAACTCTGTATGGTGAGCACCAAAATTATGCTGAGCCAAGATACAACATTTAGACAAAAAGAATTTGCAAAGTCTATCAATTCCCCAATTCAATATGGACCACCACACACCTGCCTCAAGCCCAAACTTTCTCCCAAGACCTTGCGCAGGTGGAGTGAGCTCATTGTTATAAGCCTCAGACCAAGGACCAGGTATTTAATCACAGCCACACCCAGGGACAATCATCCTCAGATAGCAGTTCAGCCTTCTTCTAAATCACCACACACAAATTCCTGGGGCTACTGAGACCCCTGAATCAGGATTTATTTAGCATCCTTTCCTAAAAGAAAATCTAGTCTATAAGAAAATCCAAATCTATAACCCATTAAAAAATTTCAACCCAACTATTATATATGATTATAATGCACTAATAAAAGAAAAAAATATTGAAAAAAAACAATCTGGGCCATTATTTATGTCACACATTCAACCTATACCTAAACACAATTAGGATATTTCTATCCTCTGAAATTCTTGAGAGATGACCTCTGACCTGGTCTTCCATACAGCTGAGATGACTAGGGACACAATGGTCATTGCACCAGTGGCAGTCATTGGTGTTGGCCGTGCAGCTGTAACAATCTGTGTGCTGGTCACATCTGTCATGGTCAAGAGCTAGGAAGAGAAGAAACACTCATCAACTGTGACAGCTTTTGTTAAGCACAATCTGAGACAGATTAAAAAAAAAAAAAAAACCCTAACAATGGCTGGGAAGTAAAATAAACACTGAAACTGGAAGCAAAATATAATGGGATGTTCAGGTTAAATAGGACTTAGAAAAAGACAATCTGAAGAAACATTTTTTTTTTACTAAAAAAATATCAAACAGGAAGTAAAAAGCAAAAAAGTTAATTTAACAAGTCTAAGATAAAACAGAAATAAGATCTGGGTCTCTGGGACCCAAGAAGAAACCAACTAGCAATAAAATAAACACTAGAAGCTGGGCATGGTTGTGCACACCTATAATCCCAGCAGCTCAGGAGGCTGAGAGAGGAGGATCTCGAATTCAAAGTCAGTCTCAGCAACAGCAAGGCACTAAGCAACTCAGTGAGACCCTGTCTCTAAATAAAATGCAAAATAAGGCTGGGGATGTGGCTCAGTGGTTGAATGTCCCTGAGTTCAATCCCCAATCCTCCCAATCCCCCAAAACAATAAACACCAGAAACTGCCAAGATCCAAAGAAAGTTATGAAGGAGACCAAACCATTCCTCCCAGTTACAAATACCAAGGCTCATTTTGAGCACAGGCAGTGCCCAGACCCCAAAGCAAGTGTGAGCTGAGCCATGCTACATTTTCTACACATATACATGAATTCCAGAAAGCAAGCTGCAGAACCCTAGGGTGATTGCAGATCTGGTACACTTCCTGTTGACCCCAGAAAAGAGAAACTACACCACCACGCTGCCTCATCTGCTGAACCATCTTGTGGACATGCCACATGGTGGAACCCAGGAAAAGCCAATGGGAGGGCCCAGGGCCCACCCTCATAAAGACCCCAGAAGTAAACCCTTTTGGTTTCTCTTCTTTCTCTGATCATCATTGAAGGATTAGGGTCACCTCTGCTGAGAATAGAATAAAATAGGAAGTTGATACGGAACATGAGATGACAGATAATGAATTCATACTGAATAACCTAAGATAATTCAATATTATTTCCCATATATATATACTTGAACATTTAATTTGAACTTTAAAAAAATCTGGTTAAAAAAATAACTGTTGTACTGATTTTATCCCTTTCAGAAGACAATGAGTAATCCTACAAGGTTCTGGTAATCTTTGTTCTCCAACCTTGAACTTGATTGCCTGGGTGTTCTTACTAAGGATTTATGTTCCTGTACAGATTAATTTGGAGCATCCTGGGAAAATAAAAGCTGCTTCTCTCCATCATAACAGTTACAGTAACTCCAACACCCATCCTCCTAGCTATGGAATTCAACCAACATTCTTACCTGATGTGAACATCAGAGGCATCCTTCTTACTTTGAAAGGACTTTCTCACACATTTATTCACTGTGTTGTTCTGTGTTCTATGTCACAGCAAAAGGGCAAGAAGCTAAGTAGGCAGGGTGAAGAGAATAGCTTAGAAAACATGGGGGGAGCTTCCAGAAGTGGGAATCACTGCTCATCCTCAGCAACTGTCTGTCTGGCTCTCCCTGCTGTATCCAACTAGAAGAGCTAGCAAACAGTTGGTAAGGACAGCGACTTGACCTCTATCTACATACAACAGGCTCTCCTGGGCTGACCTTCCTAATCTCATCCTTAATGTCAGACCTCCACAGTCCAATATGGTAGCCAGGAACAAATTAAAAATTCAGTTCCTCAGGCACACTAGCCATCTTTCCAGTGTCTGATATCCCCATGTGGCTAGTGGCTACCAGACTCAAACAGGGCACATAACAATAGTTCCATTATCAAAACAAGTTCCATTGAATAGCACCGCCTTGGATCAACTGTAGCCAGGTCCTGGAGCTGGTGGACAAAGCCTACAGCCAAGAAGGACTGGTCCCTATCATTCACAGACAGCTTCTAGGAGCTACATGACATGTATAAAGATGTTTACAAACCAATTTTCAAACACCCAGAAAGGCTTTGCACAAGTTATTACTAAACTAGTATTGATGAAAAGGTGAACATAAGAAGTGTACATATGCTAAGCTTCTTCATAATTCTGACAAAATGAGATTTCTAATTAAATTCTAAGTAGAGGAAAACTTACTTCTTTTGGAGAAACATTCTGATTTTAACTTTTCTGCTTGTTCTTCAGTTGCCAACTCCCAGGAGATACACTGAGATGACCTTGTGTCCCACACACATCGGACACCAGGTCCTGCTGCCACACAAGCAGCTTCACTCTGGTGTGCTTCACACTGTTCCGAGGTGAATATGAGGATGTCGCTGAGGAGGAGACTGTTGAAACCGCCAAACACATACATGATGCTAGGGAAAAAAGGGAGAGAATGAATTTGCTGAAAGCTTATGGTACAAATGCAAGATACACTTGTACAGACAAATTTCAGATAATTCTTATGTATCAAAAGTTCTCTAAGAAACTATTTTTCAGGGTTTAGTAATCAGTATAATTCTCTTCCCTCCCAAATTCCACCCTTTCATCCTGACCTGTGGTAACCCAGAATAGTTTCAATAAACCACCTAAAAAACTACATGGAAATTTAGTACACAGTGACATCTTAAATTAGTAGGGAAAAGATGGACTTTTCAATAAAAGGTATCAAGATAACTAAACATGAAAAAGATAATATACTCTATATACACTCTGTATACAAGGATAAATTTCAAATGGATCAGAGAATCACCTGGAAAAAGAAATAAGTTCTAGAAGAAAGAATGGGCAAGCTTCTCTATAGCCTGAGAATAGGAAAAACCTCCATATGACTTAAAATCCAGAAGGTGGGAGAAAATTAATATGGAGAATGTTTGAATTTTATAGAGAAAAATAGGAAAAAAGACATTAAGCATATGAAGAGAAGAGATGCTTAACCTCAGTCATAAGAGAAATTCAAACTAAAACCACACTTATATAACATGTCTCATCTATCAGGTTTGCAAAGAAAAAGACCACAAAAATAGGCAAGGTTGTGGGGCAACAGGCATATGCATACTCTGCTGCTGGGTTTGTAAAACAGTACAAACCTACAGAGAGGAATTTGGCAATTTCTAACAAAATTACATATTTACCTTCTGAACCTGAAATCACATTTCTAGAAATCTATCACAAAGATATAATAGCAAAAATACAAAAAGAATTACGCACGAAGCAATTCATTAATTGATTGTTAATAATAATAGGAAAAGATTCTAACGAACCAAAATGTCCATCAATTGGGACTGTGATGAATAAAATATGATACAGTCACATGATGAAGTACTAGGCAGCTGTAAAACAGAATGAGGAGATTTCTATACATCACTTAGGAAGTGATCTTCAATATATATTATATGGGCAGGGGGAAGCAATACAGAGAAAAGCATATAGAGTATGTGGTCATTAATCTACTGAGGGAAGAAGTGGATCAAACACACAAACACACAGAATTTTTTTTAAAGAAAAATAAGAACCACACAATTTCTCTTTAAGCAGTCTTCTTAAAAGATCAATCCAGTAGCAATGAATATGACCATGACTTAGACTGTGGTATTTAAAAACCATGCTCCTTGCCCCACTCTGTAGAGATTTCAGGTCAGTCAATGTACAGAGGAGCTAAGGTCCTTCGAGTCAAGCAAACTCCTCAGGACAATGAAATACCTTCTGTTTGATTGGCTTAGAGATGCTCTGCAACTCCTCTGTCCTTGAGGCCTGGAGACATTATCTTATTATAATAACCTTTGGTACTAGTGGACTCTGAGAAGCCAGCAAGTTATGTGATCTGCACATGAGCAAAGCAAACTGCACTATGTAACCTAGTGTAACTTGAAACGACCCTAGAATAGAGAATGAACTGGACTGGCTTTCCCACGGGAACCACTTCTTGCTCTTTGACATCCTGTGTGCTTGCCTCTTTATTAGCTCTCCCCTTAACCCTTATATATGGACCCCAATTAACCTTTACACCACCCCAAAGTAGAACCTTTTAGAAAAAAATCTAATGTCACATCTGAATAAGTGAAATCTGTAAGATCTTCTTATACCAGAAAGAAAGACTAGAGTAGTATCAGAAAGACTGAAGAGCTACCATGAAGAGATGCTTACTGGCTGCAGAGGGGAGATGTTTGGAACTTAATAAGAACTACAATTCACCATAGCCAAGTTATGGAACCAGCCTAGATGTCTGTCAACAGACAAATGTATAAAGAAAACATGGTATATCTACACAATTGAATTTCAGTCAGTCAGATAGAAGAATGAAATTATGTTATTTAGTGATAAATGACAACATGGAAACATCATGCCAAGTGAAATAAACCAGACTCAGAAAGACAAGGGTTGAATGTGTTCTCTCATTTGTGGAAGCTAGAGAGAAGTAAGGAATAAAAAAGGCAGACTTCATGAAAACAGAAGGGTGAGCAATGGAGTAAAGGAAGGGAATTGATGAGGAGGGAGGAGGGATAGAAAAGGGGAGGAACTTCAGAATGAAATTGACCAAATTGGGCTGGGGATATAGCTCAGTTGGTAGAGTGCTTGCCTCGCAAGCACAAGGCCCTGGGTTCAATCCCCAGCACCGCAAAAAAAAAAAAAAAAAAAAAAAAAAAATTGACCAAATTATGCTGTGTGCATACATGAATATACCACAATGAATTTCACTTTTCTATGTAACTATGATGCACCAATAAAAAAAAAACCAGATAAACTAGAAGGAAGAACAGTAGAGTAGAAGAAGGGGATTGGGAAGGGAGGATCAAAGTGGGGCAAATTATGTTATATGCATTTATGAATGTCAAAACGAACCCTACTATTATGTGTGACTATAATGCTCTGATAAAAACATAAACAATCATTTTTAAAAGAGGAATTACAATGGACTGAAACACATGATTATTTTTAAATCCTCGAGTTCATAATGACAAATACCTCCTGACCTCAAAGATGAAACTTCATTTGTCATGTGTGGACAATGCAAAGAAATCAGTTCACTATTTTTGAAAATTGGTAAATAAAGAGAAACAATCACTTATGAAGTGATCTTGCCATAATCCTGAAGTGAAACTGACTGCACTAATTTGCAGGAGGTTCAGGAGAGATACTGATGTAGGTCAGATGAGGCTGGACACCTGAGGAATTAGCATGAAGCAGGTTTATTGGCTACAGGGTCCAGAGGGACTATTGCCTGAAACTCTTTGGACCACGAGTCTAGAAATTCTTTGAACTTTACAACCACTGGTGGGGGATGGAGGGGGGCTTGGAAGTTTACATTTTTGCAGGAGTTTACATAAAAGTAATTTTTTTCCTTTGAGTTCTCAGAAAGTGCTTTTTGTCTCAGTTTTTAGAACAGTCAAAGGTTTTACATGTTTTACCACAAAAGCAGGAGTAACATCATCAAGTCTGCAGTTAAACTTAGCTTTTGCAAGACAGAGCAACAGGAAATAGGAAGTTCTAACCACACTGAGCTCTTTTGCAGAAATCTTTGCCGATATTCTGTTAACAGTAACAATTATGGTGAGGGTCTCTGGAGAAGCTTAATTAAGATGTATTGGAAAAAGAAAAAGAAAAAAAAAGATTATTGGTTGAGGAGGGGAGTCACTACAATAACAATATGTATTTGAAAGCATGTGGATACAAGCCTCAAAATCTTGACTATAAGAAACTCTACAGGACACACAACTCAGTCTCTAGCAATAAAGGGAAACATCACAGGTGGGGAACATGTAGATTAAGAGAAATTAAAATACATTTTATAAAACACACAGATCTTGTTTAGATGCTGATTGGAACAAATAAAACTTCATAAAAAGTATGAGACATCTTGGAAACATAGAATGGACATTGAATGATGTTAACAGATTATGATTAACTTTAAAAATATGATGTGTGTAGTGGCCGTTTTTAAGCCTTTAACAAAAGGGAGACAATTCTCCTTATTTGCAGATTCTGTATTTGTTAATTTTCCTCATGCTAATACTTATTTCTAACTTCAAAATCAATACTTTGCAGTACTTCATGGTCAGTTGCAGGCAAGTGCATGCAGAGTGGTGGAACATTTGAGTTGACAAACATACACGTTCCCAGCTCAGGTCAGACAAGGCAGTGCTCTGACTTCTTGCCTCAGCTCTCCTACTGTAACAAGCGTCCCTTTCACGGTTTACTTAGTGTCCCCTTCCTGCATTTTTGTGCTTTATGCTGGTGATTTCATTGTTTACAATGGCCCCTGGTATGGTGCTCAAGCACTGTCTCCTGTTCTAAGCTGTGATGTGCCTTTGTGGAGGAAATATGTGTGTTAGATAAACTTTGTTTAGGCCTGAGTCAAAGTGCTGGTGGCCATGAGCTCAATGGTAAGAAATCAACAATATGCTGTGTTTAAAGAGAAACACACATTGAACAGGGTTAATATTGGCATCGGCTGCTGCCGGTATTCTGGCCCCTCCCACACAAACCATTTTACAACCCAGATCATCAGTCTGTGAACATCCTAGCCAGCCATTGGTCCGCTCCTCAGCCTGCAAACATTCTTGGCAGTCATTGGCCCATTGTTATTAGCCCAAGAAATTCCACTACTTAAGAATAGCTCCACCACCATTCTCTCTCCCATGCACTTGCGCATACCTTCTTACTCTCTTTTTCTCTCCTTCTCTCTCTCTCTCTCTCTCTCATTTTTTTCTCTCTCATCCTGTGGGCAGACACTGCCTGTCTGCTTAGCAAAATCTCTTGCATGAGTTCCCGCGTCCAGAGTGGTTTCTGGGTGCTTTCAGTTAATGTACTGACTGATTTAGGAAAATGTGATGAGAGGCTTGCAGAAACCTAAATGTCCTCTAGGAGCAGAGAGTCAATATTCACCAATTTCACTGTATGCAGGACTTTATAGAACATAACCGCTGTGAATAATGAAAACCAACTGTAATCTGAAATATTTACTTTTTTCTGGGGGAGGGTACTGGAGGTTGAACTCAGGGGCACTCGACCACTGAGCCACATCCCAGTTCTATTTTGTAATATTTATTTAGAGATAGGGTCTCACTGAGTTGCTTAGTGCTTTGCTTTTGCTGAGGCTGGCTTTGAACTCCCTATCTTCCGGCCTCAGTCTCCTGAGTCGCTGGGATTACAGGCATGCATCACTGCACCCAATGAAATATTTACTTGTGAAATTCTATTGTGCTAGAAAAGTAATCTGAACTGGCTTAGGGTGGTCAGAGGTTAATGACTGCTAAAACTGAGTAAGGGGCACCTGGGGCTTAATTATACTATTCTCTCTACTTCTTTATATCATTCAAATTTTTACAACAAAAAGTTTTAACATCTTTTGGGGAGAAAAAGAATCTTATCTAGTTTCTGCCCACTCTTTCCTCATTATCTTGTTGTATCTTTACTGTATACCTTTTAGATGTCTTTCAGTGAGAGAAGTCTCAGAATTGAAAGTTCTCCAAAAGTCTCACATCAAGGTTTTATGACTTCTAAATCAAGTCCAAATCTCCCTCAGGGACATGGTGATCATGTTACCATATGGGGGTTTGAGAAGGTATTTCCAGAGGCAGATCAGACCTCTACTCAGACCTTCTATGTTCTTGACTTGTTGCAGAAAAGAACTTGGGGATGAATGAAGTCTCAGTAGCCAAGAAGGAAGCTTATTACAGAAAGTGAAGGTACACATTCTCAGAGTGTGTGTTTTGCCAGAGTAAGACATGCTTTTGTGGGGTCTCAGCTCCTTCTTTTAAAGGAAACTTTGTGGATTGTGGGCATGGGAAGGTACAGGAGCCTGGGGAACTCAATTCTTTGATGATGGATCTCAAGACACTTACAGTGGTCTGGTCTCTTTCAGGATCTTCTAGGTTGATCCTGTTTTCTCTGATTAGCGGGTAAGGTCTGGAATGTGCCCAAATGATATATTTAAACTACATCTCCCTTTGTGTTGTCTAATCTAGAAAGACACTGCATAAGTTAACTGTCTGTGCACATAAGCCTTAAAGCAAGGCAGTTTTCATAGATGAGGGAAATGGCAGAACTTTAAGATTTATAGATTTCTTAAGAATTTGGGAGTGACAGACCAGGAAGACCTGGGAAATAAAAGGATTAGTAACTCCATCCATGGGACTTTTATATTTAAGCTACAGATTCTCTTGCCATCCCTCTTCTCTCCTTTCTATTTATCTTTTATGTCTTCTACACTACTTCAATTGTAGTGCACTTTAATAAAATTTCACTTCTCTAGTGGCCTAGTGATTGTGTGTCTACATAAGGCTTCAATAACATGCAGAAGATAACAGAGAAGGCAGCCCTAGCTATCCACTCCCACCTGGCTGAATGTCAGGCCTTAAGAATGCAAAAAAGTAAAAGTTAGATCAGATTTATAAACTTCCAAAACTTTGAATGCATTCCCCCAAATCACAAGTAACCCAACAGTAAATAGTGGAGACTTAATGGCTGCAAGTGTTTAAGCATAAACATTGAGTAATCGTTGGCTGAACCCTAAACTACACCAATCTAGTGGCAATCCAGAAGAAGTCAGGCTTAAATTAAAAACAAGAAAAAAACAACTGAGCAGAAAAATCAGCAATGGCACATTGTGGAAGGGAGAGAATTAAAATATACAAAGTCCTAAATAAATAGCGACAACTCCCAGTGATGATGGTGGAGGAATCCAGACTTATTACAATATATTATTTAAGATGTTCCATTTTCAACAAAAAGTTATAAAATATGCAAACAAAGAAAAACAAGTGGCAGGGCTGGGGAGATAGCTCAGCTGGTAGAGTGCTTGTCTTGCAAGCACAAGGCCCTGGGTTCGATCCCCAGCACTGCAAAAAAAAAAAAAAAAAAAAAAAAGAAAGAAAGAAAAAAAAAAGAAAAACAAGTGGCAAATACAGAGGAAAAAGTCAATAAAAACCATCTCTGAGGGGGTCTACATGTTGAATTCAGGAGAACAAGGCTTCAAAACAGCTATTATATATTTAAGGAACTAAAAGAAACTGTCTAAAGAATTAAATGAAAGCATAACATCAATGACTTAACAGAGAATAGCAATAAAGAGACATACATTATAAAGAATAATTGGAAATTCTTGAGTTGAAAATACAATAAGAAAAAAAAAGTACTCAGTAACAGATCTGAACTGGCAGAGGAAAGAACAGCAAACTTAAAAAGAGATCAAGAGGTCTGGGAATGTAGTCCATGGTGGTGCAGTTATCTACCATACACAAAGCCATGGGCTCCAACAACAACAACAAAAGATTAATAATGATTAATCAATACCACACTCAGAACAACTAAATCAGGCAAAGCCAACTCAGAGTTGCAGAGCAACACACAAGAAAGGTGAAAGTTTCTCTTTCAGCACATAAGTCCCTAAAATTAATCTGAAACCATAGCCTTCTAGTACACAGCCTCCCTCATCATCCCTTGCCCCAGCCAAGCCTGTTCCACAATCAGATACACTTACACATCAGGCTCAAACATACCACTGGAATTTCACAAGAATAAAAATAACATTATAACTCAGGTAAACCATTCCAAATTTGAATTGATTTAAACTACATTTTATGGTAAGTGGTCAACTCTGCTGAGTTTGCACAAAACCCAAGAAGATTTTAATAGAAGATTTGTCTACTTGATAGTTATCATTACTGTACTGACAGCTGACATTTAGCAAATACCTATTGTGTGCCAAACACTGCAACAGGAAAACACCAGGAATGCCAAGATGAGGACAGCCGGGAACACGTAGCCACAGGCAAGGTGATACCCAAGTTCCCACTGCTTTCCAAGGGAAAACCTCAAGAGGCATTTGCTAGAAAGCTTTGAGATGGAATATAATACTTCAAAATAACAAGGTAATCAAAATATTTCTGAATATCTATATGTATACACATACAAACACATATCTATATATATTTATGAGGTGTAGCTGACATAGGCGTTTTTCAGCAAGGCAGTGAAATGGAGTGTAGACTTCAGATCATCCAAGGACTACAGACTGGCCCTATATCAAGCTCTACAACCTCCCCATCTCTGTTCCCTGCTTTATCTCTCACCTAAAGGGCCCTCTGCTTTTTTTTTAAATCTCTCCTTACTGTTCAGATACAGCTACTTGAAACTCAATAACCTAAGTACCAAAAAGAATCACAGACCTAATATAGTAATACACATGTAGCCTTTTTGTTGCCCATTCATTCAGATGCCACCAAACATAGCATGTGCCTGTGTGCTAACAATACTAGATAAATAAACATGGCATCTGAAGCAATTCATAGTCACATCAAATACTTTAAACACCAATCAGGAAATTCATACTCTGTGAAAAACTAATGGGATGAGGGAATCCTGCAAATAATTCTAGTCCACTTTCACATCTTCATATTTTATTTCGATTCCATCTCAAGCATAAGAGAAAAGAAGCAAGCACTTCTCCAATTACCTGTTATATAAGACTGCAGAATGGCCAAATCTGTTGACATCATGGTGGAGACTAGGTCTGGGAAGCACTAACCAGCGGTCACAAGCTAGAAGAAAGAAAAACATGTTTCAGAGAGGACTGTCATTCATAATCAACAGAAATTGAGTCTTCAAGAAAACTAACACACACACAGCCTTGTAAAACCTACCTCTCAACTCTATTAGTCACGCTGTGATTGCTGAGTAAAAACCAGCAGCAGTGGAGCAGTAGTTACAAAAGAAAGATGGGTCACATGGCAATTCCAATTAGCATCTGACACACATGATATCACTCAAGTCTATCAAATTTATACCCCAGAATGATCTGGTTTTGGTTTTGGTTTTTGCCGTGCTGGGGATCCAACCCATGGCCTTGCACACGATAGGCAAGCATAGTATCACTGGACTACATCCCTAGCTCACCAGAATGTTTTCTAACTTAAGCAAATTTTATATTCTACAAAGCTTACATGAGTATAATATGTGAGTTCCACAATTATTTTCTACTCCTCCCCATATTGATTTGTCCAAACTTAGTAACTACGTAGAAAAATGTAAGTAGAAAATTAAAATTTTAAAAATTAAACTTTATTGTAAAATTTTAAAGCCCTTTCCTCGATCTCCTAGATCTATTGAACTTCCTTTGTCCTGACCTATGCTAGCAACTTCCCTCTGACTGAACACCAAGGGTGCTCCTGTATCACACCACCCAAGTGCTCACTGCCTCACTCTCTGGGACACTACCTAAGGAGAACTTCTTCAACCTTGACCACAATCTGCATGGCTTTCTCTTACCAGTCTCCACCCCATCTTCCTCAACATGGAGTACAGAGGCCATAACTGCCCCCGCTTCCTGCCTTCCCACCTTGCTTCCTTCCCCCAAACCAGCATGGCAGGATCCCTTCCTCTTCTCTCATCTCAAAGGTCCTTTTCTTGATTCAACAAGATTCCCCTCTCCTTTGGGACTCCATATCCACCTTTGGCCTTCACCACAGCATTTAAATATGCTCAAGGCTCGCAAAGTAAAGAACAGATATCTCAACTCATCCTTGAAAATTAACATTAAAGCAATTAACAAGAATGATTTCCAAAAGAACTGAATGTAGAAGTAATGTTTTTTTAATAAACATATAACCTTAGTCAAATAAATACAAAATTACCATTTGGACCTCTTTCAAGTGACCTGACAGTTTTGAACTAGTGATATTTTCAGTTTCTTTTTAAATGTTTCTTACATACAAAAACATTTCTGAAGAGAAAAATGGCTCTGGGAAGCTTACCAATGTCATAAGCCATGAAATCTGAAGAGAAGCATTTGGCACCATGACTCATGGATGTGTCGTTGTGTGTATTTCCTCCAAACACCAGCATGGTTCCACTCACTATCACAGCTGTGTGCAAGTAACGGGAAAACTGGCTGTCCTTAAGAATGGTCCTTTGAGTTTATTTAAAAATAACAAATATAAGGTTAGTTTTTAAAGAACAGTTATCTATCTGCTAATGCAAACATAGCCATTTTATTAGCTTCAAACCCAAATGCAAATTCTTGCGGAATTTTCCTTACATGTAAGTAACTCTCTCAACAAACATAGAAAATCCTATGAGAATTTTGGCAAAAGATATCAAGACCCTTCAAATGTTCATAACTTCTGACACTATAATTCCACTTTCTGGGTAGAAATCATATGAAACACAGAGAGACACCTATGCACAATACTTTACTAACAAGATAAAAGCTAGAAATCAAAAGTTCCAGTCACACAGATCAGTAGATTCACAAGATGGAGTATTAGAAAGTTACCAAAAATGATGATTTTTATGACAGGCTGAATGTAAAACCATATTAATGGGCACAGTCTCAAATATGTGAGGAAATACAAAAAAGGGGGAAACATTGCTTTAAAAATTACATTATTTCATAACTCAAATTAGTTTTACATTTGTTAAAATGAACATACATTTTATAGGCTGATCAGTAGTTCAGCGTGAGGAGAGCTCTATCGATTAGGAACAGCATCCTACTTGATGATTGTTTTGAATGATGCCCCCAAGGGTGACACTTTGATCATCAAGACAAGGTTCAAAATGGATATGTCTTACTGGAGGAACAGCTCAGTAGCAGAGCACTTGCCTAGCATGTGTGAGGCCCTGAGTTCCATCTCAAACACCACCAAAGGAAAAAAAAAAAAAAAAAGGATATAGTCTACTTAATTATAAATAAGTGTACAAACTCAACTTATACTTTATTCCTTAGGATTCTGAAGGAAAAAAAAAATTTTACAGGTGTGTTCAGTGTATGAAAACTGAAAATCAACCCAAAAATGCCAAGTAGTTTCTAACCATCATATTATAGAATTGTAGGATAATGCAACAAAATATATACCAGCTAATTTATTACCCTATGCTTTTTCCTAATTTCTTTATATACAATGCTGAACAGAATTATCCACCAGGCCTGAGAACAAAAAAATATAGCAAATATAGTTTCCCAACAAGTGTGCCTCTAGAGAATTCAGACTTCAAAGCAAAAGCTCAAGAAAAAGCACCCACCACATCTGGGTGTCCACGTCGTATCTGTAGAGGTCATCTGCCAGCCGGTATTTATTGGCACTGAAAGCTTTATAACCACCGTGGACGTACAGGGCTTTGGTCCTGTGATCATAAACACTGCTGTGGCCATAACCCCCTTGCACAAGGGCACCCTGGGTGTGCAAAATACTCCAGGTGTTCTTATCTGGAAAGGGAAAAACAGTCAAAGGCATGCAGATTCCTCTTCTCTAATACTCAACATCAAAATAGCTCAAGGATGGGGAAGGAAGGGATTTGGGGGGAACTGATGCAAACTAATTTTATGTTTTTATCTTTTAAAAAATCCACCTAAAACTTGTAAAAAAAAAGTCATATGGTCAAACTCCAGTCTGTTAAATGTACTGATGTTCTAACATATTATACATGAAAAGAATTTCATTAAATTTAAAAGCTTGAAAAGAGACAACAAAGAATAAATTGGCTATAAATGCAGATTCCAGCCACATTAATGTTTATAGAAGCCCAATTCACAATAGCTAAGTTATGGAACCAACATAGTGCCCTTCATCAGATGAATGGATAAAGAAAATGTGTTATAATACACAATAAAGTATTACTCAGTCATAAAGAAAAAGGCTTCATGACATATGCAAGTAAATGGATCGATCTGGAGACTATCATGCTAAGTGAAATAAGCCATTCCCCAAAAGCCAAAGGTAGAATGTTTCTGCTGATATGTGGAAGCTGACCCACAATAAGCGGGGAGAGGAGAAGAATGGATATTCAGTAAATTAGACAAAGGATATGAAGAGAAGAGGGGGTGGATAGGAAAAGGAAAGACAGTGGTATGAATCCAAAATAATTTTCCTATGTATATATATGAATATATCACAGTGAATCCTACAATCATGTACATCCATAAGAATGGGGTCCTAATTAGAATAAGATATATTACATGTTTGTATAATTATATCAAAATGAATTCTATGTATATTTTATGTATAACTAAGAAGAACCAATAAAAATATGAATAAACAAAAAGCTTGAAAAGAGAAAATAAAGAATAAATTGGCTATAAATGCAAAAGTTTAAAAACATTTTTTTAAATAAAAGACTCAGATTCCCCTCAAGTGAGAATTTAATTCCCTATGACCTTTAGTAATCAGTACACGTGTGTACTTTATAAACCTGATATCTCAAAAGGTCAATTATGGCTGATACTCCCACTGCACAGTAACAGATAAAATAAAATTTAACCAAAGGAAAGATTACATATTAAGGGAAATTCACATTTCATTAAACCAACCACTAAAGGGTCATCCAAACTTTTTCATAATATGTGTTGCTTACAACTATTTTTATTTATTTTAGAAGGCACCCAAAATATTCAGTGCCTTCTTTGGCTCCTTGCAAATTGACAATAGCACATACATACTACAAAGGGGCATTAGTAACCTGAATTTTACTGGTCATACATCCATGTTATCTGCATTTCAAGATGAAGGACTGCATCAAGGTTAGCTTTTCTCACATCCTAACAATAAAGGGAGAGGTTTTTAAGTTGAAGTTTAAAACATGTCCATTGGAAAAAAATATACCTACCCAAGTCATATTCCTGAACATTGTTTATATATCCATAGAGTGGGCAGTGACCAAAGATGACCAGCATGACCACCCGGCCAGTTTTCAGTGTAACAATATGTGCTGAGTGCCCAACCACTGCATACTGCTCCTTTGCCTTTGGGGTCAACAATACCCAAGATTCATTATGAATATGAAACACTCTCAACTCATTGGTCACATTGCCTGTTGAATCAATTTTTCCTCCATACATGTAAATTTTATCCTAAAGGGAAAATTGTAAACGGGATTAAAAAGAACATTAAAAATTCAAATCTGAGAACAGAAAATAACCAGTTCAAAACCTCAACATTATTCTCAACTTATTAATGGACCATTCAATGAATAATTAGGAAGAGGATGCAGAAAGGAACAAAATAAACCAGTCATACTGTATATCTCTAAAACTGTCATTTTCTTGGACTTCCTCACAAGAGATCTTTTACAGAATAAAATGACTTGGAAAAATAAAGTTGCCTCATCCCACCACATACCTCCAAAAACAAGGAGATGAAAATTATTATTGAGTGACTTGGCAATTCTTAGCCAAACCTGGAATGGGCATAAATGCTAATTGATACTTTTTAATCTACAGTTTTAACCACTTGGAACCATAATCAGTAATACCTCAGTATGGTTTGATTCATTAAAACCTCTTGGGTTCAGAAAGTTGCAACTTCAATTTCCACTTACAACTTAGTCAATCTTATAACCCCAACCCCAAGAGAGAGTCTGCCCCAATTAAAAAAACAACATTCAATAGCTCTTCAACTGCATAATACATAAATTAACTGAGGAAGAGTCCCGTCTCTTGCTTAGTACAGAGTGGAGGTATTTTTACCTTATATAAAGCCAAAGAATGACCATATCTAACAACCACATTGTTCACAGAATGGTTTAGTGGAAGCCATTCCCTAGAAGCAAGATCATACCTATAAAACAAACATCATAGTTTTATCCAAATGACAAAACACAATATCTTGTACTCTTTTATTTGAAACAATTCAGTTTTGAGATGCTCATTAAATCTACCAAGGACAGAGGGAGGCACCTGCTACCATGGCAAACACTCCTGACACCTGGGCCCACTAGGCACCTGAGAAATCAGGAAGGGGAGGTGGACTACGCAACACTGGGGCAAGAAGGAAATAAAAGTCTGCTGAAAGCTTCTAATGCCTCTTCTGGAATCTCCTCTATAATCAAAATCATTTGAAGGTTGCCTCATACTAAAGGGACTTAAGCTGAGTTTATTATAATAACTTTTTCATCATTTTACAATAAGAAACCAAAAATAGAATATTCATTATGTAAAAGAATATTACTCGAAAATGTTTAAACCTAAAAAATTATAAAAATCTAATTGATTTTATAATCCTACTTTCACAAAAGCCAGGATACCATAAGAGCATTTCAATTATACTGTAAATCTACATAAAGACCTTTGAAATGCCAAAAAGAAAATAATTTATACTCTTGCTCTGGAAGTTATACTGATTCATGTTATTGAATTGCCATCACGCTCAGTATTTGAGAAAAATACTTATTGCTATTATAAAAATCATACATGTTCATTATGAAGAATATCACCAATGCAAAAAAAAAGAACTAAAAGTTTAAAACATGACTCCCCCCTAGAAAAGAATATTGTTAACTGTAATAAGCCATCATCCCAGACATTTTCTATGCATATACACAGATCAATAGATTTACAAAATAAATTTATACAGAGAAAATACCTTAGATGATACTTTAAAAGTATTGATTTTAATTTTTATAGAATAGAAAAAAAGAAACCAAAGGAAAACCAGTGCTTTTGTTATACCTTGAGTAAATGTGTCTTTTCTAGAAGAGTTTACATGAATAACCCAAGTTTTAAAAAATGGTAAAAAAATTATCATATGCAACAAGAAAATGTAAGAAATCTTTATCACAACATAATAGCGACAAAAAAAAGTCCATCAATTACTAATGTATTAACAAACTACTGTATATCTATATAATTGAGTAATTACACAGAATAAGAGATATACTCAAACAAAATGCAGAATACTGTTTTAGAAAGACTAATAATGGAAAATTTATTAACATTTTTATGTATTTTTAAAGCATAAAGAAATGTATGTGAACAACTGAAACTAAAATCAGGATACTGATTTTCTTTGGGATTTTGGAGGAGCATGCAAGAGTTTTAAATGTATTAGCAATATTTTTATCTTTTAACCTGAGACATGAATGCACTATATTCATTAATTTTTCTTTATACCTTTTCTTTTGCTTTACATAGTTTATACATGAGCTGAAGCAAATGTAACAAAATGGCAATATCTATTAATGTGAATAGCACATAAATTTGTGTTGGTTATTATTTTGTATATTTTTGGAACAACCCACATTTTTAAAAACCAAGGAAAATTTAGGTTTTAGGGTTAATTTAATAATTAGTTATTAAGTAGCTAATTATTATTTTAGTTTTATTAAATAAATTGTTCCTCATATTAACTAGAGTTATTCACTTAAGTTTCAAAATTATACATAATTTACTTTTGGACAGGATCTGCTAACTTTCAGCTTCAAAAGTTGAAAACCTCAAAATTCACATCTCCAATCCCATTTCTTCTTCTAAGTTCTGTTGTATAATTCACACCCTGTCCACCTTCATTCATTCATATTCCATTCCATAATCATAATGCAATAGGTATTTGCTACTGAACCTGTACTTAAGCTGAGGTAATCTTCACAGTCCACTTATCACAACTTTTCCATCTCAAGCTCTTCAATACATAATTAACATAAACACCACTGTCAAGTGATGTTTTGTAAAAGCAGCACACATGTACACTACTTTGCCTGAGTTCCTTCATGTTAAGAACATCTGCATGCTAGCTTCACAGGTGAATGGCATCTTGGCTGGGTATAATGTCGGTGGCCCTGTCCTTTCTTTCCAGGCTTGCAGATGGCTACTGCCTTCAACATTGCTGGGTTTGAATGTTGCCATGGAGAAGTCTGAGGCCAGCTTGATTTTCCCTCCTTTTATGTGGTTTGCTTTTCTGTCAGGAAGCCTGAAGAATTCTCCATCATTCTCATTCTCTCGTCCTTACTCTTCCTCCTTCTTCCTCTTCTTCTCTTCTTCTCTCTCACTCTCTCTCTATCTCACACACACACATTCTTACTACCTCTCCCTATTTTTTTAAGAAACAAGACTATATTTTCTCACAGTAGAAGTGATGCAAATTCATTCAGAAAAATGTTTTTTCAAGACGCACTGAATACCACTGTTACTCCTTTGTAGAATTCTGGTTATGGAAGGTGTTTCCTAAGGATTTCCAAGGCTTCCAACCACAAACATACACATTATTTGTGTGTAAATTTAAGAGAAAAGAAATAAACACAGGAAGCACAGAATAAGTCCCTAGATGCTCCCATCCACATCTCTCTCAAGTGGCACAAACGGCGCTGAGTCTACATTTTAAAGTATTTTGCTTCTCCTCTGCCGATCTGCCAGGCCAAAGCTTGTCAGAGACATGCAGGTACCTATAATATAACTAAGGTGAACTCCTAGAAGATTCTTACATTTTTTTTTTTTACAAAAGAGAAGCAAATATAAAACTAGAAGCATATGGATGAAATATAAGAAATTCCAAGGACTGAATAAATTCTTTTCCTTCTGGGAGCCAAGTCCAAGATAACAGAATCTTCAACAACTAGTTCTAAGTCCTGGACAAGTGGGTATCTTCCACAGAAACTTCCATAACAGTATCTGGGAGCCCCAAAGACCACAGCAAAGGTTCTGTAGAGATAGGACCTGACCCCAGCCAACAGGAAGCACAGAACTACCTGAAACTTCCCAAACAATAACTTGTCCTTTTTTTTCTAAAAGTTCAACAATTTGATTAAATCAGGTTTTCTCATTGAGAAACTAAAATTTTTCTGAAACACCTTATTATACTTCCATCCATTTATTCTGTTCATTACTCTTTTCCTCAGTGACTTCCTGCCTGTCATGTGCTTTTACTTTTCAATAATTTTCTTCAACTTTTTCATTTGCATTCACTGAAATTATCTCAATTTGTCAGTCATTTGATTTCATTCTAGGTTTTGTTGAATCTAATTGATTTATTTTTCCCAATTGATCTGTAATCTGTTTTCTAATTGATCTATAATCTCTCATTCTTTTTTAATTTGTTCTTTTTAGTTATTCATGACAGTGGAATGCATTTTGATATATTATACGTTCATGGAGTATGCCTTCCCATTCTTGTGGTTGTACATGACTTTGATCCCATATCTTACAATATTATCTTCTTGTCTTTTGGCTTGTTTTTCTGAATCAAATTCTAAGTTAAGCGGATCTGTAGCACAAAACATTTGAAAGTAATCTCCTTGAAGTGACTTCTTAAGATGATGGGTTCTTATCAGAATTTACATGCTAAATTCTATGTTCCTCTTCACTTTTTCATCATAGAACATTTGCATTAGTATAATGTCATTTCTTTCATCTTTTTTGTTCTTAGACATAGCTCTCCAGACATTTTACATGCAAAGTATGGGTGGTTTCTCGGTTCTGTTTCTTAGACAAGCTTATAGCATTGCAATCCTACTTTATCTGGCACTTTACATTCCATCCACTTTTCTGATGGATAAATATAACTTTTCTAAAGTCAAGGAAATGTTTGGAACTTGAATTAATGGTTGTACACTGTGTTAGAATAAAATACTCAGACTCTCTGAGAGCTTGTTCAAATGCCCTACCCCAGTGCGTATCGCTATTGAAATAGAAGCCCTGACTTCTGGGCTATTGGGGACAATTCTCATATTGTCCAGTATGACTTCTGTGAGGTACAGAAGTGGTCACCCTTGAAGTTCTCCTGAGTCTATTCTAATCCATTAAGTCCCAAGTTTTTAATTCTGTGAGTGTTTCAGTGAAATTGACACAGATGTATTAAAATAGGTTGGAAATCATAATTTAGAACTTATATGTTATTATATTTATTAATATTATCACATTATAATCAGTATATTGCAAATTATATTATCATTAGATAATTATACACTATATTTAAATTTTTAATATGTTTTCCTCATCTGGGTCAATGGAACGAAATGAATTAAAGTTCACTGGATAAGGTGATACTCCTTTCCTTACTTGGTTACTTGTTGCTCAATTTTTATTTATTTATTTATTTACTTATTTACTTATTTGGTACTAGAGTTAAACCCAGGCATGCTCTACCACTGAGTTAGACCCCCAGACTTTTAAATCTTTTTTATTTTGAGACAAGTTCTCATTAAGTTGCTGAGGCTGGCCTCAAACTTATGCTCTTCCTGCCTCATCCTTCCAAGTCACTGGAATTACAGGTGTGTGCCACCATACCTGACCTGTTGCTCAATTTTTAACTTTTAAAAAAATTTTTGTTTGCTCAAGGAAAGGAAATAAGTAATGATATTTCAACTGGCAATCTTAACTCAGTAGACCAAGCCCTTATTTTGCAAGAAGAACATTGGGAGACATAAAACAGACAATGCTTTTTCAATACAACTTAAAAGATTTGGGACAAAAGGGTCATAGGAAAAATAGAGAGTAAGAGCAATTCCCAGAATATGTTTATTTGAGAGTATAAATGACTATATAATTTACAATTGAAGTTTCAGAAACACTATTATTAAAATGAATCACGGTACTTACTTTCCATGGAAGTTGATAAAACATTATTTGAAACTATATTAATATTTATACCAAATATCTAAAGCTGTAAAAGTCATATTTTCATCAAGTACAAGTAGAAAACAATGTTACAAACTAAAGAGCAAATGATTCACAAGGTACACCAGGCAAATAAAAGCATTATGTGACAATAATATACCGAGGAAAAATATTTGTGAGGGAAATAAATGATTTACTTGCTCCCTAATGTATTTGGTAAATATTTATTTGAGTCCCTTCTATGAGCTAAGCCCTGAGTTGAGGGAGGAAACAAGGTCCTTGGAGAACTCAACTGGAAAAAGCAGAAAATGAGAGCACAAAATAATGGGCACAAATACAATTGAAAATAATCAATATTGCTATAAAGGAAATGAGAACTGTGAAAAAGAACAGCAGAGAATAACTTGCCTGCACTGGATGATCAGAGAAGATCTCTCTGTGGGACAATTAAACTGAGCTCTAATGGGTGAGAAGAAACTAGCCCAGAGGTATAATATCAGGAAATGGCAAATGCAAAGTCCCATGAAGGATGCTTAAGATGAGCTTTGGGTGAAAAGGTTGGTGGGGCAACACAGAGAATGAAGACAGAAGAAAAACAAACTGAGCCTAGGAAGGGCAACTGTGGTCGGATCCTGTGGGATCATTAAGGGTAAAGGGAGGGCATCAGTGGGTTGTAAGAAGGGATTAATGACATGATTTATACTTTTAAAATATCACCCCAATTCATCTGTAGAAAGCAGATTAACAGGAAGAAATGGAAGCATACACATTTGACAGGAATCCACTGCTGAGGACCAGGTAGATGATGGCAGCCTGGGCATGTAAAAGAACAAAGATGATGTTAGATTGAGAGTTGATGGAGCTTGAGATGAGGCTATGGCACAAAAAGGTGAAGGGAGGGAGATCAAAGCGACTCCCAGATTTCTTGCTGCAAGAGAAGTGAAGGATGTCAGATGCAAGGGTAAAATGACATAAATGGCAACATAAATATCAAGCATGACAGTGGAAGGAACAATCACTTTCACAAGTTTAATTTTACCTTTTTATTTCATGGTGGCAGCACAAGAAATACAAGTGGTTAGACTTGAGGTAATTTTCAAGGCAGCACTAGGAAGAGTTGTTGACATTATTGTTGTCCCCCATAATCCCTGCCTCCTGGTGTTTACATCCAGCTATACAATCACCTCCCTTTCAGAGTAAATAGGATTACTGATTTGCTTCTAAATAAACAATATGGCAAAGATGGTGGGATGTCATTTCTCTGATCCACCCTGCTAGCAGTCAGACAAGACTCTTCTTATGGCCTGATGAATAAGCAGCCACATCAGTGAGGTTCAAGTGACACGGAATGGATTGTAGCCTCTTGGAGCTAAAGGTAGCCTCTATGAGTTGAGGGCAGCTTTTACCTGACAGTCAGCAGGAAGCTGGAATCCTCAGCTTTACAACCACAGTAAACTGATTCTGGCAGCAACCTGAGTAAGCTTGGGGGTCAATCTTCCTTGTGTAGATGAGAATGCAGAACAGCTGATACCCTGAGTGCACAGAATCAAACTCCCGACCAATGGAAATTGTCAAATAAGAAAAGTGAGCAGTTTCAAGATGCAAAGTTTATGGTAACTTGTTATGCAGTAAGAGGCAACTGATACTCATACCAATATGGGGTGGGAAAAAACAGTAAGTCAAGCATGAGTTCAAGATTTATGGATGAAGCAAACAGAAGGATGGCGTGCTCATTAACTGAGATGGGGAAATCTGGAGGAAAAGCAGGCAGGAGAGAATTATCAGTTTTGGACATGCTGAGTTCTTTATTCATATAAATACAAAAGATTGAGATGTTAAGTAAAGAACAGGAGATATGGATTCAGGTGAAAAGTCTAAGCTGCAGGTATAAATTTGGGAATCACCAGCGTTAAGGCCAAGATATCACATGAGATCACCAAGAGAGTGAATATAGACCAACTCCTGGGGTGCACCAGCATTCAGAGGCAGACCAACCCCTGGGGTGCACCAGCATTCAGAAAGCAGTCAGATGAAGAGGAACCAGCTCAAGAGTCTAAGCAGGAATAAATAAATAGATAAAAAAATCAAGATAAATGTGACAAAACATTGGTTCAATATCCAACATGATAAGGACTAAGAATGGGCAATAAAAAATTAAGCTACTCAGTCACATTCCAAGTGCTTAATAACCACACGTGGTTGGTGACATGACAGTAAACACAGAACATCTCCATTATCCCCCAGAACTTCTACTGACAACCACTGGTCTACAGAACCAGAAGAAAGAATAAATCAGTGCAGTGGTGAAGGGTCAATGTTGTGGTGGGCAAATCCTTTTCTGAAGAGCTTTATCTTTCAAAACTGAAACAAAGCAAAGCCATTAGGTCAGAAAAATAGGAGAAAAAGGCTGTGGAGATTTGAAATGTGAAAAGGAGGTATAAGAGTAGAATAGGAGAATGGAAGAGAAAAAGACAGAATCAATGGATTATGGACCCTTCTGAGGGTCAAAGATGGTTGGAGGTAGGGTACTGAAAGAAAATTCAAAAAGCTTGGAAAGTGTCTCAGGTCTGGTTCCCTGCAAAGAGAGCCTGTAATAAGATTCGTCAGCAAGTGACTAAACAAGGGAATACTCTCTGGATAAGCATGTCAGGACTGAGATAATCAAGATACAGGGGAAGGAAAGGCTAGGTAAATGTAATCTCAGCTGAAATCTGGTTTTAGCATGAACTCAAGGGGAGCTCTGGATCCAGAATGGCACCACAGTCTTCCCACATAGAAATAGAGTCTGACTCTTGAACATCCATGTCAGTCAGTCACTGACTGGGGCTATGGTGACCACCATGCCAGTTTACTCAGGACTAAGGAATTTCCTGGGATGCAAGGTTTCTCAATGCTATACCTGGGAGAGTCCCAAATACATTGCCTTCCAGGTATTTCTGGGTTAGATGGCTCCAATCTGCTAAGAGAATTCTATAGAGAAGGAGACAGCTGTGAGCTGACAACAATCAACTTTCACAACAGCTGGTGACTGGGTACACCAGCCAGGTAAGGGTACTGGGACTTGGGCACCAACAGTGTCTATCACAGAAGAGAGTGACTGGAATGTAAATGCTTAGAATTGCAATCATATGGAGGGGCTGCAGTTTTTGATAATGACACAGTTTAGGAAGTACCCACACTAATGATTTGCTTGAGGAAGAGTGGACTGGAGAGCAGGATTAGCCCTGAAACACTATGGAGCTTTCTCTGGGTTGTCCAGCAAAAAGAGCAGAGACTGATCACTGTCTTTCCCTTAGTGGGAAGGGGTGTATGTGCAGAAGAAGCTCTGTATGGAACCAATCTATAGATCTACAGGTACTATTTGTACTATTCTCATGCTGGCAGACAATTCTATCAAAGAAAAACATGAAACTGCTTTGAATCTGTTTACACACATACACACACACACACAAAAATCTTAAATACAAGGAGATTTAAAATTCATATTAAGGAAAAAGTGCTGTAGGCAAAGAAAGTAGTTTGAGTCTATGGTATGGAGAAAGAAGAGAAGCTGGTGGGAGAATAACCTCACTTGACTATGACCGGGATCTGATCAGAAATTAAAGGACTTGAATTAACACAGCAACTGTGGGAACAGAGACCGGACAAGTTTTACTGAGAGACACTTTGAAAGTGTACCTGTTGGTCTTGACCTAAGTAGTCAAAGGAGAGAAGGGAATTAATGGAAAACTTCAGGATTTTAGCTTGACTGAACGGCTGGCGAAAGGTGATGTCATTGATATCAGGATTAAAAGCAAGAAAACATCAAGGTGATTCAGAATATCCGTTCTGGAGATTGAGCATGATTAGTACTGAAAGTAGTGGTCTTTCAGAAACAGCTTGTTTTCCACTAAAATGTGGGGTTTTTTGCTGTTGTTGTTTTTTTTTTTTTGTTTTTGTTTTACCAAGGAGAGCATTTATAGGAAACAGGGACTATGCTTTCAAATCCAGTTTTATGGGGAGATCATTAAATAAGTGTAATGCAAGTTCCATCGAATTTTCAGACTTTGGGGTGGGGGATCATTTTTTTGGTATAAGACTGCTAAAACTAACCCAGAAAAGGAACTTTACATGTTAAGAACTCCACTCCTCATCCAACCACCCCTCATTTTACAGAGAAGAAACAAGTTCAGAGACTGACGCCTGCCCAACTGATAGGGATAAAATTCCCATTAAAAACAAGAGCAGCAATTCAGCACATTTCCCACATACCCTTCACAAACATTTGGCGACTTATTCTTCTAAGTTGCAAAGTTTGTTTTGTTATATTTGTTTCAACCGTTACATTTATTTTTTAAAAATCAAGAGAAGGAAAGAAAAATTTTGGCATTTTTCCAACATTTTTGCTCTTTTACTTTTCTGTCCTCTTCCTCAGGTTCTGAGATTCCCTCTTTTCTCATTTCCTTTCTGGTTAGAGATCTTTCTTTACCATTATTTTAGAAACATATTATCTTAGCATTCTTTCATCAGAGAATGTCTTAATTTCAGAGTTTCCTCATGTTTGTTTTACAGAGTCCAGTTTTTAACTGTACTTACCACTAAAACAAAAAATAGGGGAAAGTGACCTTTATATCTTTTAAAGTTTTTTTAAAAAGTTCTTCTTTTCGTATTCTATTTCTAAAACACTACTTACTGCATTTATTCATTTTAGATTTGTCTTCAATTCTGTAATTACCTTTAAATTTTTTAAAAATTCTCAACTTCTATTATTTCATTTCTGAATTTTTATAGTTCTTGATTAGATTGTTCTTTCCTATTGTGTATCATTTTCATATTGTAAACCAGGAAAGCTTGTTTTGTAATATTGTGTTATAATTTTCTTTCTTTTGGGGGGTTGGGGGAGGTACCAGGGATCGAACTCAGGACTCGATCACTGAGCCAATTCCCCAGCCCTGTTTTGTATTTTATTTAGAGACAGGGTCTCCTGAGTTGCTTAGCACCTCACTTTTGCTGAGGATGGCTTTGAACTCTCGATCCCCCTGCCTCAGCCTCCTGAGCCACCAGGATTACAGGCGTGCGCCACCTTGCCCAGCATGTGTTATAATTTTCATGTTTTATAACTTTCCATTTTAATTCTTTCCTGTATGAAGGGCTTATTCTAGTCCTTACTCTCCTTTTTCTGGTAAGAACTTTCCATGAGATATTTACCCTTGATATTTTAAAGTAACAATGTTTCTCCTTGCGTTTTCACAGGGGAGGTCAGCTGTCGGATGGTTCTACTTTCTCAGTTCTGGAGCTCACTCTTTGCTGTTGCAATGGAATGTTCCCGCAGATGGCAGTTCACCTGGTGAGAACACCTGGCTCTGTTCCTTTCTCACTGCTATCTCAACCTTCGCTCACTTAGTCTCCACTGTCCCTGTCCTGTTCAATATGAATTCTATCCCCAGCATTTCTCCTGCAAAGAAACTGTGCCTGGGCAGTTAAGAAAGAAAGGGGGAGAGAGGGAAAGAAAGAGATGAGGGAAGGGAGGGAAGGAGGGAGAAAAAAGAAGGAAGAAAACTTTGGCTGCTTTATTTTGAGAGTAAATCTGGCACAAACCGCTCCAGCATCTTCAAATCCTACTGTGGATGCCTTGAGTTTACTTGGCTACTAGCATATGCAACATCTCCCAGTCCCAGCTGTGACTCTCAACGTGGTTTTCTGAGCCCATGAGTGAGTAACTTCCATTCTGGATGCTATGGGTTTCTCGCTGCTGCCTGCTGCTTACTTCTGCACAGAAGCTGACACCACACAAGGCTTGTAGTTATCAATGGTTCAGCCCCACACAGTCAAGAAACCTCCACACCAAGTTTTCTTACGGGTGTTGCTCTTGTATTTGTGGGTTTTTGTTTTTGTTTTCTGTTTGATTTTGCAGTACTGGTGATTGGACCCAGGGATACTGTACCACTGAGCTACATCCCCACCATTAATTAATTAATTAATTAATTTTTTGAGACAAGATCTCAATAAGTTGCACAGGCTGGCCTTACACTTGAGATCCTCCTACCTCAGCCTCCTGCCTACCTGGGATTATAGGCAGGAACCAGCATACCTGGCAATCATGTATATTTGATTTTGCTATTTAGTTGTTCTATGTGTTTTAATGACTATTTAGGAGGATTCAGAAACCATGTCACCACTGCCATATTTCCAGAATACCTTAAAGAATAGATGCTGGTGTTTTACAATTTTCACTAATAGCAAAGGCCTAGAAAATATTTCATGGTCACAGAATCACTGAGTAATTGTTCATAAATTTCTTATGAAAGTCAGTCTCCATGAAACTATTCATTCAATTAAAATAGAGAGTAATTCCCTATTTATAGAACCTATTGTATGTACCTAAAGCAAAATATCAAGAAAATTCTCTCAAAAAGATAAATTATTGCATGCCAACAAATTCTTTCTGGATTTCAGCTTCAATAACTCAACATATTTGAAAAAGTTTGGAATACTTTTATAAGAAATATTTTTCATTAACAGAGAATTTCCAGGCAGGGGAGGGGGGAGGTGCTGAGGAGTAATACTGACCTAATTATATAGCTATATTGTGAGCATGCATGAATATGTAATAAAAACCCCTTCATTATGTACAACTACAATACACCAATTTAAAATGTGGAAAAAAATCCAGAGATTTTCCTTAAGTGGTAGAATTATTGATGATATCTTTCTTTTTGCTTGTTAATAAATTTGAAAAAAAATGCAAAACTAAGCTTCCTGCAAAAATGTTTAAAACAACTTACGCTAAAACCATGCTGTAATCTGAGTGGTTGAACATATATCCTCCAACAATCCACATTATGTTTCCATTGACCACAGCTTTATGAGACGCTCTGGGCAGCTTTAAGTTCGAGTATTCCTCTTGAGTCCAAAATGACTGGTTAGCTGGCACAGGAACTGAACATCCAGGGCCTAATAAAACATAACAAATTAGCTTCACTAAATGCATCCTGAAAGCTTACTTCATTTCAAGTTTTAATCACCTAAATGCAACAATTTTTTAAAAGAACACATAGTTTTTCCTTAAGCATTGCATATATGACATATCTCTGTTTTTAATTTACTCAAGGTATTGGCAAAGAGTAATCCCTAATTCAAAATCACATCCTTTCTAATGTTGACTTCACCATAACCAGGTTAGGCTTTTTTAGCCAGGCGTGGTAGTGCACTCCTAGAATTCTAGCAACGTGGGAGGCTGAGGTAGGAGGATAACAAGTTCAAAAACAGGCTCAGCAATTTAGTGAGACCCTAAAAACTTAGAGAGACCCTGTCTCAAAATAAAAAATAAAAATAAGGCTGGGGATGTGACTCAGTGGTTAAGCGCCCTGAGTTCAAGTTAATTTTTTTTTCAAAAAAAAGAAACAAAACAGAACCCTGTGTAAACAGTTCTCAGGGTAAGACTATGCAAAGGAATTATTAATTCAAATTGAAAAACCTAAAATGTAACAACTAGACCTGGGAGTGATAGTAAAAACTACCCATCTTCTAGTAAAGCAAAGAATTCAACAGATGTAAGAGACAGAATCTGTTCTTGGAAGGTCTGGTTTCTGCTGCACCTGTTGCAAGATGAAAGGTACACAAATATTCCAAACGTTAACTCCTCAGTATCACCAAACCTGACAGACGAAAGCATTTAAACAAACACATTTCCTTTCAAAATGAAAAGGTTCTGAGGAAGGAATAGGTATATAAATAAAGTCATCAAATCGACAACTGCCCTTAGCCTTTAAGGAATCCCCTAAAGCTCCTTTAATAAGCTATTTATGCAGATAATGCCTTTAGGTGACTGCTTTAAGTTTTCATTGCACAACTGACAGCAATTTGCTCAGAACTCAGAGAAAGTCTTAGGGGAAATGACATTATCGTCAGCTCTTGCCCCATCTCCCAGCTTGGTTCTCTGCTATGTCCTCTTATGGCTGAGACCGAGTTCTCCAACTTTCATGAATGAGCCGCACACAATGTGAAACCTCTCCACAATTCTAAGGAGACCATAACCACATATGTGTGACATTGAAAGATTTGTAAGAAACTGGATTAAGTGAGGAGAAAGCTTACATGCCTCCTGATATTTGATGAACATAAACTGTACAGATGCTAAGAATAAAGTCAACTAACAATGTACTAAACTGGGAACAATTTGGAAACTGAAAGAAAAACAAGAGAAAGAAGTTCCTACCCTGCCACTCAGAGAAGCAGGAGCATCCTCTGACATCACTTGAATTGCAGATGCCTCGATGAGGAAAACCACAGTTGTCTGTACAGTAAGGAATGTCACACGAGTCACCTTTCCAGTTTTCAGAACATTCACACTCCACACTGCCAGTACTGTTGCTGGTCTTACATTCTCCTCGGCCTGAGCAATTATTTGGACACATGTCAAAACTATAAAGACAGGGAAAAAACTAAGTCAACACAAAGCAATACATCAATGAACTTAGCAGAACTTCCTCTTACGTAACACTTAAGGATTTCCCTGTCTCTTCAGCTCATTCAGAAGCATAAATGCAGTGCTTACCACTCAGTCCACAGGGGTCACTCCACACAGCACAGCTCAAGCATGAGAGCTCAAACGCACGCACCCTGGTGGAGTCTCATGAGAACAGGGCAAGAACAAGTGACTCATAAAGTTAAAGAAATCACAAGGAGAGAAGAGATTTGTGCACATTTGTCCAGATTTGGCTGCTCAAGCCTGGGACAACCATCCTATTCTTCTCGGTAACCCTCTAGATGCAAGAGCCACACAACTGCCAAATTCACGTTTGCAAGTGTGGGAAGGAAAAGGACAAAGTTCCAACCACACGCTCATGGTACATAGCCCTCTGGACCGTCTCTGACAATTTGTAGAACTTATGATTATTGTCCAGAATGTTATATTTAAAATTCTTTAGTAACTTAACCCATTTCAGATGAATGAAGCAGAACCATATAACTTAATGTATGAGTTTAATTATTATTTTTTTAGTTGTTAATGAACATTTATTTTATTTATATGCAGTGCTGAGAATTGAACCCAGTGCCTCACACGTGCTAGGCAAGTGCTCTACCACTGAGATACAACTCCAGCCCATTTGAGTTTGTTTAATTATAATGTGTTTCATAGTAACATGGCTTAGGATAACTATATAGATAACACCTAGAAACAACATAAATCAGGGAAAAGTAGGTGAGATAAATGAACTATTATGGTTTGGATACGAGGTTTCCCCCAAAAGGTCAGGTGTGAGAAAAATGCAAGAACATTCAGAGGTGAAATGATTAGGTTATGGATTAATCCACTGATACAGATTAACTGGGTAGTAACCGTAGGCCAGTAGGGTGTGGTTGGAGGAGGAAAGTCCCTTGGGCGTGCCTTAGGGGTATATATTTTGTCCCTGGTAAGTACAGCCCTGTCTCCCTGTCTCCCTGTCTCTCTCTCTCTCTCTCTCTCTCTCTTTCTCTCTCTCTCTCTCTCTCTCTCTCTCTCTCTCTCTCTCTCTCTCTCCCTATCTCCCTATCTCTGGTTCCTGGTGCCATGTCCTGAACTACTTTCCTATACCATGACCTTCTACCATACCATTCTGCCATGATGTTCTGCCTCACCCCAAGCCCAGAGCAATGGAGTCAGCTGTCGGGGTTTCGGCCGGACCCCTGGCCCTAGGTGGAGCCTGGCCAAGATGGCGCCTGGCAAGCTGCCAGTGAGGTTGAAAAACTGCTATTCTGCACGTATACAACTAACTTCACCTTGAGGAAGTCTCAGTAATTGGTCAGGGCCTCTGCATGATTCTTGCGTGATTTTTAGGTGCTTCAAGTTATACCCATATACGTCTATCTTCTCCCCACATATCATGAATATTCTAATTAGTTGATATAACCTATATAAGTGACAATAACTTCCCAAAAGGGGAAGAAATAAAAAGAAGAATCAGCTGTTAATAAAGAAGCTTGCCACCCATCACGTCTCCGGGTCGTTCTTGCTGGCGAGAGCGACAAGTGGTGCTGAACCCCGGGAATCTTACGTGCCGCGGAGAGGTGAGTGAGGTGAGCAACGATCCGTGAAAGTGTGCACCCAGATCTGTCAGTGGACAGGGAAGTTTCCTAGAGACGAGAATATTGTGATTGCGATAAAGTTCCTAGGAACGAGAGGTTAAAGTTTCCTCAAAAAATGGGGAACGAGGTTGCTAGATGTAGAATGGAAGGTCCCTTGAAAGAAATTCTTAAAGCTAACGGCACTTCCTTAAAGACAAACTGCTTGGGCATTTTTAAAGCAGGTAGAGGAGATTTCACCTTGGTTTCTGGAAGAAGGATTGTTAACTATCCCACAGTGGGAACACCCGGGGGAAGATTTAAAGCGCTGTCCGGTAACGCTCCCAGGGACGTTAGCAGTTTGGTCATTAGTCAGAACTTGTTTACGTTCCCCTCGGGAGGCTTTACAAAAGGCAGTTGCGCAGGGAGAGGAAGTGTTAGAAAAGGTAAAAGAAGAGTCACAAAAGGGCTCTGTTAGCACTCAGTCAGATTCTGATGAGAGCGAAGAGGGACTCTCAGAAATGGAGTTAAATAAAATTAGTGAAGAAACAAAGTGTTCTCAAGCTGGTTCAATTAGTCAACAGGCATTAAGGGAATTGGAGGGCATAGGGCAGCAGCTAGAAGACAAAAAAAAGGCGTTACAAAAAAAAGAGTTACTCAAAAGAGTTGAGCTTACAAAAATATGCAGTGGCGCAGTGGAAAAAAAAAAAAAAAAAAGGAGAAAGTACAAATAAAACCACAAACAGAGCACAAAGAGAAAAATCAGTTTAGGGGAGGGTCCCCCTAGGCAGAGAGCTCAGCAGCTCCATTCCTTAAAAGTAGTAAAAAATAATGTTTTGTGATTTTCTGCATTCAAACCTAACCTGATTTCTCAACCAGGTAAAAAAGGGGTTAAAAAGTAAAGTCCTGGGTGATCCTCCCTCCCCCTGCCACATTGGAATGTGACTACAGCGTCTCAAGGAGAAAAGGGGGGTAACCTAAAGATAAGAAGAAAAGAAGAAAAAAAGTGTCCGTTTTAAATTCCTGGGCCGCTGCATAAAACTGACTTATTCTTCAGGATTCTTGTTTTGTTTTGTTTTTTTTTCTTTAATGCTGTATTTTTGAGCTCATAATTTTAATCCTACATACCTAGGTTAATGATTTTATTTTTGATCAGTTCTATTTTTTATTCAACTGAAGTTTTTTAAACAGCTGTTTCATTGCAATGAACATTCACCTATAAATTACAAGGCCTTTGATTTTGTGTTATTTGTATGTCGTACTGTCTGGTGTTATGTCTTATCTGCATCAAAACTGAGCGCTCTTAAAATTAAAATTTAAAAATGGATCCAAATACTTTTATTCACGTGATTTAAAAGGGTTCAATTTAAATTGGGTAAACTAATAAAAGTAAAATATTTTTAAAAATAACTTGCAAGTTTCCAGGTGGTCAAACTAATGAAATGTTAATGTTAAACAATGTCTAATATCAATTGCTTCTAGGACTTTTCTTCAGCAGGAAAGAGGCAACAGATCCTGTTCAGGACACTTGTCTGATATCTTGGTTTTTATAAAATAAATAAATTGGAGTTAACATGTATGGGATTACTCAAATGTGTTTGTAGAGACGTCTGGTTAATTTACAAAGTTGAAATGCTAATTGTTAAATAACATCAAGTACTTTTAACTCCTCAAATTCCATGGGGTATCATACTTAAACATTATTGGTGTTTTCATAGGTTGGTAAATAAAAGGGTTTACAATTACTTTATGTCCTCACTAAACTAGAAACAAGGTTACTAAGAGTTATGTCCTAACAAGTGGAATTCTACATATAAAGGGTCCCAAAAGTTTCAACTGTGTTTCAATTAAGGGTACTATAAACAACAAAATATTTAATCTTATTAAAATAGGGTGATTTATCTAAATTCAAAAATTTCATAAGAGTTGCTTCAGAATGTGAACAAAAAGGGGTCGACAGATAAAAAAGAAAAAATAAAAGGTTCTGGGTTTAAAAATGTATTTAATAAAAAGGAAAAGAAAATGTTTCTGGATAAGAAAGTCTGTGTGTAATAAAGGACAAGTTTCAACAAGTCTATGTGTAACTAAGTTGGTTGTATGTATGTAAATCAGCTAAAGCTATTTAAGGTTTTTCCTAAGGTGAAATACTAATGTTCTGATATAAGCCAAAGTTTAATCTATATGGTAAAATGACATGGTAAAATGACAAGGATTTCTTAGAAACACCAATTCATTCTTAACTTTGTGTCTCTTAAGTTTTATTCTTTAGAACAATTGTCTTAAAAATAGGGGTTTATACAATTATGGTTAAGCAACTGTCAAAGATTGTACTACGTTATAAAGTCTAAATTTTTCTTTAAAAACTAAAATTGGTAAGAACCAATTCCTCACTAAAATTAAAATAACTCTAACCACAGATGTACCTTATAACCCACAAAAACAAGGTATTGTTGAACATACACATCTCACCCTCAAAAATGCTCTTTATAAACAAAAAGGGGGAATAGAGGAGACCTTCAGGTCCCCTAAAGATAAACTTTCTCTTTGTCTCTTTGTTTGGGGTTTTTTTTTTAACTCTGGGTAATAAGGGTAACTCGGTGCTTTACTGGAGCTGCGGCTCAGTTTGTGTGTTTCCACGGAATAAACTAATTTACTACCTCTTTTTAGTCTCTTAGGAGGAACAGTTCAACTATGTAACAAAACAACTGCTTCTCTCAATTGTACTTCAGATTTGTGCTATCTCTCAATGTTAAAATGCTTCTAGGTTCCTGCTGGCAGACTTAATGTGTGTTCCTACCTTCCTACCAGTCCCAGTCTATGTTACAGATGATGAATTGCCAGTATTGCTTTCTAGAAACAAGAGAGACTTTGGAATCACCGCAGCAGTCATTACCACCATAGTTGCATCAGCAGCCGCAGCAGCTGTAGCCTTGACGACATCAGTACAGTCAGCAACTAAGCTTAATGAAGTGGTCCAGCAGACAGCTACTGCTCTGTCTACTCAACAAACAGTAGATCAACACATGAAAGCGGGAATTCTCTTGGTGAACCAGAGGGTGGACTTACTCCAGGAACAAATGGACATTTTGCAGGAACTGTTAAGCGTAGGATGCATTTATCACCTAAGAGGACTTTGTGTTACACCCATAGCTTATCATAACTTCAGCTATGCAGCAAATTTGTCTAGAATCTTGTCTGTTCAGCTACGTTCCAACTGGTCTTATGAATTTGATAATCTTACAGTTATTCTTAGATCTCAAATTGTTAGCCTTAATGCTACTAGAGTTGATGTAGCTCCAATGTCTGAAGTGCTAAATTGGTTATCCTCCTCTTTCAGTTTTATTAAGCAGTGGGCTGGTATGGGAGCATTATGCATGCTTATGATCATTGCTGTTATCTTCCTCTCACGCACTATCATGCGTGTGCACCAGAGTCAAGCGAGAGATCGTATCATCTTCCATCAGGCCATGGCTGCCCTAGAGGCCGGCAGCTCCCCACAAGTGTGGCTCGCGAGGCTGGACCATTGACCAGACGGGTAAGGTAGTAGGTAACGCCGTACCAACCTAAGACAGGAGCTGTAGCATGCTCTGCAGTTATCCGATGACGGGTAAGGACGGTGGTTGACCACTCCGCCTAAGACAGGCTTGGTCCCGAGCTTTTCTTTTAAAAGAAAAAAGGGGGAACTGTCGGGGTTTCGGCCGGACCCCTGGCCCTAGGTGGAGCCTGGCCAAGATGGCGCCTGGCAAGCTGCCAGTGAGGTTGAAAAACTGCTATTCTGCACGTATACAACTAACTTCACCTTGAGGAAGTCTCAGTAATTGGTCAGGGCCTCTGCATGATTCTTGCGTGATTTTTAGGTGCTTCAAGTTATACCCATATACGTCTATCTTCTCCCCACATATCATGAATATTCTAATTAGTTGATATAACCTATATAAGTGACAATAACTTCCCAAAAGGGGAAGAAATAAAAAGAAGAATCAGCTGTTAATAAAGAAGCTTGCCACCCATCACGTCTCCGGGTCGTTCTTGCTGGCGAGAGCGACAGTCAGCCATCTATATGGACTGAGACCTCTGAAACCATGAGCCAAAATAAACTTTTTTCTCCTCTATGTTGTTCTTGCCAGGTCTTTTGGTCACAGCAACAACAACAACAACAAAAAACTGACTAAAACATGTACTATCAAGATACTTTTATACTACAAATTTCTTTACTACTGAGTACATGGAAACTACTGATAACATTTGTTAAATTGCACTTAGTAAAACCCCCTGATGTTATTATCTATTAGCAGGAAAACACCCCTTTCCTCCAGGAGAAGTTCAATAGCAGCAACACCTGGGTTGAAATGGTGGTTCCCACGGCTTACGCTGGGAATTTGTTTAACCTTTTCACATCATTTTCTTCAGTTGTAAAATAGGCAGAAAAACAGCGCCTGAACCTCACTGAGTTTTTAAAAGAACTTTAAATGAGAAAACCCATAAAAACTGCTTATTGAAATGCCTGGCACAGTGTAAGCCCTCAATATTTTCATTATTATCATTAAAACATATTGTCTTTTGAATAAAATCACAAAATTAGATTTAAGTATCTTACTTGTAAGTGATATTAAATCCAGTCAAATTATAAGCAGCATCACTAAAAAATGCAGAAGGGCATAACCTGATGTGGCAACCACCTCAGGGACCGTCTCATCGCCATCTCTCTCAGGAACAATGAGGCCACTGAAATGAAAACACATTTCTTATAGCACAATATCAGTCATATTAAACTGTAGCAGAGACAATTCAAAACTGGAATTCATCTTTACACCTTTAGAAAGCACATGCAGGCAGAGGGTGAAGTCCTAGGATGGATGCACACAGCTACTCTATTAGCTGTCTATCTTTTGCTAGGTTTCCTTTATTCTGGGTTGCATTTCTAATAAAATTTGAAATCAAAGGCTCTATTTTTTATACACCATCTTATAATTCTCTAAATTTCCATGACATAAAGTAGTAAACATTATAAGTTGATGAATGACAAATATGTAGTACTGGAACACAAAATATTGTTAAATGAAATATTTATTTACATAGCAATATGAAGAAGCTAGATAAACCCACAACTCCAACACTATTGGCATTCTGATGCATTTGCTTTCCCTAATTGATATCATTAATATTTTACATTCTATTTTGCACATTACATACCACAGGTATTTCCTGTCACTAAAAGCTCCCTAAGCTCTCCCAAGGACTTCAGAGGCCAGCACATAACATTTTAAATAAATCCAAGTAAGGAAGAAAATGACTGGGTCAAATGTCTTGTTTTCCACGAAAGATATGCTAATTTGAAATCTTAATCTGTATCAAACCAGATTGAAAGGGTCTATCCCACCTCACACTACCAAGTATGATTGCCCATTTTAAGTTAGTTTTGCTAATTTATTAGGAGACTTTTGTGATTTTGCATTCTTCTCTGCTCCTCAGGTTAATAACTTTCCTATGTCTACTTGCCATTTGCATTTCTTCACATGCTCTGGGCTTCCCCATTATTGATTCACCTCCCCCACCATCACATTTGGCCAATGCCTAGATCCTTACCAAGTCCCATGGAATCTGCTGCACGCACTCCCACTCGGTGAACAAACATCTCTAGCACTCTCCCCTTCACTCTCTCGCCCTCAACCCCAGTCCCTTCCTAGAGCACACACCAGGTAAACTCCCACCTCAGGGCCATGACCATCTTAAGTGCTCATTCACTCTGACCTAGTGATTCTCTTTGCAGAGAAAATACTTGTTCCTGTTCACAAAGGAAAATACACAAGAATCCTAACTGCAGCACCACTCGGATGACAACAGGTTGAAAACATCCAAGTGCTCATCCACAGGGAGCTGATGAACCAGGCGCTGGGCCTCAGGAGTTCACCTGTGCACCCTGATGGGACAGGAAGGAGCAAAACAACAGGCCTAGAATATGTGTACATTGACCTGAACATATAAATATGACTGAAGACTACATAAGCATGGAGTAAGACAGGAGGGGATGGGATTTCCACTTAATTTTTAACATGAAAACAGCACTCAGGAACCCAAAGACTCGGAAGGCACCCCAGGGGTGTCCAGAAAACACTGACATATTTTCTACCAGGTATTCAGGTAACAAATGTTTACTAAGCTCTTACTACACATGAGGCACTGTTCTGGGTACCAGGAATACGATAGTGAAGAAGACAATGTTCCTACCCTCAAGGAGTTCAGTTAGAAAAACAAATAAGCCCTGATACCCTCACACGCATGTGTGTGTTCTTACAATGCCATGAAAGGAAACGGGGCAGAGGAAGAGAGCAGGAGATGCTGGATCAGAAAGGCGGTCGGAAGGGCTCTCGGAAGATGGGTCATTCAGTCAGAATCCTAAGTGAAAGTTTTGCATCACCATGTTTTCATTTGCTTTACACAGAGGTCAAGCAGACTTGATTTGAATGCTTGGGACCACGTGTGTTTCAAATCTCAGATTTTGTCAGAATTGGCAATATTTGCATATACATAATGAGATATCTTGGAGCTAGGACACAAACAGAAACAGAAAACTGATTTGGGGCTGGGGTTGTAGCTCAGTGGTAAAGTGCTTGCCTAGCATGTTTGAGGCGCTGGGTTTGATTCTCAGCACCACATATAAATAAATTAATTAAATAAAGGTCCATCAACAAATAAAAAAATGTTTAAAAAAAGAAAACTGATTTACATTGCATGTACACACCCCATACACATAACCCAAAGATAATTTTATACAGTATATTTAATAATTTATGAAACAAAGTTCCATGATGTGGAATTTTCCACTTGTGGCATCATGTCACTGTTCAAAAACTTTGCTGGGCGCCATGGTGCACATCTGTAATCCCAGCGGAGGCTGAGGCAGGAGAATTGCAAGTTCAAAGCCATCTTCAGCAACTTAGCAAGTCACTAGGCAACTCAGAGAGACCTTATCTCTAAATAAAATATAAAAAGGGACTAGGCATGTGACTCAGTGGTTAAGCACCCCTGGGTTCAATTTTCAGTACCAAAAAAAAACAAAAAACAAAAAACAAAACTTTTATGTTTTGGAGCATTTCAGATTTATGGATTAGGAATACTCTATCTGTACCAGAATGTTGAAGGGATAATTACAAGGCCTCCTACAAACAGGTATGTCAAAAACAATCTTCCCATGAGAAATACAGGCACATTCCAGAAAGGATCTGGGAATGCAGTTGCAAGCGAGAGGTCGTGCACTCTCTGCTAGCCCAGCACAAATTTTAGGATCAAAGAGACTTGAGCTCCAATCCTTGTTCCACGTCACCAACATCTCTGAGCCTCAATTTCCTCAAATGCACAGTGGGAGAAATCCTGTGCAGCTCACAGTGACATCATGAGGAACAAATTGGTCAAGTATATGGGGCTTAAGCCTCCCACTAGGAGGTGCTCCAGTGATAGCTGGCGGCCTTCTTCATACGGTGGGGACATTTAAATATGCAGGATGAATGACTTTACCAACCAGAGAAAGTGGATCAGCTTTCCCACTGTCAGGGAGGGTTCGCTACTATTTGCTTCATAAACTTGAAACTGTGACAGCTTTGGAGTGTGTGGATTTCTCCCAGTGTGAAAGCAAAATGACTGGTTTAAGACAAAAATGAACTTTTACAGAGTAAATGAACAAACGGCCTCTCTCAGCACAGGAGACAAAGGAAGGCCTGTGGGTGAGGAAAGGGAGCTGCAGGAGTGCCCCAGCTGTCACCCTGTGCAGCTCCCACCTCCCTACCCCTGCCCCTAAGGAAGGCAGTAAGTGCAGGTTCAGCCTGGGCTACAGCCACTTGTTCAACCTGAGCAAATCAAAAACGGCCTGCTCTCAGGTTGCTCATGATTTTATATTCTAAACACAGACCACCATTGTTTAGAACCAGTTGTGAAAATCGCAGAAGTAGACCGACTGAGCCCTGCTTTCAGAAGGCCTCTGTTCGCAGTCTAACAACTGCCTCATCACTAAACCACTTGCTTTAAAAAATCATAACTCTAGGCTGGGGAGATAGCTCAGTTGGTAGAGTGCTTGCCTTGTAAGCACAAGGCCCTGGGTTCGATCCCCAGCACCCAAAAAAAAAAAAAAAAAAATCATAATTCTAAAAGGAACAGTGTTCTTTGGAAGAATGTTCCCAGGGAGGAAAACCACTTTCCTTCTGCATCACCACCGCCTCTGCATCTCCTACCCACGGACCTAGCAGAATGCCTGCACTACAAGGTGCTCCACACGTGTACCTGTGGAATACCCAGCAAAGTCACAGTGATGCAGAGCACCAAGAGTCTTTAAGATAATCACCCTGGTTGTTCTCACATTTGTATGGCAAATAAATTCTGATTTTTTCTAAAACTCTAATATATAAACTATAAATGTGATATACCAGTTCAGAGTCAACTTAAACCTCTCCACTCTCAGAGACAAAGCTGAGAATGTTTACA